>NW_016806392.1:2373883-2455973 GCF_001698545.2 Rhinopithecus bieti | reverse complement strand
AAGGAAGGAAGGAAGGAAGGAAGGAAGGAAGGAAGGAGCAGGAAACATTCCAGAAAAGATTTTCAGGAAAATACATTTTTCTCAAAGAAGTCTAGGTAAGTTGCATACCCCAATGACCACTTACTTACAATGTCTTACACATGAATTAATATATCTAAAAAACCCGCAAACATGAAAATCACAATTACCTTTGGTCAAAACATTTTGACTTAGAAATCCATGTAATAGATTAAAGATGGCCACAAATTCCTCGCTACTTCTCTCACTAAGAGGTGGAATAGAATTCCTCTGTCTTTGAGTCTGAGTTGAACTTGATGACTTGTTGATTAATGCAATGTCACAAAAGAACAGAATCTGAAACTATCTCATAGGAAGGGCTTACAACTTCCACTCATAGAATCATCTTCCTGGGATCCCTGAGATACAGAAGTCTGAGGCTCCATGCTAGAGAAGCCACATGTAGGTGTTCTGAGGAATGGCCCCTACTGAACCCAAACTTCAGGTTCTACAAGCTAAGGTGCTGAGCGTGTGACTGAAGAAATCCCGGCATTGTTCTATCATTGACAGTAATGAGTGACTTCAGTTGACACCGCTTGGAACAAAAGTAAGCCTGCGGAACCCTGCCCAAATGCCTGACCCATGAAATCAAGAAACACCATAAAATGGTTGCTGTTTTCAGCCACTAAGATTTTGGATAGTTTGTTTTCAGAGAATACATAACCAAAACACGCATCTCTTCCATCTCCAATATAACCTATTAGCCTTCCTCAAAATTAGTGTTCCATAGAAGAAAGTTTAGGAAACATTAAACCCTTGAAAATATATTCTGACTCTATTTCATTTTTTATATTACATTATATAACCTTATATTTCCAATTACATTTATAACATTGAATATAAAAATAACATTTATAAGATATCCAGATCCTTTATTTCACACTAGTTAAAACATATTAGTAAGAGCTAAGAGTCAATACTAAATTTTAAGGCTTTCCTTTACCTTCACCTGAAGCAATCTAATGAATTATGAGACAGCTACCAAACAAGCATCTCCATTAGAACAGTGAGAGACAAATATGATAAGTCTTGTCAGAATACAGACACTTGCATTAAATTCTCTACAATTTAAAATGAATCTTGATACCTTCACAAGAAGGTTGAAATTTCCTTCCACTTCGAGAATTATGTCCAAAAAATCATTTAGAGAAACAATATATTAAAAACAATTGTATCTTCAAAGATTAGTTAACATAAATACAACAGTTAGAATATACACTGTGAAACAGCACTGCTTCTAAGAGTAATACCAGCAGCAATATAAAGCAACCATAATACAGTTAAATTTTCATATGACATTTTGGGAAAGTAAATTGTATCTACCTTAATTTCTTTTCCATTATAAAAAGTTTTGTTGTTATTTTCTTATTGTGAAATGACAATTTTGTATGATAAATGTAATATCAAGGTAAAGATGAGCAAAAGCAAGAAAGATGAATAACAATCTCAATATTTGGAGAATACGAATGTCAACAAATACCTTCATACTTGGTGTGCGTCTATATAGCACTTTTAAAATGGAATCTATACAAATATTGCTTCAAAATAGCATTTTTTGCTTAGTTCTGAATTTCAGGCTGTGTAAACACTATTGTTAGAAACATTATTTGTAAAGTATAGATGATATATTA
The DNA here is from genome assembly GCF_001698545.2 of Rhinopithecus bieti. Classification (NCBI taxonomy): domain Eukaryota; kingdom Metazoa; phylum Chordata; class Mammalia; order Primates; family Cercopithecidae; genus Rhinopithecus; species Rhinopithecus bieti. The sequence continues at coordinate 2,454,285 of NW_016806392.1, read as the reverse complement.
CAAAACAGTAGCATGATTTATTTTTCAATCCTGATCAATCAACATTCAGGATTTTTCAAGTATTTGCTGTCATAAAAGGGTTGAACTAAACATTTTTGCATGTAAGTGGCAGACAAATCTTTAAATATTTATTTGGCTTATAATCTTTGGAGTATAATTGAATGGTCAAGGGCAAGTAAAATTTAAAGACTTTTGACATAAAATGCAACTGCTCTGATAAAGGTTTTGTGAATCTATATTCACAATTACTCCCAGATTGTCTAAGCCTTTAATAACCTTGTATATTTTCATTGGTTTCCAATTTACTGTTTTCAGCTAAAATAGCAATGCTTGATTATAATTTGTATTTCTGTTATTGCCTAGAGAATTTACATATCTAGCATATTCTGCTTGTTCAATTAATAATCTTTATTTTCTATGAATTATCAGTTTTCTTTGCTAATTATTTTGTAGAAGTATGTATTGTTTCTTATTTATAAAATCAGTTTTATACAAAATATGTATACTTTGATATGCAGAACAAAATATTTTCATAGTTAATATATCAATATTTTTTCTCATTTTACTTCATTGTATTATCAGTTAACATTTATTCTATCCCCAGAATCAAATAGATGTTTATGTGAAATTTTATATGAATACCATAGCTTTGGTATTTTCTACTTTTATTGTGATAAAATAAACACAATATAACATTTGCAACCTTAACCATTTTAAAGTATACAGTTCAGTGACATTGCGTTCATTCACATTGTTGTGCAACCAGCACACATCCATCTCCAGAACTCTTTTCATTTTGCACAAATGAAAGTCTGCAGGCATTAAGCAATAACCCCTCCTTCACCCTCCCCAAGTCCCTGACAATCACCATTCTACTGTATGACTTCGCTACTCTAAATATCTCATATAAATTGAAGCATTCAATATTTGTTTTTTGTAAATGACTTATTTCACTTAAGGTAATGTCCTCAAAGTTCATCCATGTTTTAGGGCAGGGGCATCCAATCTTTTGGCTTCCCTAGGTCACACTGCAAGAACTAACACTAACAATAGCTGATGTACTAAAAAGAAAAAAAATCATACACAAAAAAATCTCATAATATTTTAAGAAAGTTTATGAATTTTTGCTGGGTCACTTTCAAAGGCATTTTGAGCCACGGGTTGGACAAGCTTGTTGTAGGATATGTTAAATCCATTCATTTTAAAGGATGAATAACATTTCATTGTATGCATACAACACATTTTGTTTATTCTTCATCTGTCATGGACACTTGAGTTGCTCCCATGCTTTAGCTATTGTGAATAATCCTGCTATGCATTAGGTTATAGAAAGGACTCCTCAAATTAAATAACAACAACAACCATAAAAAACCTGATTCAAAAACTGGCAATTTACTGAATAGATATTTCTTCAAAAAGTATATAAATGGCTAATTAGCACATGAAAAGATGTTCAATATCACTAATCGTTAGGGAAATGCAAATCAAAATCACAGTGAGATATCATCTCATTCACCAAGTATTGGTGAAGATGTAAAGAAACTCCACTCTTTAGAGTATGATATGGTTTGGATGTGTCCCCACCCTAAATCTCTTCTTGGGTCCTTTCTATATAGCCTAATGCAAAGCAACATTATTCACAATAGCAAAAGCGTGGGAGCAACGCAAGTGTCCATGACAGATGAAGAACAAGCAAAATGTGTTGTATGCATTCAATGGAATGGTATTCATCTTTTAAAATGAATGGATTTAACATACCCTAGTATGCAAATATCTTCTGGAGACTTTGCTTAAAGCTCTTTGGAGTGTAATATTGGTTTGGCTATGTCTCCAACCCAAATCTCATCTTGAATTGTAATCTCCATAATCCCCACGTGTCAAGGGTGGGAACAGATGGAGGTAATTGGATCATGGGCATGGTTTTCCCCATGCAGTCCTTGTGATAGTGAGTGAGTCTCAAGGAATCTGATGGTTTTATAAGCATCTGGCATTTCTCCTGCTGGCACTCACTTTGCCCTGCCACATTATGAAGAAGGTGCCTGCATCTCCTTTGCCTTCTGCCATGATTATAAGTTTCCTGAGGCCTCCCCTGCAATGCAGAACTATGAGTCAATTAATCCTCTTTTCTTTATAAATTACTCAGTCTTGGGCAGTTCTTCATAGAAGTATGAAAACGGACTAACACAGAGTACATACCCAGAAGTGAAATTGCTGGATCATATAGCAATTAAATTTTCAGTTTTTTGAGAAATGGCCATACCGTTTTCCACAGTGACTATAACAATTTACATACTCATTGACGGTACACAGGGTTTCCAATTCCTTCACATCTTCACCAATATTTGTCATTTTCTATTTTTTGATAGTAGCCATACTAATAGGTATGGAATGATATCTCATTGTGGTTTTGATTTGCATTTTCCTAATGATTAGTTATGTTGAACATCTTTTCATGTGCTTATTGGCTATTTATATACCTTCTTTTTTTAAGAAATGTCTATTCAGTAATTTGGCAATTTTTGAATCAGGATTTTTGTGACTGTTGCTGTTGTTGAATTTGAGGAGTCCTTTCTGTATCCTAAACATTAATGCCTCATCAGATATATGATTTGAAAATATATTTTGCAGTTTCAAAGGTTGCATTTTTATTCTACTGATAATGTCCTATAATGTACAGAGGTTTTTTATTTTCATGAAATCAAATACTTTTTCTTTTGTTGCCTGTGCTTTTAGTGCCATATCTAACAAATCATTGCCGAATCCAATGTAGTGAAGTTTTCTCCCTATGTTTTATTCTAAGACAAGATTCTCCATCTTGTGGCCTAAGGACCACATGCAGCCCAGGATGGCTTTGAATGTGACCCAACACAAATTCATAAACTTTCTTAAAACATTATGAGATTTTTTTGGCAGTTTTTTTTTTTTTTTTTTTTTTTTCTCATCAGCTATTGTTAGTGTTCGTGTATTTTATGCATGGCCCAAGACAATACTTTTCCTTCCAATGTGGCACAGGGAAGCCAAAAGTTTGGACACCCCTGTTCTAAGACTTTCATAGTTTAGCTCACATGTTTAGGTCTTTGATTCATTTTGACTTAATTTTTGTGTACGGTTTGTTAGGTAAATGTTCAACTTCATTTTCTAGTAAGTGCATATCCAGTTTTCCTACACAATTTATTGAAAATACTGACCTTTCTTTGCTGAATGGTCTTGACATTCTTGTTGAAAATTATTTAATCACGTATTTCTTGGCTCTCTGGTCTGCTCTGTTAGTCTATAAGTCTGTCTTTGTACCGGTCCTACACCGTTTAATTACTTGAGATTTGTAATAAGTTTTGGAATCAGGAAATGTAACTCTTCCAAGTTTTCCTTACTTCTTTAACACTTGTTTGGCTATTCAGGGTCTCTTGATACTTCATACAAATATTATGATAGATTTTTCTAAACCTTTGACAATCATCATTGGGATTTTGATAGGGATTACATTGAATCTGTATAATTCTTTGGGTAATATTGGCATTTTAACAATATCAAGTCTTCCAAACCATGAAAATAAGATGTGTTTCCATTTATTTATCTCTTCTTTAATTTCTGTTGGCAATATTTAGTAGTTTTCATTGTACAAGACTTTTATTTCCAAGGTTAATTTCACAGAATTTTATTCTTTTTGATGTTATGCAAATGGAGTTGTTTTCTTTATTTCTTTTTTAGATTGTTCATTGCTAGTGTGTAGAAATGCACCTGATTTTTGTGTGTGACTTTGTTTCCTGCTACTTTGCTAAATTCAGTCATCAGTTCTAACAAGTTTCTCTTCATTCCCCCACCCCCAATGTGTGTGTGTGTGTGTGATCTTTAGAGTTTTCTACATATAAGAGTATGTCATCTGTGAATGTAGGTGATTTTAATTATTCCTTTTCCATCTATATGCTTTTTATTTCTTTTTCATGCTTAATTGTTCCAGCTAGGACTTCCAGTACTGTGTTGAATAGAAGTGGTGAAAATACGCATCTTTACCTTGTTCCTGACCTGAGAGGAAATGTTTCATGTCTTTTATTATTGAGTATGATGTTCATGGTGAGTTTTTCATATATGGCTTTTATTATGTTGAGGCAGCTTCCTCCTACTCTCAGCTTGTTGAGTGTTTTTGTCACAAAAGTGTTTTCAATATTATCAAATGCTCTTTCTGTATTAATTGAGATGATCATGGGGTTTTTTCCTTTCAGCCTGTTAAATGTGGTGTATTATACCAACCAATTTCCATATGTTGCATCATGCTTGCATTCCAGGAATAAATCTCAATTGGCCATGCTGTAGGATCATTTTTAAGATGCCATTGAATTCTGTTTACTAGTATTTTGCTGAAGATTTTTACATTGATATTCATAAGGAAAATTGGTCTATAGTTTTCTATTCTTACAATGTCCTTGTTTGGCATTGGTATTAGCATAATGCTGGCTCCATAGATTGAGTTAGGAAGTATTGAGAAGAATAGTATTAGTTCTTTAAATGTTTGATAGCATTTAGCAGTGCAGCTATCAGGTCCAGGGCCTTTTATTGTCAGGATAATGTTGATAACTGATTTAGTCTCCTAACTAGTTTTAGGTCTATTAAGAATTTCTATTTATTTATTATTCAGTCTAAATAGATTTTGTATTTCTAGGGATTTGTCCATTTTATCTAGGTTATTTTGTTTCTTGGTGTATAGTTCTTCTCAGTACTGTCTCAGAAACTTTTTTTTATATCTATAGACTCAGTGATAATCCTCAGCTTCATTTTGGATTTAGTAATCAAAAATAAGTCTTTACTGTTTATTTTGTTGTAGTCAGTTTAACTAAATGTTTGTCAATGTTTTTGATATTTCAAGGAACAAACTTTGGTTTTAATAATCTTTTAAATTATTTATCTATTATCCTTTTATTTACTGCTGCTCTTACCTTTGCTATTTCCTTCTTCTGCTAGGTTTGGGTTTAGTTTTATTTATTTTTTCTTTTTTCTTTAGTTGTAAACTTAAGTACGTTGTTGATTTGAGATCTTTCTTTTTTTCTTTTTTTAGGTTAAGCATGTATTACTATAAATTACTATTAACACTCCTTTTACTGCATGCCATAGGTTTTAATATGTTGTACTTTCATTTTCATTCATCTCTAAGTATTTTCTATTTTTCATTGTGATTTCTCCTTTGATGCATTGATTATTTAAGTGTCTGTTGTTGGCCGGGTTTGGTGGCAGGCAGATCATGAGGTCAGGAGTTCAAGACCAACCTGGTCAACATGATGAAACACCCTCTCTACTAAAAAATCCAAAAATTAACCAGGAGTGGTGGTGCATGTCTGTAATCGCAGCTGCTTAGGAGGCTGAGGCTGGAGAATTGCTTAAACCTGGGAGGCAGAGGTTGCAGTAAGCTGAGATCATACCGCTGCACTCTAGCCTGGGTGACACAGCAAGATTCCTTCTCAAAAAAAAAAAAAAAAAAAAAGTGTCTGTTGTTTAATTTTCACAAATTTTGAATTTTCCAGTTTTCTTTCTGTTATTAATTTATAACTTTATCTTATTGTGGCTGGAGAAGATAATTTAATCATATATATCTTTTAAAAATTGATTGAGATTTTATTTGTCATTATATATTGTCTATCCTGGAGAATGTTTCAAGTGCATTTGGGAAGACTGTGTATTTTGTTGTTGTCCATATATTTGTTTTTACTTAAAACATTTAATTAAAAAATTTAACTCACATATTTTATGTTACAGAGTTTGGGGTAAAAATCTTTCTGCACAATTTTCCACCTTTAACAATACCATTTTTTCCTGCATGTTCTCACTTATAAGTGGGAGCTAAACTTTCAGTACAAATGGACAGAGAGAAGGGAGCAATAGACAATAGACACCAGGGCCTACTTGAGGGTGGAGGGTAGGGGTAGGGTGAAGATTAAAATACTATCCATACTGTGGGAGGCTGAGACAAGAGAATGGAGTGAAACTGGTAGGCGGAGCTTGCAGTGAGCCAAGATTGTGCCACTGCACTCCAGCCTGTCTTCATATTAGCAGTTAGCAGTTATAATTACTGCAGTTTAAATGTGTTTTATCTTTTCATTCTTACATAAAAATATACTGGCAACCTAAGAAAATGTGCACAACATTTATATGAAAAACGTTACAAGAATCTAATGAAATGAATTTAAAAGATTTAATAAATGGAAACACATTCCATGTACATGCAAAAGAAGACTTTATATTGTCAATCATCTATTTTTTTCCAAATTCATCTATAAAGTCAATGAAATCCCAATAAAAGTTCCAGCACATTATTTTGTGGATATTGATAAACTTATTCTGAAGTTTATTTAGGAAAGTAAAAGAATAGTCAACAACATGGAAGGAGCAAAAACAAACTCAGAAGGCTGACACTATCTGACATCAAGACAGTATAGTATTAGATTGTGTTTTGTTTTGTTTTTGAGAAGGAGTCTTGGTCTGTCACCCAGGTTGGAGTGCAGTGGCGCGATCTCAGCTCACGGCAAGCTCCGCCTCCGGGTTCATGCCATTCTCCTGCCTCAGCCTCCTGAGTAGCTGGGACTACAGGCGCCTGCCACCACACCTGGCTAATTTTTTGTATTTTTTAGTAGAGACGAGGTTTCACCATGTTAACCAGGATGGTCTTGATCCAACCTCGTGATCCACTTGCCTCAGCCTCCCAAAGTGCTGGGATTACACACGTGAGCCACAATGCCTGGCCAGTATTAGTTTTTTTAAAAAGACAAATAGATCAATGGAACAGAATAGAAAACCCAGAAGTTGACCTATGCAATTACAATCAATCAATCTTTGACAAAGGGCAATGAGAATTCAATAAAGTTTTTTTTTTTTTCTTTTTTTGAGACAGTATCTTGCTCTGTTGCCAAGGTTGGAGTGCTGTGGCATGATCACAACTCACTGCAACCTCCATTTCCCAGGTTTACCCAATCCACCCACCTCAGTCAAGGTGAGTATCTGAGACTTCTGGCATTCACCTCCAAGACCAGATAATCTTCTTTTTTTTTTTTTTTTTTTTTTTATAGGGAATGGGATAGACTTATGTTGCTCAGACTAGTCTCAAACTGCTAGGCTCAAGTTATACTCCCACCTTGGTCTACCAAAGTGCCGTGTGAGCCACCACACTCAGCCAACAGTTTTAATAAACGGTGGTGTTTCTGAATAAACTGGTCATACACATGCCAAAACTGAAAATAAAAATCTAGACACAGACCTTATACCTTTCAAAAGAACTAACTTGAAATGGATTGTCAACCTAAAAGTGAAATTGCAAAACCATAAAGCTTACTAGACGATAACAGAAGAAAATCTAAGTGGCCTTGGTTTTGGTGATGACATTTGGATACAATATCAAAAACACAGTCCATGAAAGAAAAAAATATATAAGTTGAACTTTATTAAAATTAAAAACTTCTGCTTTGCAAAAGCATTCCTTAAGAGAAAAAAAGATTGAGCCAAACACTGAGAGAAAATTGTTGCAAAAAAACATATCTGATAAAGGACTATCAAAAATATACAGAAGTCTTTAAAATTAAACAATAAGCAAACAAAAATCTAACTGTAAGAATGGGCACAAGATTTGAATATGCACTGCACCAAAGAAGATATACAGATGACAAGTAAGCATATGAAAAAGTGTTCAACATCATATAAGATTTGGGAATTGCAAATTAGGATAGAGATATACCACTACATACCTCTCAGTATGGCTTAAAACAAAACACTAACACTATGAAAGGCTGGTGAGGATACAGTTAACCAAGAACTTTCCATTTACGTCTGATGTGAATGCAAAATGGCACAGCTGCTCTGTGAGATAGTTTGCAGTTTCTTTCAAAACTAACATACTCTTACCATATGATGCAATAGTCATACTCCAGTATTTACCCAGACGAGTTGAAAAGTTATGCCCTCACAAAAAGCTGAACTTGGATATTTATAGCAGTTTTTTTCACAATTGGCAAAACTTTAAAGCAACAAAAATGTTCCTCAACAGGTGAATGGATAAAATAACTAGTATATTCATAATATATAATACTATTTAGTGATTAAAAAATAAAGGGGCACAAAAAACCATGCAGGAATTTTAAATGCATATGGCTTAGTGAAAACCCCAATTTGAAAAAAGACTGCATACTGTATGATTTCAACTATTTGACTCCCTGGAAGAGAAAAATCTATGGAGACAATAAAATCATCAGTACTTTCCAGGAGTTCCAGGAGTTGAAGGAAGAGGTAAATAGGGCATTTTTAAGGCAGTGGAACTATTTCTGCCCAACACTGTAATGCTGGATACCAGTCATTACACATTTGTCATATCTCACAGATTGTACACCAAGAGTTACATTTATGTAAACTATGGATTTCAATTAATAATAATGTATTCAATGGTCTCATCAATTGCTATAAATGTACCATGCTAATACAAGGCATCAACTTTTAGAGGCAAAACAGAAATAGAAAAAGAAGGATAGTCATCTTTATTTTGTAGGAGAAAAATAAAGGAAAAGAAAGGAGAAACTGTAACAGTTGCTCATCTGCTTTTCTTCCTCTGCAAACTCCTTTCACGTTGCACTGATCTGAGCATTTTGTTTCCATGTGGACATAGTGTGGGTGATGTCTCTCATACCACCTGACCATGCTGGCCTCTGCACTCTTGGTTCCTAGATTCTTTTAGCAGGGGGAAAGAATCTGTATTGTAGTGGAAACCAAAAAATGTGATTACTACAGATCCACTTCTTGACAGTGTTCTCTTGTTTTCCACCATCAGGCACCTGCCCTTGACACACATGCATGCCACTGTCCACTAGAAACAGCTCCATAGCTGACTGGTTCATAGCCCTCAAGCTCATCTATTCGAAAAAGAAACATGTTTCTTTAGCCCTTTTCTTTCTAAGTTTCCAGAAGAAAAGTGGATAGTTAGTCATTTTTATCTTGACCATTTTACCTTCCTTATGTAGACTTTGACATTAGAAATAAAGGTATTTCTCTGACCAGATCCTGTGGCCAATTCCAAGGTATAACATTTATTTAGTTATATCAAATGCCAAATATTCTTAATATAAGTAATGGTTATCTACTTTGTGCAATTATGAAGCCAACATATTATCAATTTGTAAATATGTTGTGGGTTTTGTAAAAGAAATGTACTATTTGCTTATATTATGCATAATAAAATACATAAGTGTAGTAGATTTACATAATTATTTTCTACATTGTTCAGATCTTCTATCTACCAGTTTAATACTTGCTTAAGTGATGTATATTACAGTCTTGCATTACATCTTCTTCTTTTTTTTTTTTTTGAGACAGAGTCTCGCATTGTCGCCCAGGCTGGAGTGCAGTGACGTGATCTCGGCTCACTGCAACCTCCGGGGCTCAGACGATTCTCCCGCCTCAGCCTCCCTAGTAGCTGGGATTGCAGGTGCCCACCATTACATTGGGCTAATTTTTTTTTTTTTTTTTTTTTTTTTTTTTTTTTTTTTTTTTTTTTTTTTGAGACGGAGTTTCACTCCTGTTGCCCAGGCTGGAGTGCAATGGCATGATCTCGGCTCACCACAACCTCCGCCTCCCAGGTTCAAGCAATTCTCCTGCCTCAGCTTCCCAAGTAGCTGGGATTACAGGCATGTACCACCATGCCCAGCTAATTTTTGTATTTTTAGTAGAGATGGGGTTTCACCATGTTGACCAGGCTGGTCTTGAACTCCTGACTTTAGGTGATCTGCCCATCTCGGCCTCCCAAATTGCTGAGATTACAGGCGTGAGCCACTGCGCCCTGATCTTCCTCTTTTAACAATTTCGAAATACACATGCATTGCCATGATGTTTTCTATTATTTCCTTTGATTTCACTTCAAGAGTTCTCCACCAACATAAAACAACACTTTTTGGTTTATTTCTAAAGTTTTATTTTGTTTGAAGGGTATTATAATCATAATGCCTTATTTTTCTTACAATATGGAAGATAGAGTTGGTTTTTGTTGTTTGTTTGTGGTTTGTTTTCTTTGTTTGTTTAAGGCAGAGTCTGACTCTTTTGCCCAGGCCAGAGTGCAGTGTGCAATCTTTGCTCACTGCAACCTCTGCTTCCAGGGCTTTAGCCATCTTCCCTTGAGTAGTTGGGATTACAGGCACCCGCCACCACACCTGGCTAATTTTGTATTTTTAGTAGAGATTGGATTTCACCATGTTGGCCAGGCTGGTCTCTTTCTCCTGAGCTCAAGCTGTCCACTCACCTAGGCCTCCCAAATGCTGGGATTACAAGTGTAAGTCTAAGATAGAGTTTCAATTTTGTATATTTGAGAAAATATTTTATATAACTTTAGAAGAAAGTCTTACAAATATCATGTGCTTGAATTTTGTTATCTTTTAAAACTCAAAAGATTCTTTAGTTTTAAATATAATTTATTTAAAGTTTATTTTCTAACTGACAATTCAATAATCAGCATTTTAAATTTCCCATTTTAAGGCACTGTTGATTGTTTTCTTTGCCTTCATTTTTTCCCAGAGTTGGAGAAGATATAAAGAGTATAATTTTGTAGATACTGATGGCTACATGTATTTTTTTTTCCAAAATCATTTTTGACAGTTATTTTCTTTCTCTCGTTGTCATGATCAAGTGAGTTCTTTCCATGAAATAAAGGAGTTTCCATTTTTATCTTCATTTACTCAACTTTAATTAAAATTTTTATTTTAAGCCATACCTACCTACAATTTAGAATTAAAGAGTTTTCACAAGATTAAAAAACAGAATAAGCAAAACAATAAAAAAAGAAATCTCTTGACACTGTCCCGTATTCTACATTCCACAGAGCAAATCTGCTCTATTCTTTTAGCTGTTGTAAATTAAACAAAAAAAATTATTTATTACTACATTTCTAAATGATATGCTGAAACTGGTACAAATTTTAATTTTTTATTTTATTTTTTGGTGTTTTCCTTTGACCACCCATATAGAAGAGTGAGAGAGAGAGAGGGGGAGAGAGAAAGAGATGGCGGGAGCAGAGAGAAAGAGATAAAAAGAGAGAGACAGAGAAACCAAGAGGAATCTCATGTTCTCTCTATTTCATCAGGACTATGAAATGTTAATAGTAAAGAGGCATATTTTAGGATTTAATGATTTTCATTCCTGCTCTTTTTATTTTCTCTAGTGTTTAGTAATCATTTTTGAGAATTTGTTTCACTTTTTAAATAACTTAAGGATTATCAAATCTCCTCCCAATTACTAGTGTTCTCTACAGATGCATTCAAATATATCAGACATTCTGTCATTTCCCTCCACTTGATAAAATTTATTCTGGTGCTTTCTCAAACTCCTCCCAACAGGACAAGATTCTCTTCAGACTTGCACACTGTCTCATTTTGGCTGAACATCATTTCTGCTATCCTTGTGAAATACAAACAAAAGTTTGGAGCCTATTTCTAAAATTAACTTTATTCTGATTTGATCATTTTGTGACAGTGTCATTGTGTAGAGTCTCTATCAATATGTAAGAATGTGACCAAATGGTAGCATGTATGCTAATATGGCAAACATAATTCTCCTCATCTCTATTGAATGTTAAGTAAATTCACTCAGTTTTATGGCCAGCCCTGTTACAAGCTAGTAGTCCTCAAACTTTACATTCCTAAAATTATTAAGGACCTATAGAGATTTTGTTTACCTGAATTATAGTTCTGATATTGACTGTATATAAAATTAAGATAGAAATTTTAAAATATGTTTTAATTCACTAAAAATTATAATTAACTGATTATATGTTAATGTTAGCATATTTTAAATGAAAATAAACTGATGATAGATACACAAATCATTTTATAGTATCATTTTATAGTATCATAGAAATATAATTGTTATTATTTAAAATCTGAAATCTGATTATATTATTTTCATCTGTCTTACGAATGTTTATTCATGCCAGATAGCTCCAGTCCATATTTTCAATAATATCCTGAAGAAAAGTAATAGAATTTTTACTGTCTTTTTTTGTTGTTGTTGTTACGTTTTTGCAAGTCTCTTTAATGTCTGGCTAAATAGTAGAGCTGGATTCAGATAACTTTCCTGCATTCAGATTTTTCTATGTATTGTTTTCATTGATGTATAGGAAGAAATGCTGGCTTCACACAGATGTGTAGTTGAAAGGGGGAAGAATGTTTTATTGGCTTTGTCTAATATTTCAACTATTCTTCTTTGAGATTATACCAAAACACAGTAGGTGGTAGTTTTTTAAAAGGTGTGTTGTGGAATCTAAATCCATATCAATAACTTTTCCACACTCAGTTACATTGAAATTCAGTGTATATTTTGTGTTTTGAATGGATTCGTTTACTCATGTACAACTAGGTAATTTCATTCATTCGTGATTTGGAAAATACCAATTTACTGATTTATTCATCTCTGAAATTTTGACACATATAAAAATATGTGTATAAAATATTATGGTTATTAATATCATTACCAATATCCTCAGAAAGTTATAAGTTTTAGAAAGCTGCCAAGTTCAAGGTGGTCAATTCAAATTTTGAAAAATTCTACAATTGTACCTTGACAGAATTTTATCATTTGCAAAAAATAATAATAAAAAATTACTGTCAGTTGTTTTCCTGGAAGTGACAACCTCTTTTTTTATTCTCAAAAAATATATATATTTCTAAATATTCAAGTCTGAATGGCCTTATTTTGCCTGCCATTTTTTCTTTCAATTAAAAATAGTATTCCATGAAAACAATCAGTCTAGTTAACAACTCAGTCTACATGTGTTTTCGTGGAGATAAACATTGAGCAGCAGAAGTGTTTTATCTGTAGTCCCATTTTGTCAAGCCAAGTATATAAAAAGACATATACTCGGGGATGTTTTTTAAAAATAATAACTTTCACTGCTTCATCAAGATTGAAAGCATTCCTAAATGAAATTGGCATTTTTTTTTTTTTAAATTCCAAGTAGATAGCAGTTAAGAAAATAATGACTATTTGTAGAGCTTGTTGCTGCTGCCGTGATTTATGCTAAGGTGTACAAACCACACACTATTATTTTGGTAACATCAGAGAAAATGTCAACACAGGAAAATGGCAAACACTTAGTATTGACATCGAAATAATTTTGACTCATGGGCTCACTTGAGAGTGACTGAGAGTAACATGTTGAGTACTGCTGATATTGGTTTCAAATTTCATAATTACAGCACTGATGATAGAGATATACAAATCATTTTATAGTATCACTTCATAGTATTGTAGAAGTATAATTTTTATGATTTAAAATCTGAAGTTTGATTACATTATTTTCATCTGTCTTATGAATGTTTATTCATGCCAGATAGCGCCAGTCCATATTTTCAAGTGAGTTTTTACATTTTTGATTATTTTCCTGGCTATTTTAGTGAAAATGTAGAGAACTGGAATTGAAATTTTTAACCAGATACTATTTTGAGTTAGAAGTGATTAAATTTGGGGGAACAGTATTGGTTCAGTACTCAGCAAATGGGAATACACATGATGATATCCAAATAAACCTCAGCCAGTGGAGGAGTCTCAACTACAGTCAGCATTCTTTTTTTTTTTTTTTTTTTTTGAGTCAGAGTCTTGCTCTGTCACCCAGACTGGAGTGCAATGGCTCAATCTAGGCCCACTGCGACCTCCACCTCCCAGGTTCAAGTGATTCTCCTGCCTCAGCCTCCTGAGTAGCTGGGATTACAGGCACGCACCATCATGCCCGGCTAATTTTGTGTGTGTGTGTGTGTGTATTTTTAGTAGAGACGGGAATTCACCATATTGGCCAGGCTGGTCTTGAACTCCTGACCTTGTGATCCTCCCACCTCGGCCTCCCAAAGTGCTGGAATTACAGGCGTGAGCCACTGCGCCTGGGCTACAGTAAGCATTCTTGAACACATACTGACCTACGGAATCTCTTCACAGAGTTTGTTTCTTCAGGTCTCAAGTGTTGGACAGGAACATGACCACATGCCCAGAAATTATATAGACTCTGTATTATATATCACATATACTAACTGCTATCTTTATACTGAAGTACAACGGAAGAGTGGCCACAGGAGCCAGGGGGAAGGCAGCACAATCACACAGGCGGGCAGTTGGAAGCTTACATCAGTTGAGAGAGTGGTAGTTTAATATATTTTTAGTCTATCGTCTCTCACACGTGAAATAATCCAAAACCTCAGTAAATACATTTAAATATGTAAACTATAATAAGCAGAAATGAGTTTTAAAAGGCTTAATGATACTTAAACTAATTATTTAGAAGCGCAAATTTCCACATTTATCCAAGATCATCAAGCCTCCAGCAATGACTGATTGGGTTACTCTATGTGCAATGCCATTTAAATGCAATAGCTTCAAAATATTCCATGAAATATGGCCTTTTTCCTTGGCAATCTATAATTAAAATGTCAATTTTATCTCAGTAATCTACGTACATTTACATTTAGAATGAGCAAATTAAGTTTTTATTATAGCCGGGAGTCCTTATTGTTCCCTTTTATGTGTGGGCATTTTTAAGGGAAGAGGAAAGAATGTTAAACCAGAAAAGCATTTGAAAAATGACCCCTGCGACTGGTAATAATGTAGCAAGTGTAACTTTGTCAGATGACCTGTAGGTGGTTATTCAAAACCATCACAGTATTAGATGCAAGAGGGCTTATTTAAACATAGGAAAGCCAATAGCACTATAAGTGAGCGTTTATTTTCAATGGTCATAATTTACATGCTATAAAGGAGCCATCTGAGAAAATGTGTTAGTGTGCACTATAGAAGAGTAGTCAGAAGATAAAAATCAGCATAGGCTTTCAAAGTAACTCTATCTTCCTACTTAAGGGTATTTTGCTAGTCATAGCAGCTGGGAAAACTCATTAAGTTACTGGAAATGAGCCTAGCTCTGCCTTTATTATCAGTGCTGTGATAAAGCCTCTTGGACTGCAGGAAAGAACTGTTAAAGAAAGGGTTGTGTGGAACTCATTTTTTATAGAGTCGCATGTTTTTGTAATAACAAATGTAGTTATAAAACACAAGATGTTTTTCACTCCCAAACTGGTTGAAGGGAGAATCTTGGAAAGGGAGGAACTTATGTTAGGTGCAATTTGCATATTGTAGGAAGATGCTTTACATATTTATGTTCTCCCTTCTTTGTGAGTGCTGATTTCCAAGTAATACTGCTGCCAGTATCTTTTGTCCGAGTGTAGGATTGAGTGGAGGTGGAAGAGTAGATGGAATGAGAGCAGGACCTTAAATCAGAAGTAACCCATCTTTCTCCATAATGCAACAGTGAATTCATGAGGAGAGAATGGATTTGGGAAAGAAAACATTGCTATATGCAAAGTGTTTCAAATTATTATTCTCATTCTACAAATGAAGAAAACGAACTGAAGGGTCTAATAAAATGCCTATATGGAAGGCCTAAATGCCTTTACTGCACTTGACTAATTGCAGTAAAGATGGATTCAAACCCAGACCCTCCTGATTCTGAAGTCCGTATTTCCGGCATTGGACCATGTGCACCTTGCTTTCTAGCTCCACAGGTATCTCCACCTCTCTGTACATCCTGCCCCTGGCTCCCTGCTGTCCTCCTTCCAAGAGTGGGTATATTTTTAATATTTCCAATTTAACTTTGAGTTATGAATGTTACTAACTACAAATCTTCATCTTACAAGTGAATTATTTTGTGATTCTGTATGAGAATCTAATTATAAATAAGCATCTATAGTTTTATGCCTGTTACCCAAATGTGTGTGTGTGTGTGCATGTTAAAAATATCATCGTAAAGTTACCATTTAAAAGAAGCTTTGTACATTTCATCAAATTCAGATAGCATTAGGATGACATTGTAAATTCAATCACACTTATTTACTAAATTTTCACAATGTGGAAGCCATATAGAACATGCAAAAGTGAATGTTGCAGAGGTTCCAAAACACTACAATGTCTCCATGCCAAAGATGTATGCAATAAAAACTACAGTTACAGAGGTGACAGATTCCTCTCTCTCTCTCTCTCTCTCTCTCTCTCTCTCTCTCTCTCCCCTCTCTCTCTCTGTTGTAAGGGAAAATGAAGACTTCTGGTTCCCGCCAATGTGAAATTATCTTATTTCTCCCAGGTATCTTTCTTACAAGTAAAAGTCCCTGGACATAACAACAAACATAGAAAGACTCTGAAAGGTGACAAGGAGAAGATAGCTGTTTAGGGGGCTCATGACTTGAGGAACAACATGAAAGCATGTTCACTGGGCTTTCTTTGTGCCTCTCAAACACACCAGAAGCCTCTAAATTGGAACCACAAACAGGCACGGACAAAAATGATCCAATAAATGTCTCCCTTTTCTAGCCAAAGAACCTGGAAAAGGGTAGTGTCTATCACAGAACACAAAGGCTTTTTGTCAGTATCCACTCTATTGTATACAAGCACTAATGGAAAACTACCCTCTCCCACCAATGTGGTTCCAACAGGGCTGAAAGGAGAAGCAATGTTTTTTTTTTTTAATCCAATCCCTGCACCATGGAAGTGGGAAGCCCCTCAGAGTTCTCCCTCCAGTGCCCTCACCAGGAATCAGCACTTTGTATTCTTTCATTCTCACTCAGTGGACATGAGCAGTGCTCCAACTTTTCTGGAAGAGTAATCTCAGAAGGGCAGAGCAGAGAGCTGATCTTCCTCCTCTGCCCAGTGGAAGCAGACAATGGGTTCATTCAGCTGCTGAAGTAGTGTCAGTGGTGCTGAGTAGGAAGGTTATAGTCCACTCATGCTTGGCAGAAGCACATGGTTCTCTGATTCTCCTACCAGGATAGGGTTAACAGAATCTTGTTAGAATCTCAGCTTCCACACCCACCTGATGGCAACAACAGTAACAAAGCAGCTCAAGGAACTACAGTCACCACTCAGAGCACACGGACTCCCCAGTGCTACGGGGCCAGTGGGAGCTGAGCTTCCACACCACCAGGCAGTAATAAGACTGAATGGAACAGAAGGCGGCTGGGTTCAGCAAGACTATTTCCCCTCAACTGCCTGATGTCAGCAGGGATCACTGAGAAGCTGAGCTTCCAGCCTCACTCAGCAATCAATGAGTTAAAAAAAAAAAAAAAAAAAAAAAAAAAAAAAAAAGAATAAAGGTCATGGGATTCGGGGCTGGTATGTGAACCACTTCCACCTCTCCTTTTTTATAGAATCAGTGGGGAGCTGGGCTTATGTTCTCATCCTGTAGCAACAAGAAAGTGTGAGTCAGCCCTCAGCATCCCCCCTTCTTGGCACTAATGGGACACAGGAGGAAGATCAAGGTCCACCATTCTCATCAGCATGAGGCACTGGGACTCAGTGCCCCACTTTTGTTTAGGTAGTTTTGGCAGGGCCAGCAGAAAGTCACACACATGCAATCACCTGACTTTCATACTAGAACTTAACAGGGAGACTGTCTGCCAAGAATAAAGATTAAATAGTGTCAGGGATTTTATAATATCCAAAATATCTGGGATATAATTAAAAAAAACACACACCTCTTGTTGTACTAGAAGAGTTTTCTTGCTATACTAAAAAGATAAATCACAATTCTAAACAGAAAAAATAATAATCAAAAGATGCCAACACATGAACAGATGCTTCTCAAAAGAAAACATACAAGTGGACAACAAACATCTGAAAAAAATGCTTAACGTCACTAATCTTTGGAGAAATGCAAACCAAGACCACAGTGAGGTACCATTTCACAGTTGTCAGAATGGCTACTACTAGAAAGTCAAAAAACAACAGATACTGGTGAGGCTGTGGAGAAAAGAGACTGTTTATATATTACTGGTGGGAATGTAAATTACTTTGGCCACTGTGGAAAACAATTTTGAGATTTCTCAAAGAACTAAAAATGGAACTATTTGACCCAGCAATCTCATTATTGGCTATATATCCACAAGAAAATAAATCATTCTACCAAAAAGACACATGCACTCACATATTTATCGTAGCACTATTCACAATAGCAAAGACATGGAGCAAACCTAGGTTGCCATCAGTGGTGGACTGGATTAAGTACATGTGGTATCTGTACACCATTGAATACCACGTGGCCCTAAAAAAGAGTAAAATTATGCCCTGTGAGGCCACGTGAATGCAGCTGGAGGCCATTATCCTAAGTGAATTAACACGGGAAGAGAAAGCCAATATTTCATGTTCTCACTTATAAATGGGAGCTAAGCTTTGGTACTCATGGGTGTAAGCTTTGTGTACTCATGGGCATAAGATGGCAACAACAGACACTAGGCACTTCTAGAGAGAAAAGGGAGGAAGCGAGCAAGGGTTGAAAAACTACTTATTGCATACCATGCTCATTACCTGGGTGACAGGATCAACTGTGCCCCACACCTCAGCATCGCATGTCCTACCCATGTAACAAACCTGCACATGTACTCCCTGAATCTAAAATAAAAGTTGAAATTATTAAAAATAAGACGTCAACACTGAGATGAATCAGATGATAGAATATTCAAAGATTTTAAAGCAGCCATGATTAAAATGCTTTAACAAACAATTATGAATTCTCTTAAAGCAAATAAAAGTACAATAATTTAAAAATCACTTTAAAATGTAGAGATAGAAACACTATATAATGAAGAGGTAGTAATTATAAGATTGAGTAGCCTCTAAATAGAGGAAGAAGTAAATTTTGAAGAAAATCACAGAATTTTTCCAAGTTACGCTGAGAACTGACTACTTAACATAAAGAATATAACATAATAAGATAAGAAGCGAGAAGGCAATAAAACGATATTTTCAAGTGCTTAAAAGAAAATTTATGACTTACAAAACTTACAAGAACGACTAAAAGGTAATTTTGAAGCTAGAAGTATCTCAGAGAGAATCGTGGATATTGTGATGGTTAATTTTATGTGTCAACTTGACTGAGCCATGGACTGCCCAGCTATTTGGTCAAACATTATTATGTGTCTGTGAGGCTTTTCTTAGATGAGATAACCATTTGAATTGGTGGACTGAGTAAAGAAGATTGCCTTCCCTAATGCAAGTGGCCCTTATCTAATCAGTTGAAGGCCTAAATAGAACAAAAAGACTGACACTTCCACAAATAAAAGGAAATTCCCCTTGTCTGATGATCTTGAGCTGGGATATAAGTCTCTCTTTGGTTGTGAATTCCAACAGAAACATTGGCTTTTCTTAGGCCTCAAGCCTGCAGTCTGTTGGACTAGAACCATATCATCTGCTCTCCTGGGTCTCCACTACCTGACTGCAGATCTTGATACTTCTCAGCCTCTAAAATGACATAGCCAATTTCTTATCATCTATCTATCAACCTACCTATCTATCTATCAATCAATCTATCTATCTATCCCATCCCTTTTTGGTTCTGGGGAGTTGTGACTAATACAGTTGTACAGAAAAGAATGGAGAACAATGAAGGACAATAGATAAGTGACTTTTCAAGTTCAAGTATCTAAGCATTGTGCTTAACAGAAAGATTATGATATTTAATATTGAATCTTTTCTAATGTAAGGTCAAGAGAGTATATTACAAAATACAGTAATATGTACATATTATCAATAAATGAGATATATCTCATTTATTTTATCAACAAAATGACAAAAAGATGCATATAACATTAAAGGACACAGATTGAACAAGTCAAAAAAAAATCAACAACTCTTCATAGAGCCATCAAACAAGTAAGAACACAACATAAAACCCTGTCCCAAAGACCTGAGATGCAGGCAGATACAGGGAATTAGCTTATTGGAGCAGGAACCCATAAGCACAAACCTCCATGGGGATTAGGGCTAGGGCAAAAAATCCTCACCTGCAGTTGATGAATTGCTGCAGACATAGGTTGGGCAAGTCTCAGATTTAAAATTCTAAGGGGCCCAGTCATAAGAGTATCCCTACTTTTGTGAGTTTTACCCATAGGAGGCCTACCAAGACCACATAGTAAATAATCTAAGAAAAATTCTTTGCTTCTGATAAAGAGAAAAAAAAAAAGTATTTATTTATTTAAGACATGGTCTTATTCTGTCGCCCAGGCTGGAGTGCAGTGACACAATCTCGGCTCACCACAGCCTCTGCCTTCCAGGCTCAAGCAATTCTCCTGCCTCAGCCTCCCAAGTAGCTGGGATTACAGGGGCCTGTCACCAGGCCTAGCTAATTTTTGTATTTTTAGTAGAAACAGGATTTCACCATCTTGGCCAGGCTGGTCTCAAATTTCTGATCTCAAATGATCCAACTGCCTTGTCCTCTCAAAGTGCTGGGATTACATGTGTGAACCACCACACCCGGTCAATAATTTTTAAATCCTCCAGAACATTCTGTTCTTAACCAGGCCTACCTCAGGAGAAACTCAGAGCTTAACCTGCTGGGGGAAGGCAAACACCCCAAACCAGCCTCCTCTAGCCATTCTTTCCTACCTTAATGGGAAGCAAACATTAGACACATGTTTGAAGTTCACAATGCAGGTGCACAGGCTCGCCACAGGATGAGACCTGCCCGTAGGACTATAGAATGCTTCTGCTCCATACCTCATTACCACAGCACTAGAGCCCTATTTATACAGCTTCTTTCACCCATTTCATCATTCCTTGCTATCAAGGAAAAACCATAAGGCATAAGGTAAGCCATGAGGTAAAAATAACCAGCCAACCGGACAAACAAACTAGCCAGTTTAACAGACTGATCAAGCATCCAAATCAAAGTCAAATATAGCAAGAAGGTTGGCATTATGAGACCACAGATTTTTAAAGACTGTAATCAATATGCTAAGGGCTTTAATGCAAAATTAGACACGATCTAAAAACAGATGGACAGTGGAAGCAGAGAGGTGAAAATTTTAAAAAGGAATTTGAAAACTGCTTGAGATCAAATCACTGTACAGAAATGAAGACTGCCTGTAAGAGGTGCACTAGTAGACTGGACACTGCTGAAGCATGAATCCTTGAGCTTGAGGTTATCCCAATAATCTTGAGGATATTTTAAAACTAAAAAGCAAAGAGAAAAAAAAAGTGAAATAAAAAACCACAAAATATCCAAAAACTGTGGGACAGCTACCAAACATGTAACATACACACAATTGGAATATCAGAAAAAGAGAGAAAAAAATAGGAGTAACAGTAGAAGAAACAATGACTAATAATTTCCCTAGTTTAATTTCTGACACCAGACCATAGATCCAGATAGCTCAGAGAACACCAAACAGAATAAA
The DNA here is from genome assembly GCF_001698545.2 of Rhinopithecus bieti. Lineage (NCBI taxonomy): Eukaryota > Metazoa > Chordata > Mammalia > Primates > Cercopithecidae > Rhinopithecus > Rhinopithecus bieti. The sequence continues at coordinate 2,433,076 of NW_016806392.1, read as the reverse complement.
CATCATAAAATCTACACATACAGGTATCATATCCAAACTTTAGAAAACAAAGATAAAGAAAACAATCTTGAAAGAAGCCAGAGGGAAATGAACACTTTATCTTGAGGAGCAATCTGACTTCTCCCCAGGAATAATGTAAGCAAGAAGAGAGTGGAGTGAAATATTTTAATAATTGAGAGTAAAAAAATTCCACTAACCTGGTATTCTTTGCCTTGCAAAATTTTTCTTCAATAGTGAAGGAGAAATACTTTCTAAGAAAATAAAAAATTGAGGAAATTTGTGGACATTAGACTTGTCTTTCAAGAAATATTTTAAAAGTCCTTCAGACTGGAGGAAAATGATACAGGTCAAACTCAGATCTACATAAGGAAAGGAAGAGCATCAGAAAATGAACAAAAGAATGCAAAGTAACTTTTATTCCTCTTATTTGTAATTTATCTAACAGATAACTGTGTATTAAAAATAGTAATAACCACAATTTATTCGCTTATATATATAAAAATTATATATATATTTATATGATAAAATAAAATGAACATACATATTTTATATATAAATAAAATGAATGACAGCAATGATACAAGGGGCCAGAGGGAGAAATTGGGAATATTTTGTTTTATAATAAGGTACTTGCACTCTGTGTGATGTAATCTAGTATTATTTGAAAGTGGACTGGATCAGTTGTAAAAGTATCTTGCAAACACTAGGGTAATCACCAAAAGGGCAAGAAATAAAACAACAGCAATTATGCTGGATAAAACTCTAACTATATCGATAATCATTTCAAACATCAGTAGTCCAAATATGCTAATTTTAAGGCAGATTGTCAGAGTGGATTGAAAAACAAGATTCAATTATATGTTGTCTACAGGGAACCTACTTTAAATACAAGAAAACATATGGATCAAAAGTGAATGAAGACAAAATGTATCACGGTAATACTTATTAAAAGAAAGTGAAAGTAGCTATATTAATTTCAAACAAAGAAGATTTCACAGCAAGGAATATTACCTATTAAGTATAAACAGGGACATTATAAAATAATAAAGGGGTACATACTCCAAGAAGACACAAAATTCTTGATGTGTATATGCCTAACAACAGCATCCAAATACAAGAGACAAAAGGTAATAGAACTGCAATGAGAAATGGATGAATCAACTGTCATAGCTGGAGACTTCAGCATCCTTCTCTCAGAAATGTACAGATCCAGAGGCAGAAAATCAATAAAGAAATATTTAAATTCCACATCACCATCAATCAACCGGTTATGATTGACATCTATAAATGATTTTGTCCAACAACAGTAGATTACACATCTCTTCTTTAAGCTCACACAGAACATTCACAAATAGACTGCCATGTTCCTGGCCACAGAAGATGGCTCAACATAAAGTGTCTGCTCTCAGACCACATTGAAATTAAGCTAGAAGTTCTTTTTTTTTTTTTTTTGAGACGGAGTCTCGCTCTGTCCCCGAGGCTGGAGTGCAGTGGCCGGATCTCAGCTCACTGCAAGCTCCGCCTCCTGGGTTTAGGCCATTCTCCTGTCTCAGCCTCCGGAGTAGCTGGGACTACAGGAGCCCGCCACCTCGCCCGGCTAGTTTTTTTGTATTTTTAGTAGAGACGGGGTTTCACCGTGTTAGCCAGGACGGTCTCGATCTGCTGACCTCTTGATTCGCCCGTCTCGGCCTCCCAAAGTGCTAGGATTACAGGCTTGAGCCACCGTGCCCGGCCAAGCTAGAAGTTCTAACAGAAAGATAGTGGGAAAATCCCCAAATACTTGATTATTAAAGAGTACACATCTAAGTAACATATGGGTTAAAGAAGAAATATTTTGAAATAAGTCAAAATGAAAGTAGAACTTGATAAATTTTGTAGAATGTAGCAAAAGCAATTCTTAGAGGAAAATTTATAACATCAAATGCATGCATAAAGAAGAAAGATCTAAAACTAGTAAAAGAAGAGCAAGTTAAATACAAAGTAGGCAGAAGAAATAATTGAAATCGTAATAAAGGAAGCTATGAACATGCACTTTCCATTCAATTTTGCTGTGAACCTAAAACTACTATAAAATATATTTTATAAATTAAAGAAAAAAGCACATACACTTAGCAACATAGAAATAGCTAGACACTTCTTTAGTGAATAAACAGTGTGCAAAAAATACCTGTAATAATCACAATATTTAATGGAAAAACATTTAAAATGTTCTTTTAAATGGTCAATCATATAAAAAATCTGTCTTTCCAATTTCTTTTATTCAGCAAGGCAAAGAAAAGAAATGAGAGATAAAATGATTTAAAAACAACTGCCATTATTTGCCAATGATATGACTGTTTATGTAGAAAATTTATAAGATTAGATAAATTGTTGCTGTTTAAAATGAGTTATTAAGTCTATATTCTTTCATGACAATTTACCCTCCATCTAGCACAGTAGTAGGCATAAATAAGAGGCTTAAACATCCTCATTGATTCTAATGTTTAATGGCATTTATTTGAGGAATAGTTCCTATTTTAAATATTGCATTCACATACTCTTTAAAATTTAATATTTAGCTGTTAGAAACTATGAGGAAACATTGAGGGGTTAGAGATAATGAAGAGCTTGTCTGTACTTCGTGTATTTCTATAACATTTCAAGTACTTTAGGACAATTTTTCACAGGAAAATAGAAAGCAAATATTTGAAAATAAGATCACAGAAAGCATTTAACTGTTAACAGAAAGAACATAACTTATAGGTTTATAGACTTGAACTGAAAAATCTGTTTCTTAGATCTGCCATTTCCTAGATGTTGATTTTGGACAAATTACATAATCTCTGTCTCTGTCTCTTTGTGTCTTTCAATAGATAGGTAGATAGATGGATACACAGATAGATATATAAATAGATAGATTCTATCTATTTATATATATTGTTGGATTGACTAAATATTAGATAGAGATGCCTCTGAAATGTTGTATCAGTTAAACTTACATTATATTAGGTGCATGCTACTGAAATTAAGAGAAGATAGCTTAATCATTTAGATTTTTATTTTTTTATATGTCAATAAAAGTCTCAATTTTGGCAGTACAGGATTAAATGTATGCCTCTGCAATACTGTTATGTACCTAGGATCTTCTATGTTTCTGATCTACTATGCATTGTAGATTAATATTTTTATCTTCATAGTCACATATGATTGTTACATTGCCAGGCAAAAGAAGTGTATGGGAAAATCAATGGTTGCTTGATAGGCTTATTAGACCCTTTTCATCAATATAACGATGATTCTGAAAGCAGCACCATCTAATACCAGCATACATAGTCTCCCCATTCTTATTATTAACTAGGACATTAGTTCTCTAACCCAAATTAAAATTTTGTGTAATAAGCAACCAGAGAAAAATACTTATTTTCAAACAATAAGCCGTGTTCAGCCTACCTCAACCCTTGGATCAGCCAATGCCTACGACTACCATTCTTCCCATACACAGTACAAAGTCATTCTGGCCCCAAAGATAACAACCCTCCAATCTCATTTGCATACTGCATATAGCTTAAAATACATTTCTGGATCATGGAAACCTTTTCTGAAACATTACTGTGGAAGTCAAATCACTAAGCCTTTTCATAGTAACTTTTTTTTCCACTGACAAACATGTGGTAGGATTGAACTTCTCCACTCAAACTTCGTGTGACCGAGGACATATGAGGAGATGTAACGTGTGTTTCTTCTGGATTAAAGCCTTAAAAGTCAGTGCATGTTTCACCATGTACTCCTTTTCCTTCTATCACAACAAGAAAGGAGACCTATTTTTTTTTACTTTAAGTTCTGGGATACATGTGCAGAACGTGCAGGTTTGTTACATAGGTATACACACGCCATGGTGGTTTGCTGCACCCATCAGCCTGTCGTCTAGGTTTTAAGCCCCATATGCATTAGGCATTTGTCTGAATGCTCTCCCTCCCCTTGTCCCCCACCCCTCGACAGGCCCCGGTTTGTGATGTTCCCCTCTCTGTGTCCATGTGTTCTCATTGTTCAATGTGGCACATATACTCCATGGAATACTATGCAGCCATAAAAAGAATGAGTTCATGTCCTTTGCAGGTACATGGATGAAGCTGGAAGCCAACATTCTCAGCAAACTAAATCAGGAACAGAAAACCAAACACTGCATGATTCCACTTATAAGAAAGGGGACTTTCAAGAGGGTGGTTAGTGCATCAGCCTGGGTCTAAAAGGAAGGTGACATGAAGCAGAGTTCCCTGATGGTGGTGCTGGCTATATGATAACAGAAAGATATAGTTTGTGTTGTTCTCAGGCACAGACTTTTGGAAATTATTTGTTACCTGATTAATTTAGAAGTTGGCTTTGGATGGTGACCCTTTCCTGCAGTGGGAAACATTTGCTAAAACTCTTGCCTGGGATATCTTGGAAGGCTAATAATGTGTTCAATTAATCTGTAATTTTAAGTAAGAGGTTGAACAAACAGAACATACATGGTAAGAGTTGATTACAACAAACTGCAATTGAAAATAAATTGTAATATACAAGCTCAAAGAAGGGGTGACTGGTTTATAGGAAGGACTGAGAAGGGATACAGCAGGGGTGGTTCAATCTTTTGGCTTCCCTGGGTCACATTAGAAGAATAATTGTTTTGGGTCACACATAAAATACACTAACACTAACAATAGCTGATGAGGTTAAAAAAAATCACAAAAAAATCTCATAATGTTTTAAGAAAGTTGACGAATTTGTGTTGGGCTGCATTGAAAGCCCTCCTGGGCTGCATGTGGCCTGCAGGCCATGGGTTGGACAAGCTTGGGATAGAGCAAGTCAAACAGGTGCAGAATTACAGAGCTTCATATGCCAGTTACATCTTAACCCCTAACCTATAAAAAACAAAATTAAGCCAGGCAGATTAAAAACATAATTTTTCAGGCCAAGATGGAGTAGCTGTATTCCTCCCCAGTCTTCCTTCTAATGAATAAAAAGCCCTGAACACAATGCAGTAAGCTGCCACAGGAAGACAGAAAAGGAGGAAGAAGAAGGTAAGCCACCTGAAGGTCTTGGGACTTGAGAAATGTCCTGGCATTGAGTTCCTGGGTTTCCTCATTGCTTCTCCTATATCCCAGGCAGGTACAACAAAAGCCTCCAAACTGAAACAGCCAGAAGGCGTATACAAAAACTGCTGCACAAAAGCCTGTCCCTCTAGCAAAAGGACAGGAATAATAGACTAAAATACAGACTTTTTGTTTGTTTGTTTTGGCAATATCTGATTAACTCAAACCAAGTACCAATGGAATAAAAACTGCCCCTGCCAAAGTTTTTGTGTGACCAAATGGAAAGCTGATTTTTCACCCCAGGCCCTGGTCCCATAGAATAGTGGGCACACAACACTCTCACATAGTAGTATCTGGAGTGCCCAATAGAAAGATGGAAATAAACTAAAAGATAAAAGGAGAAGTAAACACATCTGCAGTAAGAGTTAGGGGCTTCACAGCATTTAGAGGAACTAATGAACAGAAAATCAGCAGGGATATAGAACCCTTTAGCAATACAGTCAGTCAACACGATATTAATACACATATAGAACAGACTGTCACAGCAAGTACACATGTTTTTTTCAAAAGCCCATGGAACATTTACCAAGCAAGACCATACCTTTCTCCACAAAACAAAATTCAAAAGACTAGAAATCACACAGAATATATTATCTGACCACAATGGAATCAACAATGTAGGAATCAATAATAGAAGAAAATAAACAATAAGACCCAATGACTTGGAATTAACTGACAGACATCCAAATAATCCATGGGTTAAAAAAAAAGGGGGGGATTTTTAAAGCAATATAGAGCTTAATGAAAATGAAAATAAATTTTATCAAATATAAGGAAAGCAGCCAAAACAGTAGTGAGAGGGATTTTTTATAGCAATAAGTGCTTATATTAAAAAGAAGAAAGGTCTCAAAGCAATCATCTGAATTTTTATGGTGAGGAAACAGAAAAAAAAAGTAAAATAAACCATTGTAAAGCACAAAGGAGAAAAGAAACACTAAAGGTTAGAGAATCAACAAAATTCTTTAAAATACAGGAAAACAATTGAGAAAGTAGTATAAAAACTATTTTTGCAATAAAATTGATACAGCTCTAGCAAGACTAGCAAATATAAAGGTAAACACACAAAGCACCATTATCAGGATTATGAGACATCACTACAGATCCTGCTTTCATAAAAAATGAGGATACTATAAATACCTTTTTATCAAAATTCATCAGCTTAGTAAAATAGACCAATTCCTTAAAACTGCAAACTATCAAAATTGCCCAAGATAAAATGACAATCTGAATATTTTGTCAATAGGCTAAAAAAGAAAGATTACATAAACATATCCATTAATGTCAAAAGTTTTTGCAAAATCCAAACCCGACTATAATGAAATAAAGTAAAATAAAAACTTAAAATACACTAGAAAAAATAGATTTCATTAACATAATAAAGAACATCTAAAAAATCTGTAATAATATGATTTAATAATGAAAGACTGAATGTTTTCCCCTAATACTGGGAATAAGAAAAGGATATATGCTGTTACCAGTCTTTCCACATAGTACTGAAATTCCTGCCAGCATGTTAAAGCAAGAACAAAAATTAAATAAAAGTCAAGTAGATTGGAAAGGAAGAAATAAAATTGTTGTCATTTGTAGATAACATGATTGCTACATAAAAAACTTCAAAAGCTCTAGCAAAAAATATTCTAGAACTAATAAAAGAATTGGTCATTACTGGTTACAAACTCAACACATGCAAAGTAATCACAGTATTATATGTAAATAGCAAACATGTGCTGACTGAAATCAGAAGACAATACCATTTTATAATAGCTCCTAAGAAAGCAAAATAAATAGGTTTAAATCTATGATGCTATTTGCACTATCTATATACTACAAATTATAAAACACCAATGACACACATTAGAGAATACATAAATAAGTGATAAGGGATACCATTTTCATGGAGTGGATAACTCAGCATAGTACAAGTGCCACCAATTCTCTCCAAATTGCTCTTTAAGTTTAATACAGTTACTATCAAAATCTTAGTAAGAATTTTATAGACACACTTATTCTAAAATTTACTTGGAGATACACACATTCTATATAGCTATAAAAAATGCTGACATGGAAGAATGAAGTGAGGCCAGGCATGGTAGCTCACACCTGTAGTCCCAACACTTTGGGAGGCCAACGTGGGTGGATTACTTGAGCCTGCAGGTTCAAGACCAGCCTAGGCAACATGATAAAACCCCATCTCTACAAAAAATACAAAAATTAACTGGGCATGGTGGAGCATGCTGGTGTCCCAGCTATTTGGGAGGCTTATATGGGAGAATTGCTTGAGCCCAGGAGGTGGAGGTTGCAGTGAGCTGAGACTGTGCCACTGCACTCCAGTCTGCGTGATAAAAGCGTGACCCTGTCTTACAAAAAAAAAAAAAAAAAAAAAAAAAGAAAGAAAAAAGGATTACATGGGACAGTAGGACAAATCATTCTACTGTATGTTAAGGGTTAACATAAAGTTACAGTAATCAAGAAAATGTGTTATTTGTGTAGAAAAAAGCATATAAATCAATGGAACAAAGCAGTGAACTCAGATAGGCTCCCACAAATGTGTCAAACTGATTTTTGACAAAGATGCAGGATTGCACTATCTACAAATGATACTGGAGGGTTTGGATATCCACAGGCAAAACAATGAACCACGACTTAAACCTAACAACATAAAAAAAAAACCCTTAAATCAAAATAGATTATGGACTTCAATGAAAAAAATAAAACTATAAAACTTTTAGAAGATAATAGAGAAAACATTTGGGAATTTTTCTAGTCTTAGATGAGAAGATTTTAGACTTGACACCAAAGCATTATCCATAAGAGGAAAAAATGGTCAATTTGGCTTCATAAAAAAAAAAAAATGCTTGTTCTGAGAAAGCATATAAGGATACAAAGACACAATACAGATTGTGAGACAGTATTTGAAAACCACATAAATAACAAAGAAATAGTATCTAGAATATATTAAGAACACTCATCATTCTACATCAAAAACAATTCAGTTAGGAAATGGGCAAGGAACATGGTAACATTTCACCAAAAGGATATGCAGATGGCAAATAAGCTCAGGAAAACATGTTTATTATCATTAGCTATTAGAGAAATGCAAGTTCAAACCACAATGAGATATGATTATATACCTATCAGAATGACTAATAGTCTAACACCACATGCTGTTCAGGAGGTGGAGAGACAGGGTCACTCATACATTGCTTGTTGGGATATAATATGGTACAACTCCTCTGGAAAATATTTTGCCTTCTTTTTTTTTACAAACCTAAACATGCACTGATCCTCTCACCTAGTGATTGCACAGTTAAACATTTATACCAGAGAAACGAAAACTTATCTTCCCACAGGAAACATATATGCAAATGCTTGTGGCAGATTTATTTTTAATAGCCATACTGGAAACAAACAAAATCCCTTCAAGTAGTGAACAGTTAAACTGTGGTACACCTATACCATGGAATGCTGCTCAGCAATGATAAGGATGGGCTATTGATATACACAGCAACTCAAAGGCATTACTCTGAGCAAAAACAGACAATATTGACTGGGCGCGGTCACTCACGCCTGTAATCCCAGCACTTTGTGAGGCTGAGGCTGGCTGATCATGAGATCAAGAGACCAAGACCACCCTGGCCAACATGGTGAAACTTCATCTCTACTCAAAAACACAAAAATTAGCCGGGCGTTGTAGTGTGCCCCTGTAGTCCCAGCTGCTCGGGAGGCTGAGGCAGGAGAATCGCTTGAACCCGGGAGGTGGAGGTTGCAGTGAGCCTAGATTGCACTACTTCACTCCTGCCTGGCAACAGAGTGAGACTATTCAAAGAAAAAAAAAAGAAAAGAAAAGAAAAGAAAAAGACAATATCAGAAATCAGAAGTTTATATGCTATATCACTCCATTTACATTGCATTCTTAAAGCAACACAATTATAGGGTTGGAAGATAATTTAATGATGGTCAGTGGCTAGGCAGGTAGAAAGGGAGAGAAGTGGCTGAGACTATACAATCATAGCATGGGAAACATCTGAAATGTAATTATTTTGTATATTGACTGTGTTGGTTGGTCACACATCTACACATGTGATAAATTTGCATAGAATGAAATACACACACATACACACAAAGATACACAAATGAATACATGTAAAACTGGTGAAACCAGAAGAAGGTAGATGGACTGTATCACTGTTAATTTCCTGACTGTGATATTTTACTATAGGGATGCAAGATGTTGCTACTGGGATAAGCTGCCTCAGAGTACACACAGTCTCTGTTTATTACTTCTCACTACTGCATTTCAGTCTACAATCATCACAAAAACTCTTTAAAATTAAAATTTGCATTAGGAATTAATTTGAGGTTCTCACTGATATCCACTGTAAAATCCTCTAAATCAGTAAAGTCATTTCAAGACCAAAACTTAAGTTGTGGCATGCCCTCAGCTTCTATTTTACTTTATTAGTTAGCAACAGTATCCAGAGTCATCCTTAACTACTAGAGAAGCGTGGTAAGAGGATATTTTTATCTGGGCATATTACTGGTCTTCAAAGAATTGTTTTTAAATGAATAAGGTAGAAATTTATATCACAGTCCTCATTAGAAACACTTAATTTGGTCAATCAACCCTATAGGTTATTTCATGAATAAAGCATATCAAAACAAAATTAATAAAAAATAGAGCTCATTAAAGAAAGCAGTAGCACTCTAACTAAATTTAATTTTCAGTGGTTGTGTGATACCAATCAAGGCCAGATTTTATCATACAAAACGTAGTCCTTTTCAAGTTCTTTGATATATTCATAATCAACATGTATAAAATATCTAGACTTTAAATTTCAATCAGCGAAATGAAAGTATGGAGAAAGGGCTATCTATGATGGAATTTAAAAGACAATTTTTTTTTTTTTTTACTTAAGTTAGATGCTTAAAATCTACTTTGTAAAAATCTCACTTCTATAAACTTCAGAAATTTGTAATTAACTGAAATATTACCACCTTGGAATTAAGTAAAATACTTATCCCCTAGGAAACCAGTGATACAATCACAATTGTCTTTTCCTTTACCTCTTCTGAATGGTCAAGCATAAAAGGCTACCTTCTTTTTACTTATAAGTAAATGTAGAATATAAGTTATACATGTCTTTTTATTTATTTATTTATTATACTTTAAGTTCTAGGATACATGTGTACAATGTGCCGATCTGTTACATATGTATAAATGTGCCATGTTGGTGTGCTGCACCCATCAACTCGTCGTTTACATCAGTTATAACTCCCAGTGCAATCCCTTCCCCTCCCCTCACCCATAATAGGCCCCGGTGTGTGAGTCCCTTCCCATGTCAAGTGATCTCATTGTTCAAATTACCACCTTATGAAGAAACATGCGGATGTGGGGTTTTCTGTTCTGTGATAGTTTGCTGAATAAATGATGTTCCACTGCACCGCAGTCCCTACAAAGGACACAAACTCAATGCCTTTTATGGCTTGCAGTAGTATTTCATGGTGTATATGTGCCACATTTTAACAATCCAATCTGTCACTGATGGACAAAATGATTCCCAAGTCTTATGCTAAAAAAAGTGTTGCAATAAACAATATTGTGAAATGTGTCTTTATAGCAGCCATGATTTTATAATCAGCCTTGGGTATATAGCCAGTAAGTGGATGGCTTGGGTCATATGGGTATTTCATAGTTCTAAATCCTTGAAGGAATTGCCATACTGTTTTCCACAATGGGTTGAACTAGTTTAACAATCCCACCAATAGTGTAAAAGTGTCCTATTTCTCCCACATCCTCTCCAGCACCTGTTTGTTTCCTGACTTTTTTAACTGATGCCATTCTAACTGGTGTGGAGATGGTATCTCATTGTGTTTTGATTTGCATTTTTCTTGATGGCCATGATGATGAGCGTTTTTTTTTTTGTGTCGTGGTTGGTCGTATAATGTCTTCTTTTGAGAAATGACTGTCATATCTTTGCCCACTTTTTGAGGGTTGGTTTGTTTTTTTTCCTTTGTATATTTTGTCTGATCTTTGTAGTTCGATATTATATGCTTATTATATGTACAATGATGATTAGAAATTACACACAAAACAAAATCAAAAACATAGGGCCTGAAAAACACATCTGATGGTAGATTTTCTTTTTGCCCTGTGCAGAAGAACTCTAAAAAAGTTTAATAGATAAATTAGATCTCATTTGTCAATTTTGGCTTTTGTTGCGGTTGCTTTTGGTGTTTTAGACCTGAAGTTCTTACCCATGCCTATGTCCTGAATGGTATTACCTAGGTTTTCTTCTAGGGTTTTTATGGTATTGGGTCTAACATTTAAGTCTCTAATCCATCTTGAATTAATTTTCGTATAAGGAGTAAGGAAAGGATCCAGTTTCAGCTTTCTGCTTATGGCTAGCCAATTTATTAAATAGGGAATCCTTTCCCCATTTCTTGTTTTTGTCAGATTTGTCAAAGATCAGATGGCTGTAGATGTGTGGTATTATTTCTGAGGGCTCTGTTCTGTTCCATTGGTCTATATCTCTGTTTTGGTACCAGTACCATGCTGTTAGTTACACATGTCTTTACAATAAGAGTGGTCATTAAAAAGCCACTCTCTAGGCACAAGAGTGTATTCAATGCGTACAGAAACACTTCTTGCCCTTGCTTGAGCAGCTAAGACCAACATGCACAGGATCATAATATGTATTTAGTTAACAATTCATGCACTTCCTTATGTTGCATTATTTCACCAATTGCTATAACAACATTGCTTGAGTATGTTCCAGATATCTCACAGGTCATGGACATGATCATATTTCCTGTTCTTGAGGAATTCAGAAACAAGCAATGGGGCTGACGGTCGAGTACTTGTAAGACCATATTCTGTTAGCTCAGTTAACGGTGAGCATAGAAATTTGTCTCATCAGAATGACCTTGTTCTCCTTCTCTTTATGTGAATCTACCTTCCGACATTGGCAGCTGGAAGCTTAGGTTCGGCTTAGATGACTTACTAATAATTGAGGGATAAAATGATTATTCACCAGTTTTCTGACCCTTTCCCCCAAAAAATTTAAATGTAAAATTTGAATGCATATATTTATTTAGTATTCATTTTTTCAGCAACTATTTATGGAGCACCTATTTTGTGAGAGATATTCCACCATTATTAATAAATTCAGCTTCAAAAATCTCATTTGTTTCTTCAAAGTCATTATTTTGTCTTCAAAAAATTCCTATCTTGACTTTTGATATAAAGAAGTCTTTATTTTATAAATATGCACAGGACTATGAAAGGTACATATCATTAATCAGATGCAATAAAAATTAAATCTTTCTGAAAGGCCTAAATAATGCATTGCTCACATATTAACTGTAAGGGAATTAAAGATTTTGAATGAATAGAGATATAAGCAGTGATTGGGGAACATCTATTGTATTCAAACTTTTGTGCTTCTGATTTGATCCTGAGAGTACTAATGATAGCTGCATTTTAAAGATGAATGAATCTGTAATATATTGAATAGATATATAAATTTACTGAGACACAGTCTGTAAGGGGCTGGGTGAAGAACGAGTTAACAGCTTGCTGCCTCTAATTACCCACACGTTTACCTTATACACTTGCACTCAAACTTAACCTAGAAGTCCAGTGTGTGTCTTGTTTTGGCTATTCATCCACCTGTCTGAATCTTACTTAACCTGCACGACAACCCTGTGTGGGAGATAACGCTTTAAAATCTTTGTAGAAATCAGAGCTCAAGTGTTTAGAAACACTCGTGATATCATAGAAAAAGCATCTGGTGAAATCAAGCTTTGAACCTAGGTTTGCTGAAACCCTCTTTAAAACACTGCCTCCTAAGGCATGAGAATATCAATGCCTGGAGTGAAAAAATACATTTTTGGATAAATCCCTATGCCTCACAATCCCATTATGCATCCAATATCAGGGTAAATTGGATAATAAACAAGAATTGTTTAAAAACAATTGTTTCAATAGTAGCATCAGGCTTTTCTACTCTGTGCAACGGAGCAAAGATCAATTCGATTGTTGTGTAGCTGGCCAGAATATTTGATAATAGAAAGACTTTGTGAGAGGAGAAAAAATATAAGGAAACAAATGAAAGATATAAGATATTCACCAAATATTTTTTAAATAAAACATTAGAAAAGGCAAAGATGAATTATCACCTAATTTTTATAAATCAGAAACAATTATCAAATAATCCATAATTCTTTCTTCCTGCATTGTGATTAGATACTCAATATTTCTTGAATTTTGTCCTTTTTTATTTTGAGTTCATGTTTTACCTCCTCAACCAGTAAATCTTTGTTGAACAAATATTCTGAACATTCTAGTATCTATCACTCAGAGCTTATTTTTGTTTTCATCAGAGATTTAAATCTCATGGCTTATAACTCAATGGATATTGATATAAGCTTTCCTTGAAATTGTTTTTTTTTTTTTTTTTTTGCCAGTTATGAGCAATAAAACATCTGTGAGCTCCCTAAACAAAAGACATTGAAAAGTGTGTGAACATATACCTTTTTACCCCCCTGAATCTATTGTCTTCAGAAAGGAAAACAAAAATTACCTTTGTACATAGAGTGGATTGTGCCTGGCACAGACGCTGATGCCCAGGGAAGGTCTTGAACCACTCTGCACTAGAGTAAGATTCATGCCTCCTCATGCCTTTTGGTTTCAATTTTTCCCTAACGCTTGTATTTGAATTGTGTTTAGGCAAGAAACCACAAATATTAAGAAATACGTTTCTTTCAGTGAGATCACAGCAAAGTTTAAGGAACCCTTACTTTACAGTCTGAGAAGCCTAACTTGGAACGTGGGAATTTTCACACATTAGATTTGTGATCTGGCTACTTAGCTTACCTTTATCTCAGTCAATTCACTCAATTCAACAAACACGTAAAGACTTCCTGCAGGTGGCCTCCACGATGACAGGCCTCGGGGAATCAAAGAACAACAAATGGCCCCTACCCTTAGGTCTGCAGATGACAGTAGGACAGGCTAGATTTTCAAACAAAAATGTGCCATTCATAGTAAAAAATAATGCTAGATGATACAATTATGTATCAGTTCAGTAGGATACAACGAATAAAAGTGATACCAACCAAAAGGATGAAAAGAGTTTTTATAGAGTTATGACCCTTGAATTAAATTATGAAAATAAATATGAGGTGGACTTCCAAGGAGAGAAAGCAGTGTTAGCAAAGAAATTGCATGTTAAGGCATCTTTAAGTGGATTGATTTGCTGGAGGATGGGATTCTGTGGGTGTGGGAAGGGGAGAGGGTGAAGTTGGTGAAGGGCAGGGAGAGAAAGGTGGGAATGAGATGATGGACGACTTTTCATTCCAGACTAAAGAGCCTGGGGAAAGCATTGCTCCACAGCATTTAGGAATCAAACAAATCGTGGGTGCAGGGATACATGAAGGCACAGTAGCCTTGAATAGGGAAGTGGATATCTTAAGGATAAATGCAGCCATTGGAACATCTGCATGTGTAGGGATAGGAAGTTGAGATCTCTTAAATCCTGCTGGCCCTAGTTTTTCTCTGTGAAGGAAGTGACATGAACATCCCTCTTCAGAAAAAGAGAGAGAGAGAGAGAGAGAAGGAAAGAGGAGACAAGGGAAGGGGAGGGTTGGAAAGGGGAGGGAAGAGATGAGAGTAGAGAAAGAGATAAAGAAAGAGGAGCCAGGCTCAGCTGATGTTGCCGATTGATTGATGTTGCCGAAAGATTGATAATGGCAACAGTCCACACACTCCGTGATCTCCTCTGGTAGCACTCACACACCACACTTTATGAAGGGAGGTATGTTTTCGATGGATCCAAAACTGCCTTGAAAAGTCTCAGCTCGGTCTGAGTATCTTCTTCCTGTGAAAGTTATTTCTGTAAACCTGAACAACCCTGTGCTTATTCTTGAAGCTTGGTCACCAATTCATAATATTGAGTATTGAATTGTTTTCGTTTTGGGAATAGATGAGACTAGTTTGATTTTTAGTTTGATTTTGTAATTTCTTTGTTTTAGAAAAAAATATCTTTTATACTTTTAAAATATTTTACCTTTCATTTACTGGTTTCTTTGCTTCAGGGCTTAAACTTATATGGAATTGAATCCATATAACATCATTAAACTTATGTTGAATATCCCTCCACTTAAAATACCCTCTCCCTATATTTTCTTTTTTTTTTTTTGCTTTATGTATTTTATTTAATGGAATTAATTCAAGCTATGAGAGCATTTCAATTTTAAGCTTTGTCTAGTCTATTGTTTAATGTTTCTGAGTTTTTTTTAACTCATGATTTGCCTTGGTCCTAAAATTATTTTCTTGTGAAATCCCTTTTGGTCTCCCTTTCAATTTTCTTAAACTATTTCACCTTTTTATCTTTGTTCTTATTGAAGTCATGTCTTCTTCAGGATTCCTAAATTAAAAGGACTTATTACGCATCTTTTCTTTCACTCAGAGTATATATAGGGGGAGTACAGAATGGATTGTTTAATTTTTGTGTGCCTGCTAAGCTGCTTTCCTTCTGGCTGTAATATATGTGCATAATTACAAAGCTGTTTCTTTTCATCTTGTTCATGCTTCATGTTGGCAGCTCCTTTTAGACATTGTACGTACTTTAATTTGCTCTCTTCTCATTTTACTCAGGCCTGTTCTTCTCCCAACTGCAGTATGACAGCTAGGCACCATCTTCATGGCCTAATATTTGTCACAAATGGGCAGATGGGTGAGTGCTCCCCAGCCTTCATAATTTGTTAGAAAAATAGTGTTTGAGGCCGGGCACGGTGGCTCACGCCTGTAATCGCAGCACTTTGGGAGGCCGAGGTGGGCCGATCACCTGAGGTCAGGAGTTTGAGACCAGCCTGGCCAACATGGTGAACCGCCCCCCCCGGCTAAAAAGTACAAAAATCAGCCAGGTGTGGTGGTGGGTGCCTGTAGTCCCAGCTACTCAGGAGGCTGAGAAAGGAGAGTTGCTTGAACCCAGGAGGCGGAGGTTGCAGTGAGCCAGCATAAGGCCTCTGCATTCCAGCCTGGGTGACAAGAGTAGTATTCCGTTTCAAAAAAGAAAAGAAGAGAAAAGAAAAGAAAAGAAAATAGTGTTTGAACTTCCTTTTGGCAATTTAGAGAAGTGTCTTGCCTCAGGTGACTCCATCTCCTTGTTGGATATCCTTTTCCTATGAAAGGGTGATGTAGGTTTGGGATCCTTTCACTCACATGATAGGAGTGGAGCTTGGCCATTTTTCCCCTTCTGAGAACCTGAGTGTTTCCAGGGTTTTTCTGTGCTCTGATTTTGAATTCTATGCTAAATTTTTCCTGATCTGCATGCCTTTATCTCAATCTACTTATCTTACTATTAGAGCAACGGTCCCCAACCATTTTGGTACCAGGGACCAGTTTCATGGAAGCCAATTATTCCACAGACTGGTGGGGATGGAAAGATGGTTTCCAGAAGAAACTGCTCCACCTCATGTCATCAGGCATTAGATTCTCATAAGGAGCACACAACCTAGATCCCTTACATGCGCAGTTTACAATAGGGTTCACACTCTTATGAGCATCTAATGCTTCTGTTGATCTGCCAGGAGGTGGAGCTCAGGCAGTATAGCTCACTTGCCGGCTTCTCACCTCCTGCTGTGCGGCCCCGGGGTTGGGGACTCCTGTATTAGGGTGTATCAGTGAGAATTCATAAGTATTGATATTTCAAGTACTATTCCAAGAATAGCAACTGGAGAAGTGGGGATGATCCTGTTTGAATCTTGTGTTTCTGTCATTAACTAAACATTTTCCACATTTGTACCAGGGCTGCCTTTGGTCTGGATGTTGAGAATGTTAGAAATTAATGGCATTTGGGACTTGCCTGTGAATCCTGAGTCCTGCCTGGTCTGACGGGGATCTACAGAGGTCAAATAAACTCCTGCTGAAAGAAGTTTTCATGTTAGAGCATGTCTGCATTTCTGGATCCTTTCTGTTTTTGAGGGTTCTGTTCTCAGTTGAATTGTGTCCCTCTAAAAAGATATGTTGAATTCCTAACCTCTGGCATCTGTGATTATGACTTCATTTAGAAATAGGTTATTTGCAGATGCAATCAAGTTAATATGAGGTCATTTTAGATTAGACTCTAAATCCAATGGCTGGTGTCCTTGTAAAGAGAGAAATGTTTGGAGAATACAGGAAGAAGACAGCCAAGGGAGGATGGAGGCAGAGAACAAAGTGACACTGCCGCAAACCAGGAAACTCGTGGAGCCACCAGAAGCTGGAAGAAGCAAGTAATGATTCTTCCTAGAAGTCTACAGAGGGAGCATGACCCTGCCAGCACCTTGATTTTGGACCTCTCGCCTCTAGAACTGTAAAAGAATACCTTTTTGTTCTTTTAAGCCACTCAGATTATGGTAATTTGTTACAACAATTCTAGGAAACAGATGTAGGGTCCCAGGAGGTTTCTATGAATGGGAGGCTGCATAAGTCGTGGATAAAAGCTTGAGTATATTTCAAGTTTGATTGTGCCATTTTGTCACTGAGGATGTACTTCAATAATTAACATGACCTCCTTGAGTCTATTTCCGTAAAATGAGAATAGCCAAGCCCAGGTCATAAAAAACTGAGAGAACATATGTAAAGTGGTGGGGACTATGTCGGCTCTCCCCAAGGTAAGCACTGAATAATAGACCTACATCTTTAGAAGGGATTAACCACACAACTCCCTAAAATTACTATGAAAATTAAATAAGATAAATGTAAAGAATGTTGCTAGAACATGGTATTTCTTATGTTTTCTAAATTTTAGCCTTCACATCTCTAAAGCTATAATTACAATAGTTTTCTTCACTCATTGAACAGTTATTTTATGACTACCTGTGATATGCCAGGCACTGCACTCTGCACTGAAAATGCAGTGGTAGATTGTAGAAACACCGTCAGTGGTCTTATGAAGTTTGCACCCTGTGAGAGTGATAGGCAACAAAAAGCATACCAAAACAAAGCACAAATATTTCAATGACAACCTATGGAATATATATATTCCCTCCAAAAAGAGTGTCTATAAGAGATAATGAAAGGTCTAAAGTGGCTAAAGAGCTCTCTGATAACATGGCCTGCAAGCTGAAGACTAAAGGATGAGAAGAAATCTTCCAAAGATAAAGAAATGGATGAAGAAGAAACGGGAGAGGAGATGCATCTGAAACCAGGCAACATAGGAGAAGACCACCAGGTGAGAAGTGATATGAGATGAAGTTGTGGGTTTCATCAAAAGCCAGATAACAAAGACATATCTCTAAGTCTCAATAATCCCTTTGAGTTTTATTAATATAATGATGTCCCTTGAAGAATTTAAGTAGAAGCATAACTGTTCAATTTATTAATTAAAACAGTTTCACTTGCTGTGTTGTCTATGTGGAGAGTAGATTTGAGAAAGACAGAGGAAACTCAGTCCAGTAAGGTTATTGTGGCAATTCACTGAGAGATAGTGGTGCATTTGGAAAATTTGATAGTAGATGGATTTACATAACTAACAAAATGAGATATTCTTAATCTTATGAAATGACTGAACTTGAAGAATTGACTATGAAGTAAGAGAAAAAAGACATGAAGGATTATGTCTGTTTTGTGCTTCACTGGCTTAGCAGATTGGACTCTGATTTTCTGACAAATGAATTAGAGAAGACAGTGATGAGAATGGGTTAGGATTGAGGGTAGGATGGAGGAATTATGTTTTGGACATGCTATTTTTATATGCTCATGGACATC
The DNA here is from genome assembly GCF_001698545.2 of Rhinopithecus bieti. Lineage (NCBI taxonomy): Eukaryota > Metazoa > Chordata > Mammalia > Primates > Cercopithecidae > Rhinopithecus > Rhinopithecus bieti. The sequence goes on along the minus strand of NW_016806392.1, from coordinate 2,414,212 downwards.
CAAGAGGATGTGTTAAGTAGAAGTTGAAAATACATAAGAGAGAGAAATCAGGACACCAACACAAGCTGCTAATCAAGCCAAGAAAATGGACAAGAAAACCTATGGAGAGAATAAAAAGAGAAAGAGGATGGAGGCACTGGGTTAGGCTTCAGAATGTGCAACATTTAGCAGTAGGACCCAGTAGCCAGAAGAAGAGATTGATCAAGATGCAGGGAGCTTAGAGAGAATCCAGGAGAAACCAACAGAGTTGCTGTTGTGGAAAAGAGCACGTGCCCGCTACCCTGAAGTCGCAGTTTTAGTAAATGAACACAATGGGCTGTGCTGTAGACCTGCCAGCACAGTTGTTGGTGATATAAAAAGAAGCAGTTTTGGTTATGTGGTGGAAAAGAAGCCAGTTGTGGTGCTTTAAGAAATCAGTGAATCAGAAAGTTCCAAGATTACTTGGGGCAGCTCTTTAAAGGAGGTTACCACTCTAAAGATTAACAAAAAATGGGTAGTAGGTACAAGGGCAAGAAGGGTAAAGGCAGGAATGTTGTTTAAGGAAGTGCATACTAACTATGCATATATAAGATTCCAGAATGTATTAAGTAGAATATAAGACCATGGTGATATAGAAGAAAGGTTTAGTTTAACCAAAGTTATGAAGATTGAGAGGAGGCAATAGAGGAAGGGATGCATAGAATTCACAGAGAAGCAAATTTTTAGATGAGCAATTATGCTTATCTCCATTTTGACACACAGAAGAGGGTGCTACAGACACCAGGGATCTCACTCATTTTGATGGAAGGAGAAAAGGTAGTTTTTATTTGTTGCCTCTGTTTTCCATTAAAATATGAAACCTGACCATTAGCAGATGAGTGGGAAAACTTGATATCTCAGAACAACTACCAACTATTTTATTAGTTCATAATTCTGTGGGTAAGTAAATTGTACTGGGCTCCTCTAGGCTGTTCTTCTGCTAGTCTTACCTGGAGTCAATGTGCAGATACAACTGTCTGGAAAGTCAATTCATTGGGGTGAAAGAGGTAGTAGCCTTACTTACATGTTTGACTGTGTAATGAGCTGTTACAACTCTGCTGGGGGCCACATACCTCCAGTAGGCTAGGGCTGGTTTTTCCATATGGCAACCTGATTCTAAGAGCAGCAGGAGACAGAACAAGCCCCCATGAGAAAGTGCTTATGGGGTTGGATATCCCCCTTGCTGTTCTACTGATAGTGAGTTCTCATGAGATCTAGTTGTTTAAAGTGTGCAGCACCTCTCCCTTCTCTCTTTCTCTCCTGCTCTGCCATGTGAAGATGTGCCTGCTTTCCCTTCACCTTCCACCAAGAGTGAAAGTTTCCGGAGGCCACTCTAGCAGTGCTTCCTGTACAGCCTGGGGAACCATAAGACAATTAAACCTCTTTTCTTTGTACATTACCCAGTTTCAGGTAGTTCTTTATAACAATGTGAGAACAGAAAACAGGTATTGGGAGTGGGGCATTCCTGTAAAGATACCTGAAAATGTGGAAGCAGCTTTGGAACTGGGTAACAGGCAGAGGTTGGAACAGTTTGGAGGGCTCAGAAGAAGATAGGAAAATGAGGGAAAGTTTGGAACTTCATAGCTACTTGTTAAATTGTTGTGACCAAATGGTCATAGTGATATGGACAATGAGGTCTAGGCTGAAGTGGTCTCAGATGGAGAAGAGGAAACTATTGGGAACTGCAGCAAAGGTCACTTTTGTTATGTGTTAACAAAGAGGTTAGAGGCATCATCCTTCTGCCCTAGAGATCTGTGGATCTTTGAACTTGAGAGTGATGATTTTGATTATCTTGCAGAAGAAATTCCTAGGGCAGCAAAGTATTCAAGATATGGCCTGACTGCTTCTAACAGCATATGATCATATGTGTAAGCAAAGAGATGATCTGAAACTGGGACTTATATTTAAAAGGAAAGCAAAACATAAAAGTTTAGAAAATTTGTAGCCCTACTGTGTGGTAGAAAAGAAAAACTCATTTTCTTACAAGGAATTCAAGTTGGCTGAAGAAATTCGCGTAAGTAAAGAGGAGCCTGATATGGTCTGGCTCTGTGTTACCACCCAAATCTTATCTTGAATTGCAATCCAAATATCTCCTTGTGTTGGTGGACGAAACTCGTGGGAAGTAATTAGATCATAGGCATGCTCCCCCTTACTGTTCTCATGATAGTGAGTGAGTTCTCATGAGATCTGATGGTTTTATAAGGGGCTTTTCCCCTTTTTGCCCTGAACTTCTGTCTCCAGTCACCATGTGAAGAAGGATGTGTTTACTTCACCTTCTGTCATTTTTGTACGTTTCCTGAGGCCCCCCACCCATGTAGAACTGTGAATCAATTAAACCTCTTTCCTCTATAATTACCCAGTCTTGGGCAGTCCTCTAAAAATTGCCCAGTCTTGGGTAGTTCTTTATAGCACTTTGAGAACAGAACCAAATGTTAACAGCCACAACAAAAGGGGTTTCAGAGACCTTCATGGCAGCCCCTCCCATTGCAGTCCCAGAGGCATAGGAGGGAAGAACGGTTTTGTGGGCTGGACCAAGGGCCCTGCTGCCCTGCTGCCCTGCACAACCTCAGGTCACTGTTCTCTCTGTCCCAGCTGCTCCAGCTCCAACCATGACTAAAAGGGCCTGAGATACGTCTCAGACTGCTGCTCCACAGGATGCAAGCTGTAAGCCTCCGTGGCTTCCATGTGGTGTTAAGCCTGCATATGTGCAGAGGGCAAGAGTTGAGGCTTGGGAGCCTCCACCTATATTTTGGAGGTTGTATGGAAATACATGGATATCCAGGCAGAAATCTGCTGCAGGGGCAGAGCCCTCACAGACACCTCTACTAGGGGAGTGTAGAAGGAAAATGTGGGGTTGGAGCTCCCACACAGAGTCTGCACCGGGGCACTGCCTAGTGGATCTGTGAAGAGGGCCACTATCCTTCAGACCTCAGAATGATAGATCTGCCTAGATTTCAGAGGATGTATGGAAACACCTAAATGTCCAGACAGAAGTTTGCTGCAGGGCTGAAGCCTTCATGCAGCACCTCTGCCAGGGCAGTGCAAAAGGGAAATGTGGGATCAGAGCCCCAACACAGTGTCCCCATTGGGGCACTACCTAGTGGAGTTCTGAGAAGAGGGCAAAGAGGGCCACCACTCTCCAGACCCCAGAATGGTCGATCACCAATAGCTTAAAAGCCACAAGTACCTGGAAAAGTCACAAACACTCAACACCAGCACATGAAAGCAGCTGAGGGAGCTGTATTCTGCCGAACCACAGGGGTGGAAATGGCCAAGCCTTGGGAGCCCACCTCTTGCATCAATGTGACCTGGATGTAAGACAAGAAGTAAAAAAAGATTCTTTGGGAGCTTTAAAATTTAATAACTGCCCTGATGGATTTTGGACTTGCATGGAGTCTGTAGCCCCTTTGTTTTGACTGATTTCTCCCTCTTGGAATGGATGTATTGATTCAATACCTGTGCTCCATTGTATCTAGGAAGTAACTAACTTGCTTTCGATTTTACAGGCTTATAGGCAGAAGAGACTTGTCTTGTCTTGTCTTAGATGAGACTTTGGGCTCTGGACATTTGAGTTAATGTTGAAATAAGACTTGGGGGACTATTGAAAAGGGAGGATTGTATTTTGCAATGTAAGAAGAACATGAGATTTGGGAAGGGCCAGAGGCAGAATAATACGGTTTGGATTTGAGTTCCTACTCAAATCCCATGTTGAATTATAGTGCCCAGTGTTATAGGCCTGGTGGGAAGTGATTGGATCACAGGGGCACATTTCCTCTTTGCTGTTCTCATGATAGTGAGTTCCTATGAGATCTGGTTTTTTTAAAAGTGTGCAACACTTCCCCTTTCTCTCTCTCTCTTCTCATCCACCACATGAAAATGTGTCTGCTTCCTTTTTGCCTTCCACCATGATTGAATGTTTCCTGCGGCCTCCCCAGCTATGCTTCCTGTACAGTCTATGGAACCATGAACCAATTAAACCTCTTTTATTTATAAATTATCTAGTCACAAGTAGTTCATTATAGCAATGTGCAAACAGACTAATACAGGAGGTGATTCATTTAGGATCTACAGCAGGGGAATTGGAGTGGTAGGCAAGTGTAAGTCTTAGTGTAGTAATGAATTAGAGAGTAAGGAGAAACATGTATTTGCTAGAAGAAGCAGTAGGGAACAAGGAAAATTTTGCCCCAAATTTCAAGAGATAGGAAAAGGAAGCCAATAAAAGATAAATAATATTTAAATGTATATACAATATTATATACAAGTATAGTATAAAGAGAAGCATATAGAAGTGGTATACCTAGCAATCAAGTTTCTGTAAAGTCAAGGAGGTAGTGGGAATTTCCACTAAACCTATCATAACTGAAGGGGAGTTTGCTCATTGCATTAAATAAAAAAATATAAAATATATAATAATAGCTAAGAAAGAAAGTGCCTGGCAAATTTTGAACTGTCATTCATGTGTCTGGAATTTGAAGGTAGTCAAAAACAAACTCAGCCCACATATTAGAAGATAATACAGTGCTTTAGGTCAATAATTAATACAATAATCTTTCAATGAAGTTTCACCTGCAAAATTAATTCCATATGGGTTAAATATGAGTTTTGACATTAAAAAGAACTGAAGTTGGAAGACCATTAATAACAACTGAAATAAATGACAGTGTCTTTAGGAAGGAAGTGTTTAATGAAGTGTCACAGAGGCCAACAATATGACTGCTATTAATTAACTTCTTAATTCATTATATGATAGAGGGATAAGCTTCAAGTAAATGTAGCTTTCTTTTGATAGGTAATGAGAGATGCTGACATCAGGAAAGATGAAAAATACAAACTGACTTCATGGAGTGGGGAATTTAGGCAGATTCTATAAAGAAATAGTTGCTTTTATGATGGGCAAAATTAGGAAAAGAATCAAATCCAATACATTGGGATTTGAAAAATTGATGCAATTATTTGTGAAATATGTTTACATATCAAACTAAAGGAAAATGTGTGCAATTAAATTTATCAAATGACAAAACTGAACTAACTCACACTATATGGAGGGTCCTACCACAATAGATATGTAAGCTAATGTTTTTGTCTATATTTACATATAAATTTGTTATTTAAAGCTGCATAATTTTGGACTAGCACAGTGCTGGCAGTTATTTAGTGTCCATAAATTATACAGAGCATAGAGGGAGTTGGAGACTGTGCTGGGCTGTGGTTCTCTAGTGGAGCATGTGTATGTAGCATCATGGTCCAGCATGATGCATCTGAGAACCTGAACAAGAGCATTCCACTGTCTATGTGTCAATGACTGCAGATGAGCATAGGAAACACTATAGTCTTCCCTACGCTTCTGAGTACAAATTCCATCCAATGATATCTCATCATTTCTACTGCCACTAGCCATGATCATTTCTTTCTCGATTATTGCAAGAGTCATTTAAATGGGACACTGGCTTCCAACCTGACCGTATAGTCTCTTTTTCACCTAGGAGCCAGAATGTTCTTTTGAAAATGTGTCAGCTTGTCGATCTTCTCTGTAGCAGGATCCAATAGCTCCACATGTCACTCAGAGTAAAAGCCAAGGAGGCCTGATGTGACCTTCCCCTGTTGTCCCTGTCTCGTCCTCCCTCTGTCCTCCTCACCCTTCTCCAGGCACACCTGTGTTCTCATCCTGCCTCAAGCACACCAGGTAGGACTGTCATTCTCCCTGGAGCATTCTCATAGCCAATATATTGGGATTGAAAAACCCCAGTAGTCACACGTGGTTCATCACGTTTCTGATGAGATGTCACACTCTGAGTGGGGCTACACTGATGTTCCACTTACAGTAGAATATTCCTCAGCATTCATCAGTCCAAATCTCTACTGTATACTTCTCCAGACAAAATGACTTGTTAGTATTTTATGCAATTACCTATTTCCTTTTTATCTGTATCTTCCACACTAAAATGCAAATCCCATGAAGGCAGTGCTTTCTCCTAATTGTGCTTACTCTGTGTTCCTAACACTTAGCTGTTAGTGTATATAGGTCTGTCATAAATATTTTCAATGAACGAATGCTGTGGTTTATACCCGGTTTGATCCCATCAAAATTCATGTTGAAAGTGGATCCCCAATGTGGCAGTGTTGAGAGGTGTAGCCCAGTAGAAGGTGTTTGGTTCATGGGGATGGATTCTTCATGAATAGATTGCCTTCCCTTAGGGGTGTATGGGTTCACACTCTTGCTGGAATGGATTAATTCCTGCAAGAGTGGGCTGTTAAAAATAATCTACCTTCCTCAGTTTTTCTCTCTTGCTTTCCCTCTTGCTATGTGATGTTGTTTTTCAGGTATCTGCTCTTCTTCTGCTTTTTTCAGTGAGTGAAAGCAGTCTGAGGTCCTCACAAAAGGCTGAGCCAATGCTGGTGGCCAACCTGCAGAATCTCTAACTAAATAACCTTTTTTTTTTTTTTTTTTTTTTTTTTGAGATGGAGTCTTGCTCTGTTGCCCAGTCTGGAGTGCCATGGTGCAATCTCCACTCACTGCAACCTCTGCCTCCCAGGTTCACGCAATTCTCCTGCCTCAGGCTCCCAAGTAGCTGGGATTACAGGTGCCCGCCACTAGGCCTGGCTAATTTTTGTATTTTTAGTAGAGATGTGGTTTCACCATGTTGGCCAGGCTGGTCTGGAACTTCTGACCTCAGGTGATCCACCTACCTCGGCTCCCAAAATGTTGGGATTGCAGGCGTGAGCCACCGTGTCCAGTTACCTTTTCCTTTATAAATTACTCAGTCTCAGGTATTCTGTTACAGCAACAGAAAGCAGACTAAGACAGTGGATATGTTCAGAAGAGAGAGGATACAAGTTTTGGAATCATCAAATATCAAGAGAAATTGAGATTCATTTCACTGGTAGAGTATCTAATTTCAGAAAATAACTAGGGAAAGGGGAAGGAGGCAAAGAATATGAGTACAGTTTTATTTTGCCCATCAGGCAGTCAACAGTTTTATTACTTAATTTTTTCAGAATGCAGATGCAAATGAGATGTGTTACTTATTTAGCCCCTCAAAGACCCCTGGTGTATACCTGTTATATGCACCAGGAGAATCAAGGAATACAATAGAGTGTAGAGGAGTCAAAATAACACATGGAATTACTGAGATTTCTGCTGATCTCAGGTGATTGTGTCTTTGACTTACTGTATGGGCAGGATATTTTCACACTGGGGGATTGGGGAGGCTAATATTGGACTGGGTTTCTCTATTTTAGCTTAGGTACAAGATCTCAAGCCCAAAGACATAGTCAAATGACCCTGATACTAGACTACAGCTTTGCTCAAAGACAAGTGGCTGTTCTTTAGTGATGTGGTTGCAAATCCTCTGTTGAATCAAATGTGTATAAGAGATAAGCTTCAGACCTCAGCAAACAAGCCTAGTTTTAGGGGCTTCTGCAAAGGTATAGATCGGAAGCATTTTTCTTATTTAATGCAGGCTGTGTGAGTGCCTACAATATTCTGGCTTCGCAGCCATCTTGGCTCTGCAAGCTCTTGGACATCTTTGTGCTGTGGCTTCCAGTCAGAGCCCTTACTGGGTTGGGTTCTGCAGATGCAGGCAGCCTCAGAACTAAGATTTCCTGTGCAGATGGAGTCTTACCTAAGCAGGCACATCAGAAGTGATGTCTCAGTTAGACTGAAGATACTGTCTTATACTAGCCTCATGCATATCAAAGAACAGAATATTTACTGTTTTTCATCAGCTTTATTAAGGTCCAATTGACAAATTAAAATTGTATATATTTATGATATACAACAGGATATCTTCATATAGGTGCATGTGAAATGACTAAATCTAACTAATAAACATATACATCACCTCCCATACTTATCATTTTGGTGTGGTGCAAACATTTACGACCTACTCTTTTAGCAATTTTCCAGTAAATGGTACACTATTGTTAACTGTAGTTACCATGCTGTACAACAGATCTCCAGAGCTTCCTCTTCCTATCTAACTGAAACTGTGTATCTTGGCTAACATTTCCCTAACCCCTACCCTTGGTAACCCCCTGTTCCTCACAACCACCATTCTACTTTCTGATCCTATGAATTCAACTGTTTAGATTCCACATATGCGTGAGATCATGCAGGATGTGTCTTTCTGTTCCTGGTTTATTTCACTTAACCTAATGTCCTCCATGTCCACCCATGTTGTCTCAAATGACAGGATTTCCTTCTTTTATAAGGTGGAATCATATTCCATTGGACCAGATTTTTTGGTTCATTCATCCACTGATGTACACTTAGGTTGATTCCATGTCTTGGCTTTTGTGAATAATGCCGCAAGAAACATCGGGGTGGAAATATCACTTCAAAAAACTGATGTCATTTCCTTTGGATATATATCCAGAAGAGAATATTTACTCTTTGTAAACTTCAGAGCACCAACTAAAGTTCTCTTATGTCCAGGTTAAATAGGCTGGTGTTGACTGTACAGCCAACTCAAACTCCATCATGTGGTTACAGCAAGGAAAGAAATAATAACTTGGGATTCCCAGGGCCTGTCCACATGACAGGGGAGGGTTTCTACTTATTTCTGGGTTGCTTAATCTTGTAGTGTTGAGAAAAATTCCTTAGTATGTAGATGTCTTTGCCCTAGACTGTTCCATGGCATCCTAGACTGTTCCCTAGATTCTCTAGACAAATCTATAGCAAGAGTCCTGTGACACAGCACTCTGTCCCCAAAGGAAGTCATCATGGTTTGTTAATAGCTGAGAACTTGGATGCCAGAAATACATGCCTTAAAGAGACAGAAACTAACTGGTCTTGAATATGTTACGGAAAGAGGCCATTCCAACTAAACTTGCTGCCACTTTGCATATTTATCAATGTTAAAAGAAAGCAGCAAAGAGTCCAGTGTTTTTCCTGTAGAATGGAGATAGCATGTAGTGGAACTTTCCTCTCAGACAAAGGTAAGTTCTGGGTCCAAAGTTAACCACTTGCTGAGTCCCTGCTGCATTAATTCTTAGATGGCTGTAGTTTTCTATCAAAATTATGATTAGGTAAGGACGTATTAGAAGACGTTCCACTAGATTTAAAAGTTAGCTTAACAGCAATTCAATCTTCCTCTGGTAATTAATATCAATTAACATATCCTTCCCCAAAAAGTGAACCACTGAATTTGCAGCCCCAAATCCTGTCCACTGAGTAGACTTCCTTCTACCATGGCGTGGGGTTGAGAGCATGGCTGCTGGCCTGGCTGCCTTCCAGCATGGGGAAACAGCGCCGTGCCTTTTCCCCTACTTGTGCCTGCTGTAGGGAACTCCTTTAATGACACAGAGTGGGTGCCCCATGGAGCGGCAAAGCAGAGAAGCAAGACGCTGGGGTGGCTCCTGCCTCCTCATGCCATCCTATTCCTTCTTCAGGACCTGCCTGGGACTGCTCTCAGATACATGCCTTTTAAATGTGACGTCATAGGGTGCACTGCTCTGAACATCCACTTGTGCAGTTTGCCGCTTCAGCCACACCCATTGTATGGTGGACAGTTTGGGTCCTGCAGTGTTTTGGGGTCCATGGTCAGTCTCTACCAAGGCCCAGTTAGAAGTCAGGAGCTGGTTTTCAATTAGAGAATTAGGACATCAGAGCGTGACTCCATAATCCTTGTGCTCTGCACTTTCTCCTGTTGCCATTTTTCAGAGACTCCAAACAGCATTTGTGTCTGCTTCAGACACTGCTAACACTAACAGTCCTGCCAGGTCCCAAGGCCTAAGTCCCAGGGCACATTGTGCAGCTGCCTAGACTTGCCCAGAAGTTCTTTTTTTTTTTTTTTTTTTTTTTTTTTTTTTTTCTTGAGACGGAGTCTTGCTCTGTAGCGCAGGCTGGAATGCAGTGGCCTGATTTTGGCTCACTGCAACCTCCGCCTACTGAGTTCAAGCAACTCTCCTGCCTCAGCCTTCAGAGTAGCTGGGATTACGGGCGTTCGCCACTGCACCTGGCTAATTTTTGTATTTTTAGTAGAGGTGGAGTTTCACCATATTGGTCAGGCTGGTCTTGAACTCCTGACCTCAGGTGATCCACTCACCTCGGCCTCCCAGAGTGCTGGGATTACAGGCATGAGCCACCAGGCCCAGTCGCCCAGAAGTTCTTTGATGCTGTTCCTTTTCTCATTCAAAACCACTAGGCTACTGCTTCCCGGGGCAAGTGAGTGGAAGAAACACACCCCAAACCCTCCCCAAGTTTGCTGCATCTTTATATTTTGTGGAGGATACAAGGTAAAGTCACCCACCTCCCATTTGGTTAGAATAAATATCCTAATACACTGTCCCTCTAGAAATGTAACAGTATGACAAACCCTAAAATTTTGTAGGGTTAATCTCACACCTCTAGCAAGCTTATTACAGTATCAGGTGCTTATTACTTCCTATTCACTGGATCATGGTAGAATAATGTCTAGAATATAGTAAGCTAGAAATAAATGATATGGGATGTGAAGCTAACCAAAGTCTCTCTGAGCTATATTTTAGGAACCAGCAGGATGGTGGTCACAGTCTTGAAGCAAAACAATGAAGCTACTTTTTTGTCCCTGCTATGTAATTGAAACTTGCTTTTGAATTCCCTTCATGACAAGACTTTCTAGGCCAAAAGCCCTGCCAAGCATTTGTGTGCATGATGGGGGCGGATTGTTGGTTTCTCCAGTAAACATAGCCAATAAGACAGCCTTCATGATCATCAGTACCTGGTTCAGTTTAAGACCATCCACAGTCATCCTTCACCGCACACCTAGGGTTTATAGTGGCTAATCCAGTAAGTGAGGATGTGGTGGGAATGAGTCTTTAAGGCAGCACTAATTTCTGGACATTCTTCAGGGATGCAGTTTTGCTTTTGCTTTTGCTTTTGCTTTCTTATTGTGATGCGGCAGAGGGCTTCCATTTGGCTCTCCTTATCACAACAACCTTCATGCCCAGGGCCAAAGAGCTGATATGGGAATTTTGCAATCTGGGACTGAGAAAACAACCACAGTATGAACCCATGCTCCAACTGGGACCCATAGTTAAACAGACTGGGGCCAAGGCCTTATTCTGACTAGTGAGTCATTGTTGCATTGCAGATCTCTGGAAGCCATAAGCTCATGTGAAGTCGCCCTCTAACAGCCTGATGATTATTTCCATTTAAAGAGAGATCATTATTATTTTGTCATTGCCACAGAACTGGAGTCTCCAGAGAAAATACAAGATGCTTGTTACAGTTGGATTTTAGATGAATAACAAATGATTTTCAGTTACATATAGCATCAAACATACTGATCAAAACGCTGTTTGTTGTTGACCTAAAATTCAGATTTTTCTGGGCATCTTGTGCCTATTCCTCCTAAATCTGGCAATTCTGCAGAGGGCTAGGCTTCTTCCAAAGATGTCCTTCCTGTGTCCCTTATATCACAGCATTTTCATCTGAACAGTGCCACCCATCCTTTTGGGGATTTGGTCAAAACATTCATGGAAATCAGTTTAAACACATCATCAGAAATTCATCCAGGGCGTGGCATAGTCCTCTACAGTTACCTTACCACAGAGATCATTGAATCATGGCAGTGGGTCTTTCCCATGCTGTTTTTGTGGTAGTGAATGGGTCTCATGAGATCTGATGAGAGTTTCCCTGCACAAGCTCTCTCTTCTCTTGTTTGCCACCATGTGAGATGTGCCTTTCACCTTCTGCCATGATTGTGAGGCATGCTTTACCCCAGGTGAAGAAATAGGAGTTGGAGAGGAATGTACAGACAGGCCCCACGTAAAATCAGTCTTTTGTGGTCAGTTTGCACTGAGTTCAGCATGTCCCCTCAGTTTTCACATGTTTCTGAGATGCCACTCTTTTCCTTCTGAAAAACTGCATGTGAAGGTAATAAATGACTCATTATTATTTCACTGGAATGTAGATAAAATGTGAACACAGTATAGACCTAGTTCTGTCTTCAGTGCTCAGCTCATCAGATGCTGTCACTGTAGTCTCCATGGAAAATATAGGTTACATTTTTTGTATAATTTGTATGTAAAGGAACATATTTGTATTATTTGTTTTCACGCTGCTGACAAATCATACCTGAGACTGGGCAATTTGCAAAACAAATAGGTTTACTGGACTTACAGTTCTATGTGGTTGGGGAGACCTCATAATCATGGCAGAAGGTGAAAGGCACATCTCAAATGGGGGCAAACAAGATAAAGGAGTGTGTACAGGGAACCTCCCATTTTTAAAACTATCAGAGCTCATGGGATTTACCACCAAGAGAACAGCATGGGAAATACCTACCCCCATGATTCAATTATTTCCCACCAGGTCACTCCAACAACATGTGGGAATTATGGGAGCTATAAGATGAGATTTGGGTGGGGACGCAGAACCAAACTATATCAATAGTAGAGTGTACTAGATTCAATTTAGGAATCCCCAGTCAATGCTACAGTTTCTAAATATAACTTATTTTATTTCCTTGACTTTGCTTTTGTGTTATAAGTTGAGGGAGTGCTATATTATTGGGAAAAGCTTGACTTTGGAATTAGAAAGTGATGGGTTCTTATTAATATTCAAGGTAAATCATCATCACACTGCAAGTTTCAAGTTGTCATTAGTCAAATGGAAATAAAGTGACCACATATAGCTGTAGAATAATTGCATAAACAACATTTGAATAATAATTAGCAGAACAAAATGACCAATATCTCATTATTGCCATTATTATTATCATTACTAACAGGACTCCTTTTTCCTATACAAGTTGTAAATAAATAGAGAAATAAGCCAAGTGAGTGGTAAGGGAAATGAACATACCCCCACTGGTATTGTTAAGGTTGTGTTTATATTATTAGGGATGTGCCAATTCAGTGCATATGGCAGATTCTGGCATAAGGAGCAGAGGGCGCTTGCTCCCCGCCCCCCCAAAAAAAATAATGCTGCTTTCCCCTAGGGAATAAAGGGAGAACAAGTGTGTCCAGGTTTTTCTTCTCAAGTCTACCAGTGAGGTTCAGAGGTGAGCAAGTGAAGGGTAGAGAACAAGTGATAGTGTTGCCCCGACCATAGACTTCCCCCTAGATTCTTTTTACCCATTTCTCCCCTGGTCACCGTGGGAAGCTGAGGTGAATGAACTGAAGGCTGCCTGTCTTCCTCATTGAGTTTAGCCAATGGCAAGCTCTACCAGGAATTTAAGGAGGGAGTAGAGAGAGGCCAGAGTATTCACAAGCCTGGCTTTCTCCTGAGGAGGTTACCTGAGTCCCTTCACCTGGGCCACCTGGGCTATCTGAGACTGAAGGTCACTGCTCTTCTTAAGGAAGAGATTCATTATCAGGACTGTATCAGTCAGGGTACAGAAAGACAGAAGAAATAGGTACACACACATACACACAAATATATATATATATATTTACCATATCTAATATGGTATGTACAATGTACATATTGTTGTTATATATAATGTAAAATGTAATAAAATATAAAAGTATGTGCTATATTATATAAATTGCATATTTTATAATTGATAATATGTAATATATTAATATTTTATATAATATATCATTGTGTTTATATGTAATTTAATGTTATTAATATAATATATTACCTTATAATATTATATATAATATATTAATATATAATATACTGTATAATGATATAGATAATATAGTATATATTATATAAACAGAGAGAGAGAAGGAAGAGAGAGACTAATTCATTGTAAGGAATTGGTGTGTGTGAATGTGGGGGTGTTCAGGTCTGAAATCTGCAGGGCAGGCTGGCAGGCTGGCGGCCTAGGGAGACTTGATCTTGCAGTCTCACATCTGAAGGCTATGTGGAGGTAGAATTTATTTGCCTTGGGGAGCCTCAGTCTTTACTTTTAAGGCCTTCAGCTGATTGGAGGAGCACCCACATTATGAAGGGTCATCTGCTTTACCCAAAACTACTGCTTTAAATGTTAATTTCATAGGAACAACTCCTTCATAGTGACATTTGGATTGGTGTGTGATTAAAAAACTGGGTACCATGGCCCAGCCCAGTTGACACATAAAATTAATCATGGCAGTGGCTCTCCTGCTGGGTTCCAGCAGCTGCTCCATCCCATCATTTCTCTGGTCTCAGGTGTGACTACAGCTCGGCCACTATGAGTTCCAGGTTGTTGCACTATCATTGTGTACTCTGTACTCCAGGCTTGGTAGGGAGTCCCTCTATGTGCAAACACTCCTCAAAGTATTATATTTTTCATGTACTGTATGCTTTATCTTGAGCCTCTTGCTAGTGTATAATAATTGCTATAAGAGAGCAATTCTCCCCTGGTCACCGTGGGAAGCTGAGTGAATGAACTGAAGGCTGCCTCTCTTCCTTGTTGAGTTTAGCCAATGGCAAGCCCTACCAGGAATTTAAGGAGGGAGTAGAGAGAGGCCAGAGTATTCACAAGCCTGGCTTTCTCCTGAGGAGGTTACCTGAGTCCCTTCACCTGAGCATCACCACAGTAGGGATGCTCAAAATGAAATTCTGAGATCATATGAAATCATATATAATCAGATAACATCTTATATGGTCCTATATGGGGAATCACCTTGAGGGAGGATGGAAAATGGGTAAATGATGTTACATGATGGCTGCAGTTTAATTATCATGCTGGTGGCATGGGAAGCAGGTCAGGTGGAGGTCAAGGTGATAGTTCCAATGGCTGAGATATTTAACTGCTGAGGACAAACCAGTGAGCAATACATGGAGAAAAAGCAAAATGGAAAACTCTGAATATGGACAGCAGCCTCTCATCTCTAATATTGCTCAGGCAGATACATCTGAGGAACAAACCAGGAGCTGATCATAAGGATCTGTTTTTACCTTTCCTCCAAAAATTTATTCCAAAATTTAGAAAATTAATTTAAACAGATTTAAAACATACCTGAATAAAAGAAAAAATGCACTAAAGGGGCCACAATGAGCCATCAGAGCCATGCAAGGCAAAATTACCAAACAAATCTACTGGAACAAACCTGTCAGAAACAGGGCAAGTTCCATTCTATAGAGTCATGGATGCCTTTTATTCTTAATTAACTCAGACACCTGCTTTACAGTAGATCTGTGTGGACATTGAGGGTTTGCAAAAGAACACCTCTGCCTGTAATTTGCCCACGTAACCTCCATGTAAGGAGGCAGAGCCAGCCAAATACATAGGCTTCCTCTGAGAGCTTGCCATGAGACCGTAACAGGGTAGGAGAACAGTGTCTGAGCCCCTCTCCTGTCGATTACAAACCTCTCCACCTGGTGTGCACATGGAGCCCTGATAGCTGCTCTGTTTCAGATACAAAGAAAATGGTATGCTTCTAGTGTAAGGGATTCTCAGGAAGGTGAACATTTTGGCTCTTTTCATTTTGTTCCCACTACCCACTCCTCAAAACAAAACAAAATAAAAGGACCATGAGTCATAATATGATTAAAGGAGAAAGCAGTTTTATTCTTAACATGTAATTTAATGCTTTGTTAGGATCCAAAATATAATTTAGTTGATGAGACCTAGAATTCAAAATGCATTAGAAAAACAAATCATAAATCACAGAATAGCAAGAGACGAAAATTAATTAATCGATCTGCTGTTGAACATACCAAGTAAACTCCCTCAAAAGGAGTCTTTAAAGTTGCATTGGAAACAATTTTGATCAATGTATTATGTTCACCACCCCCAATTTTAAGATTGACAGAACTGACTGCCTTCTTCATAAATGAAGAAACTTGAGGAGAGAATAGAAGAGCAAAATGCAAAGGCCTTTCGAAAGGATGGGTTTCTCAATTTTCTTGTCAACCTAACTGCTGGTAACTGGGATGAAGAGAAAGGTTAATCTTGGTAATCCTAGGGTTTATGCATTTGGCTGCAGAGGTGGACGTGTAACTGACAAGAATGTACCAGGCATGGTCCAGCCTTTCCTCCAGGCACAGGGCTCACTGTGTATTTAAACATCCATTGTTTGATTTTCTTGTCATTATTGCTTTACCTTATGAAAAATGCCACTTGAGTCATTTTAAATACCTTAAGGTCATAAATCTTCCTTCATTTTAATTAGAACATTGGCAAAAAAGCAGGGGTCACACTTTAAAACTTTGTACCATCTTCTAGAGGACATGTCACTGGTTACTCTCAGGATTGGGAAGGTGAGATTTTTATAACCCAAGACAGTTATCTCTTTTTCTGGACTCACTTGCTTGCAGCTATTTTCTAGAATACTGGCATCCAAAGATGAACAACACACATCAGAACATTAGCAATATTGATAAAAATAACATGATAAAGTAATCAATCTTCTAAAATAATTCTGCTGTATTAAGAATATCATAAATTAAGTTACTACATTGTAAGTGCTGTTGCTAGTACTTCTACCATGTTGTTGACTAATAGCCTCATACTAGGCACCATTTTTAAGGATGGAGGATGGATTCCCAGGATATGTTCTATAAATCCTCTCTATGTAACCTGTCACAGGTTGTTAAAATAATGTTACGTTTAATCAACTAAATCTGACAACAAAAAGTAAGAGAGCTGCAACCTTCACTCATAAGACAATGCAGAGCAGGAACAGAGGTTTTCTCTGTAATGTGACAAAATTCATGACATCAAATAATAATTGTGAAGAATGACAAATGGAAGATGCTGGGATTATGGAAAAAGTGGGGAAGTTGCAGCAGGCCTGAGTACTGAGATTATAAATGGCATTGACGGCAGCCTTGTTAACAGCCTCTCTTTTTGTCTGGGGAGGCAAAGTCACAAACCAAGTTGTTCATAGCAATGATTGCCATTGCTTTGCCATGTGTCCTTCCTGGAGGAAGCTCTCAGCACAATTCATTATGTCTCATGGGTTAGTTCATTCTCATTACGTGGTTTCTCTCAGATTTGCTATCGTTTACTTGCCAGCTCTGTATCCTGTTATTAAATGTAGAAGAGATGAGAATGATTTCTTTCCCTACGCCCAACTCAACGTCTTGAAGCATTTGTTTAGGCTATAGTATGTAACCGACTAAATATTCTCCCCTAAAATATAGAAAGGACTTTAATTTTAACCAATTTGTCAAGTGTCAGGGATTTTTTAAAAGACTATATTTAGTGTGAAAAGCCCTCTGGCTCTTCTCAACCAGTGTCTGACAGTGGAGAGAAGCAAATGCAATATTAGAAAACCCTGTGGGATCGCCACAAAATGTCTAGGAGAAAATTCCTAAATGCGGAAGGAAACAATTTAGGATTTGGAGTCATTTTAATGTCATTACAAGGCATTGCAGCTGTTGTGATCCATTTATGAGGAACACCTTATGAGAGTGAAATGTCACTTGTCACACTGCTGCACCTCTCTCCCCTTGCATGCTGGAGGACATCACCCTAAACAGAAACATCACCCTGAACAGAAAGGCTGGGGATTTGGGTAATTGAGACTTGCTGACAGTCAAGGGCAGCTATCGTCTCAGACACGTACACTGCATTCGTATTGCTGGTGCCTAGCTCACAGTTGACCATTTCTTGCCCATACTCCTACAATGGCTGCCTATCTATTAGCTTTACCGCCACACTGAAGTTCATAGCTTTCCCTCCTTTACTTGTAACTATGCGCATTTCCTATCACCTTGGGGATAAAAGTCCAATATGTTTTCTTGCTCAATATTTTGGAGGTCACAAGTAATTTAACACTTAATGTTTTATTTAACTCTTAAAATGACCTTGAAAGATAATAGGTAAGTTAGTTTCCCATCTGAAAAACTCATGTTCAGGAAGATATATGCATATATTATTTTCCTCTAGACACAGAGCTGATAAATGATAAACGTTTTAAAATTTATTTCACTTTACTATTTTTTAAGATTCTAGGTGAAAGACAGTAAGCTATAGGGATAGGTTTAGAGTTACGAGTGGTAAAGTCAACACCGTTAAAAAAGTGGGCATTTATCAGTTAAGGTAGTGTTTTGGAAAGTCAGACTCTGTTGTTTGTATTCATTTATTTTTTAAGGATAGGAAAGATAGTGCAGCCTCCTTTGAAAATGGAACAAAATCCTCTGAGACCAGGTATTTTCCAAATAACTGTAAGGGTGTGGCGTGTGCCTGAACCAAGTCAATAACACGGAGCAATATCCAAATCCTGANTGACGTCTCATTAAATTGTTTTCTCACTGTGTAGACACTCTTGTTGTTGTTGTTGTTGTTGTTGAGACAGAGTCTTGCTCTGTCACCCTGGCTGAAGTGCAGTGGTACGATCATGGCTCACTGCAGCCTTGACTTCCTGGTTGCCCAGGCTGGTCTTGAACTCCTGAGCTCAAGTAATCCTCCTGCTGTGGTCTCCCAAAGTGCTGGGATTACAGGCATGAGCTACTCCACCTGGCCTCTATTGACCTTTTTTTTTTTTTTTTTTTTTTTACTATCTTCTGTTCTTCAATTATTTTTAAAAATCACCAATATTCAGACCCCATCATAAATATGTTATCTGGGAATCTCTCATAAGCATCAAAGGGAGCATGCTGTGATTCAGAGGAAAAATATAGGATGAGCCTTCAGAGTTCCAGTTTAGCTCATTAATTCCTAAACCAGCAGGAAATGGTGTGAGTCCACCTTTCATTCAGTCTGCACAGAAGCTGTTTCTTGTCTAAAGTCAGATTCCTACCCAGGATGAGCCCTCCAGGGGACTTATATTGATGCAGGCTGTGCCGCTTGGAGCAACCAAGACAGAAGAGAGTAAAGCAGGAGTGTGGCTCATTAGACTTCTACCAGGAATCTCATCGGAAAGAGAGCCCAAGCCCCACACAAATCTCACTTATTCTCTGTTTCATTCCTTTCAGCCACATGGATTTTAATGAGTGCTAACACGTCTTGGGCCTTGAGATTCAGGACGCCAGGCTGGATGTGCACTAGCTCTCATGCCTACCAATGCAGTCCTCTTGTCACTCTTTGTGGGCTGTTGCAGGAGAGAAGGCTCAGGATGCATACTGTCCATACTGTTATCTACTATGATCCCTATGACCTAGGCTAATAATCATCTGAACCAGCTGTTGAAATATACCCAGACTAGCTATAGTTATTGCAATCACTAAACAGGTGCTGCCCAGGCCCGCGTTCTCCCTGCTGTCCTGGCTGACTCAATTCTGGTAAACCCCAGCTGGGTGTGGCTGGGAGCTGCTTGGATGGCCTCCACCCTGCCAGTCAACTTGCTGACCCACCAACTGGCTTGATGCCATATTCATTAGCTGTCCCTGTCCCCACATGTGCCCAGAGGCATAGGAAGCCTGAACATGGGCATGGGTTAACAGCCCGTCTCTTGCAGTAGAATACCAGCAGGAAATGTTCTGGGTTCTTTGGTGATCACCTGATGCTAGAGGCGTCTCCTCTGATTCTTTCCAGCACACTGAGCTTTCTTCTATTTCCCAAACTGCAAGAAGCCACCTAAATTAACCAGACTTGATGTCTAGGCTTTTAAAACAAAAGCAGAGGTAATACTAGCAGAAGTGGAAGAAAAAAGGCCTCCTTTACCTTTCTTCTGCCACCTATAATTCCAGATGAGTGACTTTTGATGGACGAGACCCTACAGGTGTGATAACTCTTGGCCCAAAGAGAGTGATGTAAAAGAATAAACTATTCTTAGCTGGAGTCTTTGCTGCCTGCCTGTGAGGGAACTCATGGTTATTTGCCCAATGAAATATTGGTGATCAGCAGTAGACACTTGAAAAACATTTTGTGGATATATGTATGTATAGACACACATATGCACATATACACACATATTTATCGCTGTTGAGATTTAACCAATTTATACATATACATATAAAATTACACATACATATTTTATACACATTGTATACATAAATATTTTTATATTTTTATATATTTTACATATTTTGTATATACATATATGTATAAATTATATATATGCACATATAAAATGTATGTCTAAATGTATACATAGACATATATGTATGTATAAATTGGTTGTCTCATCAACACAGCTAAGGTGATGCTTACATTCAGACACCTGAAATCAAGTCTATTGTATGCAAATAATATATATATCAATCAGGCATAACAGACAAAACTGTTTTTATGTAGTTTACATTGTAGTGAGTGGAAGAGAAAAGGAGCAAATAAATAAGAAAAAATATATCGTAAATCACATGGTATAGATAAAATTGGTAAAGGGAATGAAGGGTCGGGAGGTAAAATTTCACAGAAACATTTATGTAATGGTCAGAAGTATGTCTGCCAGAAGAGATACAAGTGTGAGATCAAGGCCTTGAGATGAGAGCATAATTAGTGTTCTGGAGGAAAAGCAAGGAGGCAAATCTAACTGATTGAACTTGGAGAGGTGTTGGAGGACTTGACTG
Source organism: Rhinopithecus bieti (assembly GCF_001698545.2). Classification (NCBI taxonomy): domain Eukaryota; kingdom Metazoa; phylum Chordata; class Mammalia; order Primates; family Cercopithecidae; genus Rhinopithecus; species Rhinopithecus bieti. Next base: position 2,393,874 of record NW_016806392.1, on the reverse strand, counting down.
TGAGGTCTTACAGTTATTGAAAGGCTTTCAGGATTACCCTGAGTATGATGGGAGCCATAGAGGTGTGGTCTGCAAACTGATATGATACAGAATATTTTACAAGGATCACTCACTGCACTTTTGAGGATACACCATAGGGCCATTGGGATAGACTTAGAGAAACCTGTTCAGAGGTTGATCACAATAGTCCAGTGGAATGTAGAGGGTGGCTATGCAGGAGGGCAGTGGGAGAAGAGGTGGTGATACCTGGTCAGCATCTGAATCTACTCTGTAGGTAGAATGGAAGGTGTTTTATTAATGGAATGGATGACAGACAGAGAACTATAGATCGCTGCCAAGGGCAGAAACTGAGCAATGGGGATACGGCATTGCAGTGAGATAGGAACAATGGAAGGAAAAGGGATTCAGGGTTAAGCTGGGAGAGGGAGATCAGGAATTGAATTTAACACTGTAGAGTTCATGACACTTGTGACTATCTAAATGAATATATTAAAGAAGTAGGTGGGTAAACAAGACTAGAGTTCAGGGTAACGTCTGTGCTTTAGATATGCATATGGATTCATCAGCATATAAATGGATGTACATGAATGAAGCCAGAGGATGTACATGAAGCCAGAGTGTAGTCCAAGGATTGAGCTGCTGAGTATTCCAAGGTTTAGAGGCTGGGAGATGTGTAGATGCAGAGAAGAAAATTGAAAAGGAACATTCAGGCCAGGCACGGTGGCTCATGCCTGTAATCCCAGCACTTTGGGAGGCTGAGGCAAGTGGATCGCAAGGTCACGAGATCAAGACCATCCTGGCTAACATGGTGAAACCCCATTTCTACTAAAAATACAAAAAAAAAAAAAAAAATTAGGTGGCGCACACCTGTAGTCCCAGCTACTCGGGAGGCTGAGGCAGGAGAATCACTTGAACCCGGGAGGTGGAGGTTGCCGTGAGCCAAGATCGCGCCACTGCACTCCAGCGTGGCGACGGAGCAAGATTCTGTCTCAAAGAAAAGAAAAGAAAAGAAAAGAAAAGAAACATTCAACAAGCTAAAATTAAAACCAACAGAGTATGTTGTCTTGGAAGAAAGATAGCAAAGGTGTTTCTAGAAGGTTGATATAATGAGCAACAGTGCTGACAGGCAATCAAGGGAGAAGAGGACCAGTTTCTGGCCACCAAGGTTCACATGTCGAGGCCACTGGGGATCCTGCCAAGACCACTTTTGGTTTGGAGAACATTGACACATCTAATTGATAATACTAAAAACCAACCAACCAAACAAAACACAGCAAAACAAAACCCAAAATCTATAAATAATAAATATTGTGAAGCTCATATGAAAAGGGAACAATTATTAAAGCTTTATATTTCATGACAAAGCAATTACTTAACAGGAACCTTATGTAGGAAAGCCTGCATAACTCCAAGTTGCTCCTGGCATCAGTATGCATGGTCCTTTGCCTTTACAATCTCTCCAAAGGCCAGTTCTGACTGCCACTTAGTGACGGGAGCTCATGGGGTGCACTTTCCTCTCAAGAGACTGCTGATGTTTGTCCACCATCACTTCTCTGGAGTACGTGAAATGTGTTCTCCGAGAGAGCTCTGGAAACATCTGCCCTAGTCTTGCTATTTGTTGACCCCTAAAGAGTGAGCCCCAGAGCCTCACTGAAGTTGTTCCTTCCTTCCTTGCCATGCAAGTGGGTTACAATCCTGCTCAGAATTATGGCGTGTTTTTCTCTCTAGCTAACTGAAGAGGGAGCCAGGCCCTGTAGTGCCTTGCCATGTCGTCTTTGGACAGAAGTAAACCACAGTCACCTTTTCTTTTCATGGTTTTCCCTCAGAGCGGATCAGTGGAAAGACATGATGTGTATTGCAGTAGGCAGGCCCTACCCTGCTCCCAGACTCTCACTGCCTGCCATTCATGCCTGTGTGTTCCTCTCCCACAGAGAATAGAGCTGGCCTGTGTAAGTTATAGAATGTAGAAAAAATGACTGTTCAAGTTGTATTGTTGTCCATTTTTGCATAACACGTACACATTATCTCTCTATTTTTGTGGGTCAGGAAACAAGAGTGTCTTAACTGGTTCTTATGGCTGTGTCCCTCAAAAGGCTAAAGGAGAGTTAAGACTTGACTGAGCTGGGAGGGTTCACTTCTAAGCTCACCCAGGCTTTGCTGTTAGTGTTCATTATCTTGTTTGGCTGGGGCCTTAGTTTCTCTCCGTAGGTCTAAGGCGTCTCCAGTTCCGTGTCCCGTTGTCCTCTCCACGGGGCAGCTAACAAGATGGCAGCATGTTTTATCAAAACAAGCAAGTGAGAAGGAGATGAAGGGGTAGAAAAAGGGAGAAGGAAGAGGGAGAAAAAGAGCAAAAGAGAAAGAGGAGAAAAAGGAGAAGGAAGCGAGGGAGAGAGAGAACATATGTAATATGTAAGCAAGACACAAGACTATTTTATAATCTAACCTGAGAAGTGACATCCCATCACTCTAGTCTACCCACTAAAGCAAGTCATGAGGTCCAGCCCACACACAAGGAGAAGGGATCACATCAGAGGTAAATACCAGCAGGTGATGATAATTAGGAGCCATTTGAAAAGCTGACAGCCATACAAGGTTACATAATGAAAGATATCACAGCTTCCAGTTTTTCCTCTGGGAACCCCAAAGTGGCCGTTTGGAGATGCTCAGTAGCAGGAACTAAGGCTTCCTGCAAAGCACTAACATTAACTTGCCAGGCCTATGAAAAAACTACCTTGGGAGTGGATCCTCCAGCCCCAGTCAAACCTTCAGTGACTGCTGGCTCCAGAGAACATCTTCATTGCAACCCATGAGAGCCACCCAGACAATCTGCTCCCAAATTCCTGACCCACAGAAACTGACTGAGTATTTTGCGGGTAGTTTGTTGCACAGTGGTAGATAAATAATATATTTATACTTTTGCCCCCAGAGGCTCTCCATGGGAATTTCTGGCAGTGTCATGACCAGAAATGCTTTCATGAGTATATCCACTAACTAAATCTGTAAATACTCTCTATCCTCGAAAGGTCCTTCATTCTTCTTGTAAAAAACTGGGAATAACTGATTTAAATTGTCACCAGAACAAGCAACAGTAGGGTTTGAGGATTAAGTGTGAAAAAGTCAGTTCTTTCTAGAAAATGTCCAGAACTTTATGCTAAAGTTGCACCATTTGTTTTGAAGCTGATGGGCTGAAATCCTATAGCATGTCAGGAATTTTACTCAGTTTTAATTCATAGAATAGTGAAAAGAAAAGAACTTTAGGTTCTCTGCAGCAGGCAAATGACTTTTTCGGACTGAAAAAATTCCAGCTTGCTGCATTGCTAAGGACCTCACTTACTCAGCAGGCTGCCTGAAACACCAGAAAGGAATTAATGGCAGCATTGAAATTCAAAGGTTTCTCCAATTGCAAGTGACCTTTTTTGATTTTGATGTGTGTCTGTTTCCCACTGGAGTCAGTGAGAAAGGTGAACTAGGGTCTTCACCCCTCCTGGGGCATTTTAAGAACTCTGCCTTCCCCATACCCTTGCCCCGAAGTGTAGGCATACAATTCCCCCCCAGCCCAAGCCCGTGGAGTCTACACACACATGCGCTCATGAACATAGAGACAAAGAGAATGAGAGCCTGTCTGGTCGCTTCAGACTGCTTTGCTGATTTTGATTTACAGAACATACTGTAGCCTTTGCTCATTCCATTTATAGAACATAAATATTTCTTAGCCTCACATAACTAACAGATAACATTTCTTTCTTGAATGTCCCATTTATTTTACCTCCTAACATCACAGCTATCTCTAAGGCATCTACATCACGAGAAAATCAAAGTTAGTAATATCAAAACCCTCAGATTGGAATCCCCACCATTTCCTAAACAGGGAGAATGACCTCCTTACCTTCATTCACCTCAAGTTAGAGGTCAGCTTTGAATTCCCAGTGTGGGTATCCATAGCCATAAAATTTCTGAATATCTTTAGAGAAGTCAAGTGGTATGAAAATACTTCAGTAGGTGGCTCTCCAGTTTCTCATTTAACTTGTGCTTAAATTTAGCTTCTTAAGTATCTTCTTAAGGGAAAGTAGTTCAGCAGGAGCCAAATACAATTGAAGTGCCTATCTCATCGAGTTGTAAGATCATCTAGGTGTTATTTCTTTTTCCAAATCTTTCTTTTCTTTTCTCATGAGTCTTAATTCTGTTTTTTATCTGGATCTTAAAAAATAATCAGAGCCAACTTGGACAAATGCCATATTCTCCTCTATGATGCATTTTGCTTTGACTTGCATCACCATGTTATAAATAAGACAAGGATGCATTTCTGGTACATGTATTCTATGCCTCACTTATGTAATGCATTAAGTGGAAGAAAACATATATACATAGGCTCTATCCTGAGAGTCATTATAATCTGTTGGGGAGATGAAAATTCCATCATCATAGCTAACACCTATTGATATGATTTGGACTTGTGTCCCTACCTAAATCTCATGTCAAATTGTAATCCCCAGTGTTGGAGAAGGGGCGTGGTGGTAGGTGATTGAATCACAGGGGCAGATATCCCCCTGGCTGTTCTCGAAATAGTGAGTTCTCATAAGATCTGATTGTTTAAAAGTGTGTGGCACCTCCCCCTTCACTCTCTTCCTCCTGCTCCGGCCATGTGAAGACATTTTTCCTTCCTCTTTGCCTTCTGCCGTGATTGTAAATTTCCTGAGGCCTCCAGCCATGCTTCCTGTACAGCTTGTGGAACTGCGAGCCACAACCTATGGAACTGTGAGCCAATTAAACCTCTTTTCTTTATAAATTATCCAGTCTCAGGTATTTCTTTATGGCAGTGAAAGAACATATTAATACACTTACTGAATAACAGGCTGGGTACTGTTTTGAGTGCTTTGGTATAGGAACTTCTTTACTCATCATAACGATCTTAGGAAGCAGGCACTATTAGTATCCACTTCTCCAGATGTGGAAGCCGAAGTAAATTGTTGGAAACTTTATCCGAGGTCACGGCTAGCAGTTGACAGACTGGGGTGAGAGCCTCACAGTTCTAAATCCTGAATCCTGGATTTTAGCCACTATAGTAAAATGTCTCTCCAAAAGCAAGTCAGTTAGGGCTTTATGAGTCTCTGCTGCTCTTGAGAATGGAATTTCAGAAAACATGCGGGGAGCGGGCACTTGCCAGAATCAGTAATGTAGCTATCTACTAAACCTTCCTCTGCTAGAGCCTTTCCAGTAGCCAATGGCAAGCAGATCCCCACTCCTCTCCGACTCCTTTCCTGCTCCATGCCTTTACTAAGGTAGTTCACAGCCTGTGATCTTCTTCACCTCGACATGTCCACACCTTCAGTCTGGAACTAAAATTCCTTCTCCTTCATGTATCTTTTCTAATCCACCCAAGGGTGAACACTTTCCTTTTTTTTTTTTTTCCTTCTGGCAAATCTTCCTAATGTCACTCAAATAAATTTGAGTGCCTTGAAGCAAGAGGTATTTTGACATAGACAGGGTTGTGTAGAAAGCATTAAAATCAGGGTGATAATATTTAAGTTTAATCATCTATTTAATAGAACTCTTTCTTAGGGTCATGGAAACTATCAGTGATATTAAAAATGGTTAACTGTTTCAGGGTCATTAATCTGGCAGGAAATGAACACTGGATTTCAGGGACAGACCACATTAAGTTGAAGTTGCATCGTGAAGGGACATGTAGTATATTTCTTAAGAGAATACAATTAATTAAAAACAAAGAAGTACTAATGACTAGAAAAGTAAGGGACAGTAACTGGCCCATAGGAATTGATCTAATGCATACAGACAGAAAAAGCAGATAATTTGCATAACCTATTTGCTTCAAAAAAATGTGCAAAATATCTCTTCTCCCCATCCCAGGGCCCAGGAAGCTTAGCTCTGAGGGAAAACTGATATGCCTTACAGACTCTCACAGTTCCTCATTGGGTTACATATTTCACACTCTACTTATATCTGACTTTCTACAAACTGCATTACAAATATAACCACTTCTGTAAATAACTTGTAGCTTCTTGGGGACAGGTTCCCATTTCCTCACTTTGTCAAGGGAGGTGTGACATACAGCAGGTAGGAGGCACATCATCTTGAGATCTCGGCCCAGCTTTTATTTTCCAGAATGTGTACATCCTTACAGATTAAATAGCACAAACTGAGTATTCGAGAATATGCTTCACTTACTAGTGTGAAAAAAAAATAATAAATTAACACTTCAGGCCCAGAAGAGGGAGAAGAGATAACCAAGCAAATGGAATGGGTCTGTTGGGTGTCACAGCTAAAGGGCCTACCCTTCATTCCTCAGGCAAAACTGTATCCGGGGTAACAGACCCCAGTTACGGGAAAAGTGCTGCTTAGTGAGTCTATGCAGAGATCTCCCAGAATTCTCAGCACAATTCTCATTCTAGCTCTTCAATAAGCACAGGAGCAGGTGAGCACAAGCCGCACCTGGAAGGGTCTGGCAGACCAGAATAAGAGTCAAAGAACAGATAGGACCATGGGCACGTGACCAAATGTCAGGTGCTTGTGTTGATGTATACATTTGAAAAATCTATGTTGAGTTTTGGCCTCCATCCATAATATTATGGAAATTAGATAAAATCTTGTATAATGGGGAGTGGTTGGAGGGACTCTTTTCTTTACTAAAGAACAGGTTTGTAACTACTCTGAAGAAGTGGGAATTTAAAATGTAAATTAAGTCCGGGTGCAGTGTCTCACGCCTATAATCCAGCACTTTGGGAGACCCAGGTGGATGGATCACTTGAGGTCAGGAGTTTGAGACCAGCTTGGCCAAACATGGTGAAACTCTATCTCTATGAAAAATATAAAAATTAGCTGGGATTGGTGGCCTGTGCCTGTAATCCCAGCCATTTGGGAGGCTGAGGCAGGAGGATTGCTTGAAATCAGGAGGTGGAGGTTGCCGTGAGCAGAGATTGCACCACTGCACTCCAGACTGTGTGACAGAGTGAGATTCTTTCTCAGAAAAATGTAAATTAAGTTTAATCTTAGAAAATTAAAATCGTATTTTCCACATCCAAGTTGTCAACAGAGTTTCATACCTACTATGTGTGGAAGCACTCAAAGAAGAAAATAAATGTGACTGTCAATTCCACCACCACAAATGAACCACTGTTGACGTGTTCATGCCCTTCATTACAGTTTTCTTTCCTGAGGTATGTACTTTATGTGTTAACAAACAAACAAAACAGCAGCACAAATTCTTAGTCATCTCTGCTAAGCCTTTTAGGGGAATAGCGCCATCTGTCTTCATGGGTAGATGTTGAACAACACTTCCTGAGACACCTCGAGTGCATGTTCTGAAAGAAGAGGGTGTCACAAAGGGGACTTGAAGTAGTTGAATTTTCTAGAGTAGATTTGAAAGTAAAAAGGAGAGATATCAAAATAACAGAGGAATGTGGTGCCACGAAATGTCTTAGATGAGCAATCTTCATTGTCAGGGAATTTTCAAAGACATTTCAGGAAGTTCATCTCCAGTATACAGTTCCACTGGGTTTGAACTGTGCTTCATCCAATTCCTCTCCACTACATAACATAATCTGTAAAAGTGACCTTGTTTGATAAGTTCTGTTGTACTTTTGGGAGCTCTTTTCCAGGTAATGGTTGATCAAAGCTCAGAGAGACAACAGCTGGGACCAGGATTCAGGCGATTAAAAAAAATAAAAATAAAAAAATACACAAGCCCAATGTTGGTAACTTGCCCAATGAGCATCAAACTTGCTGCTTTTCTTTGTAAGGAAACCCTATTTTATTATTTAGTTCACATCTGAAACACAATAATCTCATGTAGGTGTGACTCTAGTTGGGCTGAGGAGAGTTCCACACATTCCATGAATTATTAGGTCAGAAGTGGACATGTGACCCAATTCTGGCCAAACAGAAGTGGGGAAAGGTTTGCTGGAAACTAAATACATTCTTTAATCACAGTTGACAGTTATAGAGCCAGCCCTCCTCTTCTTTTTGGATATCCAAAAGGAAACGCATCCCCCTACTTCCTCCTGGCATCCACTTTCCATCAGCAAAAGGGCTCAGACTTACGCCAAGTTTGATTTTCACAGGAGAGGGGAAAACGCCAACTACCGGCCTCTTGACTGACATCTTTGAACCATGCAGCTGTCCACTCTGGAGCTGCTTTGCCCACTCGGCCAGCTCTGCTGCATTAATCGCTAATGTATACTGGGCATCACATGCCAGGATTGCATTTAGTCTTCTTGCTTATATATTAATGGAAAGAATTGGTCAGCACTTTTATTCTTGGTGTCTCTGCTTGATGGACATTAACTATGGAATGTATATGTAGCATTTTTAGAGTTAAGTTGTCAACATGTCTTATACATTTCCATGGTTATTGGTCTAATCAAGCCTATTCATTTTGTTGCTAATTTAACTAAATTAATTGCCCCAAAAATGGCCCGTTTTTAAATTTATTGGCAAACAGTTCTGCATGACAACCTCTTAAATTGTAATGCCTTCTTTATATTTACTTAGATTTTCTTTCTCATTCAATGTTTAGTATCTTTTCCTATACTTCTGATTAGATTTAGTTGAGGTTGACCTACTTTATCTTATTTTTAAAGATTAACATCTGTTAAGTTTAAAGTTTTATGTTAACTATTTTCTAAAAGAAAATCTTCTCTTTTCTTTTCTTTCTCCAGGTATCCTTTATTGTTTTTGAGTTTTTCTAAATCGTTTCTTTGAAAATTTACTTCAGGCCAGGCGCAGTGGCTCGCGCCTGTAATCCCAGCACTTTGGGAGCCCGAGGCGGGCAGATCATGAGGTCAGGAGATCGAGACCATCCTGGCTAACACAATGAAACCCTGTCTCTACCACAAATACAAAAAAATTAGCCAGGCATGGCGGCAGGCACCTGTAGTACCAGTTACTTGGGAGGCTGAGGCAGGAGAATAGCGTGAACCCGGGAGGTGGAGCTTGCAGTGAACCGAGATTGCGCCACACTCCAGTCTGGGCAACAGAGTGAGACTCTGTCTCAAAACAAAACAAAACAAAAAATTACTTCATTATTATTTTATTTAATTATTAACTAATGAAGTAATCTGCAAGATTGTGGTTTTTCCACTGACTTCCTTTTGGTACTCGTTCGCCACCATTACTTTCTTTTCTTTTCTTTTTTTGTTTGAGACAGAGTCTCCCTCTGTTGCCCAGGCTGGAGTGCAATGGCACAATCTCGGCTCACTGCAACCTCCGCCTCCTGGGTTCAAGTGATCCTCCCCTCTCAGCCTCCTGAGTAGCTGGGACTACAGGCTCCTGCCACCATGCCCAGCTAATTTTTGTATTTTTAGTAGAGACGGGGTTTTGCCATGTTGGTCAGGTTGGCCTCGAACTCCTGACCTCAGCCATCATTCCTTTCTTGCACTATTCTATCTAGGAAGGAGAAACATAAGCCCGGAAATGTGAGGTGTGAGCACCTGGGGCTCCTGTTCCCAACTACATTCTTGGTCACAGCCCCATTCTGCTGCAGACTCCATTATCTGTCCTCCTCCTTCCCTAGCACTGTCACACTGTGGTGAAACTCGGTCTTAGAATAAATGTTGAGGAAAATTATTTGTTTAAATAACTTTGGTTCATGGATCATTTCTCCAGCCTTTTAATCACTGTAGAGTGCTTCTCTACCTATAGAGAGACAAAAGCTGGGGAAGCGGTTGTTTCTGTTTTGTTTATTTGTCTTTCTCTCTTCTTGGTCCGACTTCTATGTTTCAGGTACTTAGCCTTGCTTCAGTTACTGGAAATCACTCTTGTATCTGTATAGGCTGTGTGTGAGGTGACTTTCTGCTACAGCATTTTAAGAATCTGTCCCATAGATTTCCTGTTGTGACCCATTACACAGTTACCCACTTCTGTAGGATTTTCTCCTTGGTCAATTTGCAAGTCAGGGAACCCTGGAGTCCTGCATGGTGGCAGGTCTATGCTACTGGATTTCTAGGATAAGGGGCCTGCTCAAGAAGAACTGAGTCAGCATCTCCATCTTGAATCTTCAAGCTCAGGTGAGGTACCACAAGTCATCCAACCAAATTGAGAAATTGTAAATCACTGTTGTTTTAAGTAACTAGTTTTGGAGATTTTCTTTAGACAATAGATAACTGAAACAGAAATCTGACCCTAGAATTGGATGATACCATGCAGTTTTAAAAAACATGTGACATTGTAGTTGCAGCCAGGTAGTAAGTGGAGGATGGTTAGGAAACAATGAATTTCTTGAAAACATAAATGAACTGTTTCAAGCAATTTCTCTATAGGAAATGTGTGATGATGTCTTATATAACTTGATTGGAAAATGCAACATAAGGGTAATGGCTATGGAGGCTGGAATTACTATTGAAGGATCCTTCCCTTTGTAGGAAGTAATTCTTAAAAAAAGATAGGCTCATACTTGGAACATTCCAGAAGAAAGTAGTTCTTTGACATGGTTCTTACCAGCTAAATATTGTAACTTACTTACAACCTGGAGATGAGAGGTTTGCAGAGCTTGCAGAATAAATAAGTGACATCTACACGTGTTCTCCCAACCCCCTTCCCACCACTAGCAGCTCTTGTACAGGCAGACATACAGCTAGAGCTGTCTCCTGCCTTTGTAACACACCACGTTCAACCAAGTTGATCCTAAGCATGTGGTCCCCTACTGGAGAATGAGTCCCCCCTATAGCTTTGTAGTTCAAGGGCAACTGGAGTTCTGAGCTAGGGTAAAGATTTTCTCAGCACACAGGCTTTCCTTACTCCAGTCACCCCTCCGCTGGGCTCCTGCTCCTTGTCTGAGATGGGCCTTATGGCTGCATCTCATGTGGAGCAGCTCCCTGCTCATCTCCTTTTTCCAGGATATTACTAGGCCCAGCTGTAGCCATGGCCAAGCAGACTGCTGCCAGGCATCTCTTCACCGCACTCCTCTTTAGAGAGCTTAGCAAAGGTTTTCCACATGTATTTACTTAACTTGAATTAGCAAAATAGGAAAATATCGAGGAACTGTGATTCTTCATTTGTATACAAGAGATTTTCTGCTCCAAATCCTTACCTATGTTGCAAACTCCTAATTTTAACTTTGTTGATTTAGCTTAAACGTCCTCTCCTCTGTGAAGCTTTCTTTGAGATAATTCTTCAAAATTGTTTGCCTAATGAGGAATTCTATTATTGGTACTCCTATAGTGAGAGGTGAAGCCAGCTGGACTTCCTGGGTCTAGTGGGGACTTGGAGAACTTTTCTGTCTAACTAAAGGATTGTAAACACACCAATTAGCACTCTGTGTCTAGCTAAAGGTTTGTAAACGCACCAATCAGCACTCTGTAAAAACACACCCATCAGCACTCTGTGTCTAGCTAAAGATTTGTAAATGCACCAATCAGCACTCTGTAAAAATGGACCAATCAACACTGTAAAATGGACCAATCAGCAGGATGTGGGTGGGGCCAAATAAGGGAATAAAAGCTGACCACCAGCTCCAGCAGCAGACAACCAGCTCCAATCTGCTTCCATGGTGGAAGGGCTTGTTCTTTTGCTCTTCACAATAAATCTTGCTGCTGCTTTCTGTGTCTGCATTACCTATATGATCTGTAACACTCACTGGAAAGGTCTGTGGCTTCATTCTTGAAGTCAGCGAGACCAGGAACCCACTGGAAGGAGCAAATGACTCTGGATGTGCTATTTTTAAGAGCTATAACACTCATCGCAAGGTCTGCAGTTTCACTCCTGAAGTCAGCGAGAGACCATGAACCCACCAAAAGGAAAGAACTCTGGACACATCTGAACATCTGAAGGAATAAACTCCGGACACACCATTTTTAAGAGCTGTAACACTCACAATGAGGGTCTGTGGCTTTGTTCTTGAAGTCAGTAAGACCAAGAACCCATCGGAAGGAACCAATTCTGGACGCAATAGCATCCTTGCATATTGACATTTATTCGAGTAAAAGTAGTGGCGATTGGTGTTAGAAACTACATTTATATATCAAGACTTGAAAATACATTGCTGGCAGGGCATGGTAGCTTATGCATGTAATCCCAGCACTTTGCGAGGTCAAACCTGGTAGACTGCTTGAGTTCAAGAGCTCAAAGTCAGCCTGGGCAACACAGCAAAATCCCGTTTCTACAAACAAAAATTAGCTGTGTGTGGTGGTGTGTGCCTATAGTTCCAGCTACGGGGGAGGCTGAGGTTGGAGGAGTGCTTGAGCCCAGGAGGTCGAGGTTGCACTGAGCTGAGATTGTGACACTGCACTCCAGCCTGGATGACAGAGTGAGATCCTGTCTCAAAAAAAAGAACTATATCTTCTCAACCTAAAACAAGTAAAATGTTCCCATTGTGCTGACGAACACAGGAAACATATAAGAGAGGCTATCCAACTAGCAAGTGGTAGAGCCCATTTTCATTTTTTCCAACAAAGCATGCTACATATAGGTCTTAGAGTACTGTAATTAGTTGAATATGTATTATTCACTTCACAGACAGAATTTGTTGTAAAAAGGACTCATATCTTGTTAATTTACATTGTTTTCCATTTAAAGTGCATGGAACAGTTGTCATGATATAAAATTCATGCTTGATTCAACTAGGCAGATGTTTTCAGAGTTATAGTTTAAGTTTACATTATGCTCATATTCTTCGCTTAGTAAAAGTTTTGTTAGTATTGAGAACGAAACAAATTTCAATACTTTCTATTTAGATGTGCTTATTCTGCATATATAGATGATTAAATTGTGATATCATGCTTTGATTTTATTTTTTCTTGTCGGAGAGGCAACAAATTATTCACAATACATTTATGATGTTCTTTATTTAGGTGGGTTTAACCTCTATAGAACCTATGAATAGTCATGGTCTTTTTTTGGAGGACATTCAATTGCCTCTAATAAAAACTAGTATATATTTAAATGTTAAGTAGATGTCATTTCTGATTACTGTATCTAAAGGTTTTTCCTATCCACGGCCAAGTATAACAAAGTCAAACTTAATTGAATTTCTTGAAGTTCAAAGATATCATCATCTCTAACATTTCAAGAAATTAATTAGCCCTTTCGGCCTATTCCTGTGTAATGCCTTCCCACCAACAAATGTTAATTTACCTTGTCCTTAATTTACATAATCACCACACAGCATAACCCAAGTCAAGGTAAAAAATAATGGAAGTAGAATCATACTGGTGATGTTCATGCGCTGTGATTTGAAAAATGCAAAACTGTCCCATCTGCCAAACCAACTCTCTGGTCCTGTTTTGCATTTCCTGAAGTTCAGTGTTCTACCATTAGTAGAAGGATGATTGACTTTCTAATCATGACCTCCATAGGGATAAAAAGTGATACATTGAAGACAGAAGCCAGTCTAGTGGTCTAGCGCACACCATTCTAAGAAGTTCTTTTTTTTTTTTTTTTGGAAGCGAGGAGTCTCACTCTTGTCACCCAATCTAGAGTGAAGTGGTGCCATTTCAGCTCATTGCAACTTCTGCCTCCCAGGTTCAAGTGATTCTACTGGCTCAGTCTCCTGAGTAGCTGGGATTACAGGCGCCTACCACCATGCCTGACTACTTTGTTTTATTTTTGGTAGAGACCGGGTTTCACCATGTTGGGCAGGCTGGTCTCAAACTCCTGACCTCAGGTGATCTGCCTGCCTTGGCCTCCCAAAGTGCTGGGATTACAGGCATGAGCCACCACGCCTGGCCGGAAGTTCTTTTGTTTATAGTTCCCACATCAGCGAATTGGTTGTGAATTGTGCTGCCGAAAGCCCAACCCAAAAATGTGAATATTCACAGCCCCAAATCCCTATCCATATTAATCTATCCTCCCTGGCCTACTCCAGAGTCCATCACCATAACAACCCATGGTCTGCAATAAACAGAGATACCATCATCAAGAAAAGTAGCAGCCGCACCTCTACAAAGATGAATGTCATCCACGATTCAGGGAGGTTTGTTCTCAGGACTCCTATGTGATTCTCTTGGAAGCTCTCAGTTTTCTGTACTTGTTAATTCCATGAAATCCTCCCTTGAAAATCTGCATTTGGATCAGGGCTCTCCTGAGGTCCTGCTGGCAGAAGTATTGCTTAGAGCCATGTGTTTTCTGCCTCTTTCATCATCAGTGAGTGAGCAAATACAAAGACAGCACAGATCATCAAAAATAAATATGAAGACGAATATATATGTATTTATTTATTTACTTATTTATTTGAGATGGAGTCTCATTCTGTCACCCAGGCTGGAGTGCAATGATGTGATATTGGCTCACTGCAACCTCCGCCTCCCAGGTTCAAACAATTCTCCTGCCCCAGCCCCCCTGAGTAGCTGGGATTACAGGCGTGTGCCACCACGCCCGGTTAATTTTTGTATTTTTAGTGGAGACAGGGTTTCGCCATGTTGGCCAGGCTAGTCTCGAACTCCTGATCTCAAGTGATCCTCCTGCCTTGGCTTCCCAAAGTGCTAGGATTACAGGTGTGAGTCACCATTCCCAGCCAGAAAAGAATCTTTTGACATCTACCTGTATCTATCTGGATCTTGGCTCACTGCTTCACATTTCATAGAACATCATTTCTGAGAGATTAATTGATACAAAACAGTCATGCACATCTCCATCTACACACACACACACATACACACACGCACGAGTGCCACGGCAAACACGGTTTTGAAAACTGTCTCGTAATATAATTACTTTGCATAGTGCTTTATTCTTTTGAGTCTTCTGAACATTCCTGCAGTGAAGAAACTGGTTTATCTAATTTAGTTTCCAAAACTTACTTGAGCACTGATGAGGAAGCAAATTTTAAAATCTCTGTGCATAGCTATGGAGTTATGAGATGAAAGGAAGTACAGCGTATTACCAGAAATGTCACATTGAATAAAGGAATATCTCAGAGGACAAAAAGAGAAGGATGTGCTTTTTCCTGCAAGGAGGCACGGAGGTGTCCACCCACCTTATCTCCCTCACCGTTCAGCTGGAGGTCCAGTTTGGCTCACAGCAATTCTTTTGCGTACTTCCTTTATTCAGCTCACTGAAAATCACCAATTGATATCCATTTCTCAGTACTTTAGAAAGTACTGACAAACTTAAAAGTGTGAGGATTTTTCTGCCAAATGCAAACTCCCCTGAGAAGAGTAGGTAGGTAGGCGCTTGTCAGAGGTTTTCCAAGGTGTCATCGTATAGGGAGCTGGGCATTGCTCACAGTGTACACTAAAGGGAGGACTATCTCGAGTATCACGTACTGCATTGTAGAGCCTCTCTGAGAGTCCGATCTATGTGTGGGTAGGGTAAGGGCAGGCAGTGCCATAGGAAAGCAAGCTACAAGGGCAAAAGCCTTAGCTGGAGAAGCATGGACACCAGGCACAGAACGCGGCTCCTCCTTAATCTTGTCATAGGCAAGCACTGCCTGCAGCTCTCTGTAGCAGAAAGAGGTTGAGCTTTAAAGTAGTACTTATTTATTGTGACATTCTGTTATGTTCTCTGGATAAATATAGGATTTTTGTTGCAAGAACTATTGATCCTTTCAAGCATCATAAATTCTGCCTAAGAAAAGAAACAAATCTGGGCAAATAAGCTAAGTTTTACTTTGTCTTTATAATCTAAATAATAAAATCTATATACTTTAGAAACAAGATCACACAGAAACCCTTACTTAAAAAGCTTCTGAAAGTTATATTTTGCCATTTTTTAAATCTTAACTGTTGCATCCAAATACTAATTAGATTGTAAGATTCTGAAAGTTTCCTTGTAGTGTTTTTTATTATGCCTGCAACAAAATTATATATATGTAAAATATATACATATGTATATATATGATAAATGTTTTTCTCAAGGAATGAGATTGCAGAGATAAATGTCTTTTCAAAATACAACCATTACTAAAGACATCTGATAACTTTTTTTCAACAGTAAGTTACGGTAGGTAGGCTTTTTCTGTTTACAAGATTATTTCTGAGTTGTGAAAATTCTCTGTCCATGTATTTTCCTGTATTACCACATTCTTCTGTCATATCCCCCATTCAATCTTCATTGCCACTGAGACAGACAGAAAGCAGAAGAACACTTTTTTTCTCACATCTGTAATGGAAACCTTAGCAACAGACACTAACTGCTCCAGGTCTGCCAAACAGATGGATTAACTCTCCAACTTATTGCATCCTGGTTTGTTTGTTTGTTTTTTTTAATGCTACATATCTTTTGTCACCAAATCCTATGGTATGAAGAGAATATAATGTGTCTGTGGGATATCACAAACTTACAGTAAGCAAGGGACCTACTGTGTGTTTCCCTTCTAGGCCCAGCAAAATATGAGCACAGAAGATACACAAATATTTGCTGAATAAATAAATTAATGAGAACTTTTTTCCCAATCAAAATATTACTCTCAGAGCAGCTTGCTTTAGATATTTCCTAGAAGACATTAGATCACTCAGTATGACCTATTACTCCTTTAGCTTCCTCTAATGTGTCATTATTTATTCAGACTTTAGAGAAATTTTGAATTACCACAAATATCTGGACAATGGGGGATAAATTACAAGACTGTTAGTTTTCTCTTTATTTACTATTCTAGTAAAATACAATGTAACATATGTATCTTATGGTGGAACGTGCATACCCTCCACTGAGTGAAGAGGAAGTGTCTGAGGTAACCTTTCTAAAACCATAATTGGCCAATTATTACTTAATGAAACACACATCTACAGTGTTTCCTAGTTTAGGCTCAAAATAACCAGACTTTACCTTGGTCAAAATCAGAACCATTTTATCCTTGCAAAAGTTATTTCTTAAATCATCTTTTTCTATGTTTAAAAGAGAAAGTCTCACAAGATATATTGAATTATAGATATTAAAACAAATATGTTTTCAAAACCCTTGACAGGAAATGTTAACCTTTTCTAAGCTAGGCCTAGAGCTATTTATTTTGCTTCACAGGAAACAGTACAGATTAGCCAAAATCATGATGCTAACATATGCTCTGAGTAACTCGGATATGAGTCTAGTTTAAGAGCGTATGGTCTTTCTTTTTTCCTATCTACAAGGTGCAGGCTTACTTATCCAAAAGAAGTGCTCACCATGGAAAGTAGTTGACCAACTGGCAGGCAGAACTGTGGCATCCACCTGAGTTTCCATTAGGCAATCAATCTTGCTTTTCCTTTTCCTTACAAAGTCCATGCCACGGGCCCAAAGTTACTGGCAAGTTGCCTTGCTTGTCCCAAATAATAGGAGGAGGATAGACTTTTAATACAGAGATAACATAACTCTGAAAATGTCCCAGTGTTGTGTCAGCTGGGAAAGCTTTCAGTCGGTGTCATTATGCCCTTGCTTCCCCACCTGAGGTGAGGTGCATGCACGACCTCTCTCCCAGAACATTAGGGGAAACAGCGTCCGTCCGCAGAGCCCAGAGCTCCATGCTGCTCCGGTGGAGCTGCCGCTATTAGTATTCCAGAGTCTCCCGACGTGCTGCAGACAGCTCTGCAGCCTCAGCCTTCAACCCGAATCAGGGATGAGGCAGTTTACATTTAGTTTGGGAAATTGATGTTTAGTAGAGAAGAGGGTGTAATGGAGATGGAGGGATACATAATGAAAAATACTGTTTAATGTTATGGTTGTGAACATGGGCATTTAGACGATAATTTTGATGTTCCTGATGGTATTTCAACAGGAACAGAGCTACCAGACCAGTATGCTCAAACACATCCTGAACAGAAGGCATTTACTGCTCCTGTGTCATATCCAAAGAAGAGCTTGCCTCATGGTTTATTCCCAGAAAGTCTGGTATAACAAAAGGCAGGTGTAATTTACAATTGTCAGATTATTTAACACCATTATTTATATATTTTATGTTAAAATTTAAGTCCTGGTAATGTCTGAGGAGTTATTTCCTTATATGATGTATGATTTCATTCAGTAAAGAAAGTATGTAACGCTTTCGATTATATATTCATTAATTCATCCATAAGCGTATACTTTACACTTACATCGTGCTAAGTTTCATGTAATATATATGCTCGGGACGCAGCAACACAATACTCTTCTATGATCCCTGCTTTCATGGTATTCCAAAACTTGTGACAAAGGCCAGTGATGGCCAGTGAGATGAGTTACAAAAGGACAAGGGCATAGTGATGAAACTGACAATAACCCCAAGTTCCTAGAGGCTGGTAGATTTTATCAGTCAGAATAGTAAAGATACAGGTTTTGCTGTAGTAACAACTCCCACTTGTCAGCTGACTAATATAACAGAAATTTACTTTACAATCCTTACACAGGTTCATCCTAGGTCAGCAGGAGTCTCTGCCCCTAATCACTTAAGGACATAGGCTAGGCAGTGGGGCCAGAATTATGCAGAGTGCCGGAGCAGCAACTACATGCTTTAGTTTCGTGAAAATATGTTCCTCTGTGTTCACAATCCTCTGACCAGAACTGGTCACACTGCACTACCCAGCCACAAGGGCAGGTGTTCAGTATTCAGTGTGCTGGGTGGAAACAAGAGGTAGACAGCAGGAATCCCAGTAATGACTAGATGCTTCAGAGTTCCTGCTTCAGAGTCACAGATGAATTTCCCCTTAACTCACAAGGCTTTATTTCTCCAGCTCATACATTATTCAACACCTCCTACAAATGGAAGAACTGTTTCCTGAGCCAACATGGCACTTATTTTTTTATCCCTTAAGCCATTTTATTTAAAAATATATTTCTTTTTGCCATCACCATATCCCAGTTCTTGGCCTTCTATAAATACGTACTAAGTGAATTAATGTTTGGCTACACTTTGTGCCTGATGACAATGGCACTTGGCTGTGTGTGTTCCACGGAAATTCCTCAATACTGTTAACAAAGTGTTTACCAAATAAGATTGAACCAACTTGGAATGTGTGTCTTCCCTTAGACATCTATAATAAACATAAGCATATTACAAAATTTAACTACACAATAAGAGCTGTGCTATATAATGTCAGTTTAAGGGTTAGGTTCAGCAGTAGAGTAGTTTTCTGTTTGCTTGTTTTTATTCCTAGTTCCTTTATTAATTTTGGCAAAAGTCTTAATTTTTCTGGGCCTTAAATTTCTATAACTGTGTAATGGTGACAATAATATATACCTGTGCTATTGTTTTAGTTAAATTATATGTTACATAATGTTCTTAGCCCAATATTAATAAATAAACGAAACAGCCGAGGTGCGGTGGCTCACGCCTTAATCCGATCACTTTGGGAGGCTGAGGCAGGCAGATCACTTGAGGTCAGGAGTTCAAGACCAGCCTGGCCTACATGGCAAAACCCAGTCTCTACTAATAATACAAAAATTAACCAGGCGTGGTGGCAGGCGCCTGTAATCCCAGCTACTTGGGAGGCTGAGGCAGGGGAGTGGCTTGAACCTGGGAGGCAGAGGTTTCAGTGAGCGGAGATAGTGCTGTTGTGTGGCAGGCCAGGTCTCACTGACACAGGCCTCCATAACAACTGCTTCGCTACTGACTGAGTGGTTAAGTTAAATATTAGAAGCCAGTCCCCTTATACAAAGTCTGGGATGTAACAAAAGCCCGCTAAGAGTTTTTCCTAGGCCTTTTCTGGGCCTTAAACCATGACAAAATAACCAGGAATTCTTAACAGGACCCATTTAGGATTAAATGAGTTTTACTGTGGCTCTGAAGAAACTCCCCAGGCCTCCACAAACAAGTTTATTGGGGGTCTGAAGGAACTCCCCAAACCTCCATGATTTAGTAGGAGACAAGATGAGGGTAATCACCCCAGCACCTGGACCAATTTAGATTAACTAAATTTACTTTGGCTCCAGGGGAAGGTCCTCAGGACTCAGACTTCAGTTATAGATTAGAAGAAGTTAATTACTTATGTCTTCAGATGAATGCACACTTACAGACAGACGTATAGCTTAGAAGGTATATCGGCTCTGCAAAATTTTGTAATTTTGAGTTGGTCTGTTGATAATTTCCAGGCCTTCTCCCTGTAACCAGTTGCAGAAATAAAAACTCTCTTCCTCCCCAGCTCATCTGCTTCTCC
>NW_016806392.1:2344753-2373791 GCF_001698545.2 Rhinopithecus bieti | reverse complement strand
TTTTTTTAGACGGAGTCTTGCTCTGTTACCCAGGCTGGCAGATCCAGGCACGATCTAGGCTCACGGCAAGCTCCGCCTCCCGGGTTCACGCCATTCCCCTGCCTCAGCCTCCCCAGTAGCTGGAATTACAGGCTCCCGCCACCACGCCCGACTAATTTTTTGTATTTTTAGTAGAGACGGTGTTTCACCGTGTTAGCCAGGATGGTCTCCATCTCCTGACCTTGTGATCTGCACACCTAGGTCTCCCAAAGTGCTGGGATTACAGGCGTGAGCCACCGCAACCGGCATGCTTCTCCTTATTGGGCCAGGAAAAATAGCAGCCCTATTCTCAGTTTGGTCTGGGGACAACTGTATTCCAGCCTGGGTGATGGAATAAGACTGTGTCTCAAAAATAAATAAAACGATAAATTAAAACTAATTTTATTAACTTTTATTGTTACTATTTTATAGTGTCATAAATCACAGTTAACCACAAATTATTCTTGTTAGAAAATACACTTTTTTGTGAAATTTGGCAGGAAAGATTTGTTTACATGGAATTCCATAAAGAGCCCTTGATGTAGTAAGAACTCATAAGGCACAGGATGCACCTGGTGCTTGGGCCCTGCGGGCGTAGCGGACTCGGGGACCTGGCGCAGCGCTCTGTCACTCTGGGAAGGAGGCGCTAGCCCGCTAGGCTGCGGATCACTCTGGGAAGGAGGCGCTAGGCCGCCAGGCTGCGGATCACTCTGGGAAGGAGGCGCTAGGCTGCCAGGCTGCGGATGATGCTGGCGCCCTGCTGTAGCGCCAAGGTCAGCTCCACACCGGTGAGGCCACGACGGACTCCTGAGCTTCAGTGCGCTGAGCGCAGGCGCCCAGTACTTAGCGGAGCTGGCGCCCCACAAGGCACGAGGACTCCGCAAGGACTCCACGAGGACCCCACGAGGACCCCACAAGGACCCCCCCAAGGACTCCACAAGGACCCCAGAGCCAGCTCCCTGCGAGGCCCCGGCACTCCCTCACCTGGCGGGGGAATCTTGGCCCCCGACGGTCTACCGCAGCCCCCAGCCGGCTCCCGGGATGGCCCGCAGCGTCCGCAAGCGTCTCCAGCTTTCATAACTGCAGGAGCGGCAGTCCAAGCCAGCTCCCGGGCTCCGGGAGAAACTGAGGCACGTGGCGCCCGGGCTGCCGGCAGGCGTGCAGAGGCGGGACAGGACACAGCAGGTCTGGGACGCGGCTGCTTCATCCCTGCCTTCTCCTTCACACACAGCCCTGGCCCCTGCCCCATCCCAGCCGAGGCCCCCTCCGCGTACCTGGGCTGGAGCGTCACCCGTGGTTAGGTGCGAAGTTTGCGGAGGTGGACTGAGGAGTGTTGCCAGCCACCGCCTAGAAACCCCAGCTTAGGCCGCGGCCGCACAGCACGCTCGCGTGGAGTGCGTTCGTGCTTAGCTGCAGCGCCTCCTCTGGCACCACGGGGCTGCATGCGGGCGGCGGGGCCTGCGGGCCACAGGGAAGGACGACGGGGAGGAGTGCATAGCCACACTTTGCACCAGGGGAAAATCGAGTTCGTCCACAGGTCAGGACACCAAGATTATATAGTCAACAAAAACACAAACACCCGAGTCCATGAGCGGCCCTTGGCAAGGGCTAAACCGGGAAGTGAGAACAATCTGGCCCAGATTTTTTTATTTATATATTTTTTATTTTTATTTTTTATTTTTTTTGAGACAGAGTCTCCCCCTGTCACCCAGGCTGGAGTGCAGTGGCAGGATCTCGGCTCACTGCAACCTCCGCCTACTAGGTTCAAGTGATTCTCTTGTCAGCCTCCTGAGTAGCTGGGACTCTACAGGAATGCGCCACCACGCTCGGCTAATTTTTGTATTTTTAGTAGACAGCCGTTAATCCCATGTTTCCCAGGCTGTTCTCCAACTCTTGACCTCAAGTGATCCTCCCACCTCAGCCTCGCAAAGTGCTGGGATTGCAGGTGTGAGCCACCGCTCCCAGCCCTGGCCTAGAGTTTAAAGGGAACTCTAGGACTAGACCTTCCAGGTTGTTATCTCACCAGGACAGGCCGAGTCCCTCTTCATTTGTTGAAGGGCCACTTGTGTTTCCTGTTCGGTGAACTTGCTTCGTTTTTCTCCTGGGATGTTGATGTTTTTCAGCAATTTCTATGTTTGGGGAATTAGTCCTTTGTTTGTAATACTCTTGAGATATAAGTATTTTTTCCCAGTTTGTTTTTTAACTTTGCTTATGGTTTTTTTTTTTTTTTTTGACTTGTAAAAGAAACACATTACATAGAAAAAAAATTACCTTTCCAAATATATTAATAAAACTTCAAGCCCTAATTAGAAGAATAAAGGTGGATACATTTGACTGTGTCTAACTTATAGATGTATACACATATTCAAAAGGTAAATGCAAAAATGAAAAAATTACTCATTTTTCCAAGTCATAGCACAGCCAAAAGTTTAAATCCTTTAATATACTAAGAAGTCTTATAAATTAATTGTAAAAGTCATTGTCACTCAATATCAAAAATATATACAAATGATACGACCAAACATTTCACAGACACAGAAATACAAATACGGAGTGCAAATGTGAAATACTCAGCCTCATTCATAAAGAGCTACACATGGAACTACAGCGAGGCATTTCTTCCATATCCTGTTAGTTTAAACCTTCACATACATTTAATTATCCAGTATTTCAAAATGTAACATCTGTTGCTGGAAAAGTTTTGAAATAATTGACCATATTTCTCATGCCAGGGTTAGAATACTTAATTGGGAAAGATTATATCACGTTAGATAAGTTAATGACTTCTGTCTTGGAATTTCCATGAAGAATTCGTTCCTCAGAGGCAAACACTGTAGAAAGAGAAATTTTCAAAGCACATTTTTGGAAGAGTGAGGAATAAGAAATTATTTAATATCTTGTACCTGTTACCCTGATGTAAGTTTGGAAATCATGGACAGTTGTCAATATGTAATTTATTGCAAGACTAGTTGAAAAAAAAGCACTAACGACCTTGATCATATAATGTGACTACAGGTCTGTAAATTGCATGTTAGTGGTGAATTGATATTAACAGGGAAAGAAAGAAACTGTGTATAAAGGTGGGGAACTTAGAGAAAATTTTGTAAATATTTTTCTTATTATATTTTCTTCCCATAATAAATATAAAATTATGATCCATAATTTAGGGTCAAATGACAATTTCTTTCGATATAAAGCCTTAGGTTATTATCACACAGTTTTTAAAGTTATACTTCAGAATAAGTGTTGCTGTGGATTTTTTTTCTTTTCTCTTTTTTTTTTTTTTTGAGATGGACTCTTGTCCTGTCACCAGGTTGGGGAGCGAGCACGATCTCGGCTCACAGTAACCTCTGCCTCTGAGGTTCAAGTGATTCTCCTACCTCAGCCTCCTGAGTAGCTGGGATTACAGGCATGCACCACCACGCCCAGCTAATTTTGTATTTTAGTAGAGACAGGCTTTCACCAGGTTGGCCAGGATGGTCTTGATCTCTTGACCTCGTGATCCACCCACCTCGGCCTCCCAAAGTGTGGGATTACAGGCGTGAGCCACCGTGCCAGACCTGCTGTGGATTTTCACAAGCATCTATTCCTCAGAAAATAAATGAATAACAGTTAGTAATCACAATACAGATAACTGAAGTCTTTTCTTGTGAGAACTATTCTCTAACTCAACACCATGAGAATGCCTGAACATTACCCAAGAAACGTTGCATCTCCAGACCTGTGGCAGCTGTCAATTTTCCTTTTCTTGAGATATTCCTCCTATTAGATCTTCCTTGCTTTCAGAGAGTCAGGGGGCGTCGCCACTCATGAGGGTGGTCAGGGCCTCAGGGGCCAGATTCCCCGGACCAATCCTGTCTTTCTTCTGATCTCCATTCTGCGCACTCCTAACATCCCTGCCATCAGTGAGCACTTCTCTTGCAGCCACAAAGCTGTGAAGCTTTTCTATCTCATGACTCCTTCCACAGAAGGAAATCTTTCAGCCCCGCTGGAGATAACTTTGTTGCTGTTATTTTGAAAACTGCTCTTCAAATCTGTTTTTTCTCAGGAAGTTTGAATGCACAGCACTGGGCACAGCCCCGTGTCTTGCACACTGCTCTAGAACCAGCCCCTTGTCACAGGAAGGGAATTTAATGTGAGCCCTCACCATGACTGGCTCAATCAGGATCCACTTTCTGCCAGAGCTTCATTTAGGTTAACATCATCCTGGTGCCATGGCCTCAGTCTGCTGATAACTTACTTCAAAACCCTGTTTCCAACTCTTGATATTAGGTTTCAGGATGGCTGCCACTTTAAATATCAGAAAACCCTATTAGCATTGGCTTGAATAATGAAGTGTTATTCTTTCATAGAACAAGGAGATATAGACAAGACAGTTTTAGAGCCTGCTAGCTCAGCAAACTCGAAGCTGGAGGAAGTGGATCTGTGGATGAAAATTTCCTAGAAAAGGACAGAAAGCAAGACAAGGAAAATAAAAAGCCAAAGATCAACCATCTAAGAGAAGTGTAGAAACAGAGACATAGGTGGCCTGACTACAGAACCAAGTCCTGGAAGAGATGGGGCTTCAGCCATGCCCTGCCCAGTGGATGCCAGCTAGGTGGAGCCTTCATCATGGAAGTGACCCTGTCCATTTGCCCCCTGGAAGCCAGGATGGGTCTTCAGGAGGGACAAGTCCAAGAAACTGGAGAGGTTAGAAACACGGACCCATCGGAACATTGCTGAGTTGATCCATGAGAGGCTGACAGGTTGTAAATTTCACAGAGTGTGAGGTTGTGACTCCTGATAATGCCTGCGTTGACTCTTCCAGCGTGGCTGCCATGCTTTTTCTATGGTTGTCCAGTCTTGGTAGGGGTGGGCCATATAATGCATTGAGGGAAATGTGAGAAACAGGCACTCTTACTCAGTACCACAAGCCCGTGCTGCTCACTAACAGGACTTCTCCAGAAGGATTCTTAGTTCACTCGTGAAAATCAACAACCACATACCTATATTGATCCAGCATTGCCATAGATATATTTGCTCTGCCAAACAAGAGCATATGTACAAGATGCTCCCTGCATTGCTGTTTGTAATGACAAAATTATGTAAACTATACAAATGTCCTTCAGTAAAGGACTAGTGGCAGGACACAGTGGGTCACTCCTGTAATCCCAGCCCTTTGGCAGGCTGAGGCAGGAGGATCACGAGATCGAGAAATCAAGACCATCCTGACCAACATGGTGAAACCCCATCTCTACTAAAAATACACAAATTACCTGGGCGTGGTGGCAGGCGCCTATATTCCCAGCTACTCAGGAGACTGAGGCAGGAGAATAGCTTGAACCTGGGAGGCGGAGGTTACAGTGAGATGAGGTCACACCACTGCACTCCAGCATGGTGACAGAGTGAGACTCTGTCTCAAAAAAAAAAAAAAAAAAAGAACTAATAAGATAAATGGTGTCAACCATTCTGTGTAATGCTGGTGTCCAATTTAAAAAAATTTAAATAGACATAACTATTCTGAGGTGGAATAACTCCAAAAGTTGAATATGAAGTGAACAAAGCAAGATGTATGACAATGTTCATATCGGCAACTGAAAAGGAAGATGTGTTTATATAGCCACCCAGAATATTCCTGGAAACAAATCAAGAAACAGGAAGCAGCTATCGCCTTGGAAAGGGAAATCTAGGTGCCTTTTTATAGCATGTGAATAAATCAGTTAATCTCTACAGCACACACAACATACATACACACATTCACACCTAATTATCCATCTTTTTGCTTTGTCATCCTCAGATTTTTGGCTGTACTTTTCGTTTTTTCATTTCTTGCATAATAATTATAGCAGCTCCAAGCATCTCATCGTCACCCAAATGTATCTAAAGTACTGGTGTGCTTTTTAAAATGTACGTGATTTTAAAATCCATGCTATTGCCTTGATTTTTTTTTACAGTGAAAAACAATGGAAAACTGTGAAGAGTTTAAAGTAGGTGATATGTCTGATTTGGGCTTTAAAAGGTTACTCTGTTATCAGGGTAGATAACAAATTGAAAAGGTCAATATGGCCATTGCAAGTAACTAGGTGAGATCATCTTGGCGTAAATATCAGTTTCATCAGTGGTGATGGAGAGCAGACAATCTCTGGCAGTAGTTATGAGGTATAATCAACTCCCTTGGGGAGTGATCAAAGGTGTGGGGGTCAGTCACGGTAGTTACCAAAGGTGACTGCCAGGTTCCTGCTTGCCATGAGGGGTGGAGGATGTTACCTGTCACTTACAATGGAAATGTGTATGGTGGAAAGTCATGATTCCAATTTTAGACAACAGAGTATTCTACACTCATAAACTACTCCGTAGATGATAATCTGAATTAGAGATAAAATTTTTATTTTTTCCAACATAATCAATCTTCTTCATTATTATCAGATTTCACATTTTTCAATTTACCTATTTGCTAAAATTTGCTTGTAACCCCTCAAGTCAATACACATGGTGCTATTGTGCTCATTCATGGACATGCCCAGAGCAGCAAAAGCTCTTGTGTCCCCTGGTAGAGATTTTCCCTGCTGAGGGCAACCAGGTCATGCTCTGCTTTCTTGTCTCAGCTCTCATAATGTTAGCAAGGGGCCTTGTCACAGTCTATTTAGTGGCATATTTTTGCATCTTCTGCTTTGGTTGGTGATTTAGATATTTAGAATACCTGCAGAGTGTGACTATGATATGTCTTACGAAGGAAATACAAGTCTTAGAGAAACTTAGTGAAAGCATGATTTACAGGGCTGTTGGCTGGGGGTTCCATGTTAATTAGTCAACAGTATATAATAAATATATTGTCCATAAACAGATACACTTGTAAAACGAGGTTTTGTATTGATTAGTTGATGGAAATGTGATCAGAGATTCACAAGTACTTAACCCCATGTTTCCCTTCAAAGCCATGTATCACTAATTCAGTATATTCACTAATTCAGTGTTTGCAGCAAGTTTATAGAACATAACTACTGCAAAAAAAAAAAAAAATAGAGACTCAACCATGTATGTATATATGCCAAATAATCCATGTGTACAGATAAGTTTGCATTGGAGGAAATTATACATTGATCAAAGAAGAGAGACAAGGATTGATCCTTAAGAATTTCCAAATTTAGTGATTTAGTAGAGATCAATAGGCATGGTGGATGATGTACCTATGTGGAGATTCAGCACTTCCTCAATACCTAACTTATTAATTTGTACATAACATTTCAAAATAAATGTTTGTTAAATTAAATTTTTAATTAGTTAGGTTTTCAAAAGTGTTATAAACTCCACTGTTGGTGAAACTCTAGGTAAATGGACAAATCTTTACTGTCATTATAAAATTTTCCCATTCTTTCAGAGACCTGAATAGAAATAATATTTCCCAAATTCCAGTCGAAAAATTGCTTCTTTTTTTTTTTAGTAATCCTACTCAAAGGAATTTATCTCAAGATATTTATTCAGCAGATTAAAAATAAAGAGACCAATTTACAAAATCATAGACACAGCTGCATAAATTTAGAGTCGTTTTTTGATTAATATTTATTTTTAATTTTAAAAAATTCTTGTGTAGCTTTCATTTTAGGTTCACGGGTACATGTGCAAGTTTGTTATGTAGGTAAAGTGTGTGTCACAGGATTTTGGTGTACACATTATTTCATCATCTGAGTAATAATCCTAGTACCCAATAGGTAGAATTTTGATTTTCTCCCTCCTCTAATCCTCCACCTTCAAGTAGGACTCAGTGTCTTTGGTTCCCTTCTTTGTGTCCATGTGTTTTCATCGTTTAGCTCCAACTTACAAGTGGCAACATGTGTATTTGGTTTTCCATTCCTGTGTTAGTTTGCTTAAGATGATGGCCTCCAACTCCATCCATGTTGCTGCAAAGGACATGATCTCATTCATTTTTATGGTTGCATAGTATTCCTCAGTTTATATGTACCACATTTTCTTTATCCAGTGCACCACTGATGGACATTCAGGTTGTTTCCATGTCATTGCTATTGTGAATAGCACTGCAATTAACATACATGTGCATGTGTCTTTATGACAAAATAATTTATATTCCTTTGGACGGATAACCAATAAAGGGATTGTCATGTCAAATGGCATTTCTGTTTTAAGTTCTTTGAGGAATTGCCAAAATACTTTCCACAGTGGGTGAATTAATTTACATTCCCTCTAGCAGTGTGTAAGCATTACCTTTCCTTCACAATCTTGACAGTATCTGTTATTTTTTGACTGTTTAATAATAACCATTCTGGCTTATTATTAAAGCCAGAGATGGGTTTCTCACTGTGGTTTTGATTTGCATTTCTTTAACGATCAGTGATGTCATGTATTTTTTCATAGGCTCTTGGCCATGTATGTTTTCCTTTGAAAAGTGTTTGTTCACGTCATTTGCCCACTTTTTAATGGGGTTGTTTGTTTTTTGCTTGTAGATTTGTTTAGGTTCCTTATAGATGCTGGATATTAGACCATTGTTGGATACATAGTTTGCAAATATTTTCTTGCATTCTGTAGGTTGTCTGTTTACTCTGTTGATAGTTTCTTTTGCTATGTAGAAGCTCCTAAATTTAATTAGGTCACACTTGTCAATTTTTGTGGGGTTTTTATGCAATTGCTTTTGGCATCTTCATTATGAAATCTTTGCATGTTCCTATGTCCTGAATGGTATACCCTAGGTTATCTTCCAGGGTTTTTATAGTGGTAGGTTTTAAATTTAAATATTTAATCTGTCTTGAGTTGATTGTTGTATATGGTGAAAGAAAGGGGTCCAGTTTCAAGTTTCTGCATATGGCTAGCCAGTTATCCCAGCACTGTTTATTATGTAGGGAGTCCTTTTCACCCCATTGGTTCTTTCTCTCAGGTTTGTCAAAGATCAGATAGTTGTAGGGGTGCCACATTATTTCTGGGCTCTCTATTCTGTACCATTGGTCTATATGTCTGTTTTTGCACCAGTATCATGCTGTTTTTGTTACTGTAGCCTTGTCATATAGTTTGAAGTCAGGTAGCATGATTTTTGTGCTTTTACTTAGGATCATCTTGGCTATTTGAGCTCTTTTACTGTTGCATGTGAATTTTAAAATAATTTTCTCTAACTCTTTGCACAATATCATTGGTAGTTTAATGGGAATAGCATTGAATCTGTAAATTGCTTTGGGAAGCATGGCTATTTGACTAATATTGATTCTTCCTACCTATGAGCGTGGAATGTTTTTCCATTTGTTTGTGTCATCTCTGATTTTTTGAGCAGTATTTTGTAATTCTCATTGTAGGATCTTTGACCTCCCTGGTTAGCTGTACTCCTAGGTATTTTATTCTTTTTGTGGCTATTGTGAATGGGACTGTGTTCTTGATTTGGCTCTCAGCTTAGCTATTGTTGGTGTATAGGAATGCTATTGACTTTTGTACATTTATTTTGTGTCCTGAGACTTTGCTGAAGTTGTTTATCAGATCTCAGAGTGTGAGGTTTTCTAGGTATAGAATCACATTGTCTGCAAATAGGGATAGTTTGACTTCTGATTAATGTTTAATCTATTTCAGTGAAAAGGTAGGAATGCTGTAAAAAACAGTACATTTTCTTTGGAAAAATACTAACTGTGTATATATATATACTTTAAAATATTATATCAATATAATTAATGTATATTAGAAATAACTAGTATTATTTCTTTGGGAAGCAATGTTAATATTATATGTTTTAGACAAGGTATTTTGATACTTTTAGCAAATGTGTTTGTTTTTTGTGTTTTAGGTGGTACAACACAATTCAAACTTTGTATAAGTTGAAAATATTGTTCCACTATCCCCATGCAATATTTAGAACTTGCTGTGTGTAAAATTTCAAAAATAAACAACAGTAAAATGAATTAGGATTTAAAAACCTTTTTTTAGCTGTTTACAATTTAAGTATGTGACTATTTGTGTGTATGTGTATGTGTGTGTTTATATTTTAAATTACTGGAAATTTAAAATGGATTGGAAATTACAACTAACTACCCAAACAAACTGGTCCTTCGCACAGTAGGCAGCATTGCGGTAGAATTTTTTACAGTCTAGATGTTGTTGATTTCCTCCCTGTGGTTTTGTTTAACATTTCTACCTGTATCATCTAACTGGTAGTTAGCAGAAGTTTTTACATTCTCTTTTCACACGTACACTAATACCCCAGATACTTTTCACTGACTGAGTTGCCAAAACAAATTCTTGTGTGATAAAATGCAACGATCTTGTCTGCCTTAACACTCCTTGACTATTTTCATTCTTTCTTACAAACTATTTTCTTCTTATATGTATTCAACTGGCCCAGCATTTCCGTATTTCTTGAGTTCATGCCTCCATGATTCACGTGCAATTTATGTGATATAAATTACACTGAAATGTCATAGAGATGATATAAGGCAAATGAACGACATTAGAATAATGCCACGAGCCTAGAGGCATGCATTTTACATTCAGTAATTACAATTATTCAGTGTTCTTAACATGTGAAGACCTTAGCCTCCCTGGATGGAGTCAGTTGTGGATATTGTGGTTTGACTTGGAGCATAAAACAGGCCTGAGTGGCTCTTGCCTCAAGTTTATTCAGGAGTAGATCCTTTCTGGCTGATTAGAGAGGCTCCAATGAGTGGGAAGAAAGATAGGACCGGGTGCTCCTTAGATCCTCTCTGATTAGCGAGGCTCCAAAGAGTGGGAGGACAGGTAGGACTCAGGCCTACATGACCTGTGAGTGAACGCGTGGGAAGTAGAACTAGGAGGTCTCTGTGCTATGTGTTTATGGCAGCAGACATGCATCTGTTGGCCTCTCATCCCATTGTCTCACTATTCTGTAGCACTCAGTAATTTTTTTTTTTTTTTCTAGATAGAGTCTCACACTGTCACCCTGGCTAGAGTGCAGTGGCATGATCTCGTCTCACTGCAGCCTCCGCCTCCCAGGTTCAAGCAATTCTCCTGCCTCAGCCTCTGGAGTAGCTGGGACTGCAGACGCCCTCCACCACACCCAGCTAATTTTTGTATTTTTAGTAGAGACGGGGTTTCACCATATTGGCCAGGCTGGTCTCAAACTCCTGACCTTGTGATCCACCTGCCTGGGCCTCCCAAAGTGCTAGGGTTATAGGTGTGAGCCATTGCGCCCAGCCTCAATAATTTTTTTGACTGTTTTTTTCTGGGGGGGGTCATATTCACAAATTTTCACCACCATTTTTTCACTTTGGTTGCACACAGAAAAATTTTAATGCCAGGAATTATAGCATGATGATTATGTATGTATTTGTATATATTTTCCCATTTGGCTATTGCCTGAGGGAAAAAAAGTAAATATTAAGAATGATGCAGTATATGTAAAGTCCAGTGAAAACATATTTATAACAAAGAGTACTATTGGCCTTGAAGCTATGATTAAATCTGCATATATTACTTTTGCCACACATCCATTGCTTTCTGGATATAATGTATATACAAAAAGACTAATGTCACTGAAATGGTATTAAAATGCTCCAAGAAAACTGATTGCGTTTCCTTATTTCCATTAGGTAGGAAATTAATGCAAATACTCATTATCAGTCTTTGTAGATCACAACTACTTTTTCAGATAATAGATAGATGGCTCAGTACTGGTCACAATTCACATTTTTCTGACTGTCTTTCCTGGACCACAATCTCTAGCTCATCCTTGTAAAATAATGAACTACATCAAACTCTATAGTTTTATAAAGGGAAAATGAAGTTTTACATTCTGTATTGTACTGTATAGTCTGGAAGTGTATTGCTACCCAGTTATATGAAGAACAAACACTGTTAATTGTCTCCATTTTGAACTGTTGGCTCAGTTTAAGAATTATTCAAACTATTTCCTGCACATATCATCCTTGGTTTATATTTTACATTGTTTCAGTGATTTTTTTTTCTACAAGTTTTCTGTTCCTTCACCACAAGTTTAATATTTTGATATATGATGGGTTCTAATATCTGATAGCATCTTCATTCTTTTGTTACTATTCTTTTATTCCAGAATCTATTAAGCAGTCTTAATCATTTATTTTTTAATGAGTCATAGAATCATTTTGTCAGCTTTTATAAAGTATCTCATTAGGCTCTTAATTGGAAATGTGCTAAATCTATAACTTAACTTGGGAAGAGTTGTCATATCTCCTTGTATTCTTTCAAGTTACAATTAGATAATCATGGATTTTTCTGCTTACAAGAGACAATAAAGAATTTTCTACTTAATGCCTGAGTCCTTTAAAGTTTTATTTCATTTTTAATTCGCACATAATAGTTGTACATATTTATGGGATATAATGTGATGTTTTGATATACATATACATTGTGAAATGATCAAATCAGAGTAATTAGTGTATTACCACTTCAAATATGTATCATGTCTTTGTGGTGAGAACATCCAAAATGCATGTCCTAATCTTCCAGTAAGATGCATACCTAGATCATGCTTCATAGCAACAGAATGTGTTTTTGTTGTTGTTCCTTTGTTTTTAATGAAATGTTTTTTCAGATAACAAAACACAGTGGGAGTCCACAGAAGGGACAGCTTGTGGAGAGGTGGCAGAGAAGATATTTGAGTAAAAATAAAAGCTTACTTCACAAAAGCTTGTAAAAACTTGGAGTTTCAAAATAAATAGCAAGCACAGGAAGTTTTGAACATCTCAGCACAGCTAAATTTAAATGTTCTAATTCATGGCAAGTTAGAGTCTGGAATACATTTTAAATTCTGTGCCTAGTCTCACACCATTCTGAGGAAAGTATTGACCCATGTTTGCCTAAAATCATGTGCTGACACTGCAGAACAGTGTCCCGTGCTCACACAAAACTGGTCTTTGTCTCCTAACCCCATTTCCTGTACTGGTATGTAAAATGCATCAACTGCAGTATGCCTTTCTTTCTCTCTACCTTGTCTACTCATGTCATGGGAGGGGACCGGCTCATTTTGTTCACTGTCTCACCATCCCACCCTACTCATCCTGTGCAGGGTGGCCCCTGAATGCCTTTGAATACTATCATTGCATCTCTGAACTTGGACCTATTTGGTCACAATGCATTATTTATTCCATTAAGTACTTTCTATTGGTTGTTGATATTTTATTTTGCTATTTTGCTGACAAGTAGTTTTCTTTCTGTGGCACATTTATCAGATTTTAGAATCACTGCTATATTTAATTTGTAGAATGTCATAAGAAGCTTTGCTTTCTGTATGTTCAAGGTCTTTGTTTCTTAATTTGAAGTTTGAAATAGCTTACTTTTCAATGTAAAACTAGATCTTCATAGTTATTTGAAAACACTAACAAAATTTTAAAATGTATTTTAGATTTAGGCTTTTAATATCTTACCATATAAATAACACTTCTCGTATTTAATCTTCGGCTTATTTCATATTTTAACTTTTCAAGGAACAGTTTCACATTTCCTATATCTATTTGTTTATGGTTTTTTAAAATCAAGTTCATTATGTCTTATCTATTTGATAAAATTTTTAGGGATCTATTTCTTACTTTTCTTTATAAATTCCACTGTGCCCATTTTTCTAATCTATTTCTTATTTTCTAATTTCTTCAATCTTAATATTCTTTTAAAATATGTTGCTCCTTTGCTTAGAAGTACTAAGCTATTCATGACCTGGCATGGTGGCTCATGCCTGTAATCCCAGCACTTTGGGAGGCCGAGGTGGGCAGATCACGAGGTCAGGAAATCCAGGTCATCCCGGCTAATACGGTGAAACTCCGTCTCTACTAAAAATACAAAAAATTAGCCGGGTGTGGTGGCGGGCACCTGTACTCCCAGTTACTTGGGGGGCTGAAGCAGGAGAATGGTGTGAATCTGGGAGGTGGAGCTTGCAGTGAGCGGAGATCGTGCCACTGCACTTTAACCTGGGAGACAGAGCGAGACTCTGTCTCAAAAAAAAAAAAAGAAAAGAAAAGAAAAGAAAGAAAATGCTAAGCTATTCACTCTTATGTTCTTTTTTTTCTTTACTGTGAGGGAAGTCTCACTCTATCGCCCAGGCTGGCTTGTAGTTGTGTCATCATGGCTCACTGCAACCTCTGACTCCCAGGTTCAAGCGATTCCCCTGTCTCAGCCTCATAGTCGCCCACCATCCCACCGGCTAGTTTTTTTTTTATTTTTAGCAGAGAGGGAGTTTCACCATGTTGGCCTGGCTGGTCTTGAACTCCTGACCTCAAGTGATCTGCCTTCCTTGACCTGCCAAAGTGCTGGGATTACAGGCATGAGTCACCACACATGGCCTATTTCTTAGTATTGGGTTTTTAATTTATTAGTCTATTTGTTAGTATTGGGTTATGAACATTATGTAACATATAATTTAATTAAAGCAATAACACAGTAAGGTATATATTATTGTCACAATTATGTTGTAGAAATTTAAGGCCCAGAAAGATTAAGATTTTTGCCAAAATTAGTAAAGGAACTAGGATTAAAACAAACAAACAAACAAAAATCTACATGACTACTGAACCTAACCCTTAAGCCACCATATTATGTAGTGGTTTAAGTGATCCACCCGCCTCAGCCTCCCAAAGTGCTGGGATAACAGGCGTGAACCACCTCACCTGGCCATGTTTTCTTCCTTCTGAAGGAAAAATATTTAAGTCTTTGACTTTTTCCCACAATTGTTTAGGTTTTGGTCTTTAGACTAAGTAGTAATGCTTATTCTAAAGTGATTACTAATAGTACTAGTGATTACTATTATTGTCTAATGTATTATTATTGCGATTATGATTACATTCTTGGTTCTTGACTTCACCAATGACCACTGAACACTGTGGTTCACAAGAGTTGATAAAAAGTTCCTGTCATTAACTATTAATTGAAGATTGATTAATTAATTGCTAATGCTAGTTATTTGATATTATGATTAAATGCAATTTAATTTACATGCTAACTTTACAACATAAAATTGATTAATAATTATGAGTGGTTAATAATAATTATTTTTTGAGATTTTTAGCATACTCTTTAGTGATATAACTGTTAAAATTTTTTTTGGTTTATTAGGTGTCCAATTTTCATAAGTATTTCATTTTCGTTATCAAAGAATTACACATATATTCTACCTAGGCATTGCAAAGTATTTAGTAATTATACCTACTTAAGAATGTTGGAATTTTCTGTGTTCTACTTACTTTTTTCTTCTTGTTTTATGCCACAGGAATACAACTCTGGCTTGCTTTGTCACCCAGGCTGTAGGGCAGCATGGCAGATCCAGGCAGGATCTCGGCTCACTGCAAGCTCCACCTCCTGGGTTCATTCTCCTTTCTCAGCCTCCCGAGCAGCTGGGACTACAGGTGCCCGCCACCATGCCCTGCTAATTTTTTTTTTGTATTTCTAGTAGAGACAGGGTTTCACCATATTAGCCAGGATGGTCTCAATCTCCTGACCTCATGATCCATCCACCTCGGCCTCCCAAAGTGCTGGGATTACAGGTGTGAGCCATCATGCCCGGCCACCTACAAAATTGTATTCTTAAAAAATATATGAAAATTGCTATTCCATTGCTGTACTTGGTGGGCATTATATATTAGGTTTTATTGAATATTTGCAATAAGTCACAAAGTCCATGATGTAACTAATCTTTCTCCAGTGTATTCTATTTTACAAAATTAACAGAAAACAGCTTTGTCACAATTAATATGGGCAGAACACCAGCCCAACATTGACTGTATGCCTTTAATTCTATTTAAATATTTGTACGTTTGGACAACTGCCCTTCATACCATACATGTGCTCTCCGCGGGAACCCTGGCTAGCCCTTTCAAATTTCAGACACTCCTCACAGCTAAGAGTTGAAGCCAGGGACCCCTAGGGCATTGCTGATGGTGGGGAAGTACACAGAGCTGTGTCCCTGTCTGTGGAGCACAAGGGGTGGGCTATGAATTAAATGTCAGCCACTGCATGTGCTCAACTGCTTCATTGGGGCTATTTGTATCCTCTGTTTACCTAGTATCAAATTCCTGTTTCTTATTTTAGGATTAGATCTCTAATCAGTTCCAACACCCTATATTGTCTAGAACAGTCTACGGATTCATCATTAGAGGCAAAAATTTTATTCCAAAATTTAACTTTTAATCTTCATCAAAATCAGCAAAACTTGCTACTTACGAAGACACACCACTACCACATGTATAGTGTTTTCCCTCTACGAGTTAAGTAAAATAGAGACCTGAAATTCTATGTTTTTAATACAAAAAATAATAAATAACAAGCTTTAATGCCACCTGTAAACCAGATGCAGCAAATTACTTTTCATATAGTGGTTGGGATGGGGCTGACCTCTCCCAGCCTGAGCCCTCAAGCCTGGTGACAGATGTTTGTCAGGCGGCTGAATGAGGTCAATGGTCCAGTCTGCAACCTGAGGACTAGAGCTCTCTGTGTGAAGCTAATGAGTTATTTTGGAGAGAAAACTCACTACACTGGTCCCAATAGAGTTATATTCCAACAACGTCCAACAACATTATCACTAATGATTTAGCATCATTCCATGTTCTCAATCTGACTGAATTTTTGACAAAATGATTGCTTTCCAATGAGCTTGTGACATTTGAACTTCTGTAAATAAACAGTAGATTAAAGCAGACCTGAAATTAAAATAGATTAAAATGGTTTTAATTGATGCCCTGAAGGATGGGCATGATTGAATAAAAATTGCAAACATCATTTGGGGTGGCCTATTTTGACAAATTTCCATCTATCTTGTCTTCTTCCAAACTACCTCAACTATAATTCTTAAATGGAAAAAAAGGCATTAATTGACTTTCATATTTTGAATTTCATGCCAAAGTCCTTAATAGTAAACATTGATTGGGGTCCCTTATTAGGTCAGCCATTTGATGTGCTCCTTTTGCAAGACTCCTACTACGCAGTAGAGTACAAGTTGTAGCCTGAGGTGGGATTTAGGCTTATTTTAGTGCATGTATGAGTCCCAGTTGGAAATTCGTTTTCTTTAGGGTTTATTGACTATAAGGTGTTTGCTTTTGTTATGTTTGGCTTTCTGTTAATTAGTATCTTAAGAGATACAGGAAAGGAGAGGGGAAGCAGTGTGTGCTCTTTCAGGGGACTGATCCTAAAGCTAACCCTATAAAGAGGGTGCTTTTGAGAATAATTGAACAATCTGTTTAGCTAAAGCCTCAGGGAGACCCAGAGGTATGTTATGGCTGCACTGATGTGAATAAAAAAGACATATTCTTCCCATTTCTCTATGAAAATTCATATGGTTTCAGCACAATGAGAATCTCCAGGGACACAGTGCCCTGTTTGTACCCTGGAGGTTTTTTGTATCCTCAGCAGCTCTGAAAAATAAGCACTTGTTGCAAATTTTAAAATTGACACATCAGTCACTTAGTAGGAGTTGTAAGGCACTAACCTTATCTGTCTGAAAGGCAAAAAATACCGAAGACAGGGCAAGAAGAGAATTTGTGAAGTCTGTTTCCTGACTTATATCATACAATCCTGTACATTCCAAGAAATGGCAGAGTAAAAGTTGAGGACCTTTAGAAGCACTGTAGTTTGAAATCAGGTGGTAACAATGTATGGAATTTAGGAAGCTATTGCTAATGTAAGACTTTTTACACACCAATACTGATAAGACTTGGGTAGACATAGGCTAGACTTAACAATAAGTATTATGATTACTATTCTCATTTAATATATGAGGAAACTGGAACCAGAACCTGCAATTAACTTATGCATAGCTACATTCTAACAGTAAGTAGAAGGATCCTAAAGCACACACTTGTCCATTTGTCTCCAAGGTCCATGTTTCAATCGACTTCTGCCATCTCTTTGTTTATGTGCAACTGTGGTGTGTCTTGCTTAGCAGGTGTTAAGTTAGTAAATTTCTAACTGCTACATTGTTTCCATCTTCTCAAGATTCCACAGAAACAGCTACCAACTTAGCTACACTAAGTCTGTAGGAGTTTGAGACCAGTCTGGCCAACATGGTGAAACTCCATCTCTACTAAAAATATAAAAAAATTAGCTGGGCATGGTGGCATGCACCTGTAATCCCAGCTACTTAGGACGCTGAGGCAGGGGAATTGTTTGAACCAGAGAAGTGGAGGTTGTAGTGAGCCAAGGCACCCCTACACTCCAGCCTGGGCGACAGAGCAAGACTCCATCTCAAAATAAATAAATAAATAAATAAAGTTCAAAACTTACTAAAATTATCTCAAAAAGAAGAGAAATTTGAAAAGTAGTTTGTTCAGAAAATAAATTTGTTAAAATTTTCCCACAAAAATTTATTTCAAACTGAAATAATTTTCTGGGCAACTCTATGAAACTTTCAAGATATAAGTGAATTAAATCACCAAAATTATTTTGTATTTGAGAAAAATGGGGTAACATTTTCTCACTCATTTTGTGAGACTGGCATACTCTTGATATTGTAACTTGCAAAGGCATAAGGAAGAAAATAACAATCTGATCACACTTATGAACATGGAGAAGAAAATCTTGAATAAAATAGTATCACAACAAGTTCCATAGTGTATTAAGAAAGATCAAACATAAAGACCAAATTAGATTTACCTCACGATTGCAAGGTTGGCTTAACACTTGAAACTAAATGTATATAATTTACCTCATTAGCAGGAATGATGATATGAACACAGGCAGAAGAAACATTGAATGAGGTGCAACATATCTTAATGATAAAAAAATCAGCTAAATAGTAAGGGAAGACATCTTTTAAAATTTGATAAAGAATATCTCTCTCCATAAAAGTTACCGTAACAAAATGACATTTTATGGTGAAAAGTGAAAAGCATTTTTTTGGTGTGTTTTTAAAAAGATTTTATTTAATTATTTACACAGAGTAAAATGAATAAGTTATCATTATTGGGTGGGAATGTCTCTATCTATCTATCTATCTATCTATCTATTATTATTATTATTATTATTATTATTTTGAGAGTGAATCTCACTCTGTCACCCAGGCTGGAGTGCCCTGGGGCAATCTCGGCTCACTGCAAACTCCACCTCCCAGGTTCATGCCATTCTCCTGCCTCAGCCTCCCGAGTAGCTGGGACTACAGGTGCCTGCCACCACGCCTAGCTAATTTTTTGTGTTTTAAGTAGAGACGGGGTTTCACCATATTGACCAGGATGGTCTCAATCTCCTGACCTTGTGATCCGCCCACCCACCTTGGCCTCCTAAAGTGCTGGGATTACAGGCATGAGTCACTGTGCCCAGACTCTATCTATCTATCTATCCACCTACCTACCCACCTACCTATCCATCTATGATCTACCTATCTCCACCCAGATCAAGGTATGGAATATTTTTCCCAGTTTTGTAGTTCTTTGTCAGGAAAGAGGGTCATCAGTTACTCCCTCTTGGCCAAAAGCTTTATGGCGTCCTTTGATGAGTAAAAATTATTAGTTTATTAGCCCTGTGGATTGTAATGAAAAGAAAAGAAATTTTAAAATTATTAGTTTAAATGAAGTCTAATTTATCAATTTTTTCTTTAATTTTATAATGGTTGATTAAATCTTTATATTTAATTTATATTTAATATACCTTATAGCTTATGATTTTATGTACCATTTAATAAACATTTTCTAACTCCTAGTCATGAGGATATCATCCTCTGTAGTCTCTGAAAGTAATTATATTTTACCTTTCATCATTAAGTCTATAATCCATGTCTAATTGTGTGTGTGTGTGTGTGTGTGTGTGTGTGTGTGTGGTGTATAAAGTGGGATTTTCATAATGACAAAACAATGGCAATACATTTATTAATGGTAAAATTTAGAAATAAATTTTGCTGTTTGTACAATGAAATACTGTACAAAAGTGCAAACTGATGAACTATTTCTAAAAGAGTCAATGGATAAACATCATAAATACAGCCCTGAGCAGAAAAAATCAGTCACAGAATAATATATATGTTACAGTTTCATTTTTAAAGTTCTAGGGCAGGCAAAACTGAGCAATGTATTTACAGCTACAAAAACATTCTCAATAAAATCAAATGATTATCTCTGATTTCAGAAAACTATTGCTGGGGACATGAAGTAGTAATAGCAGAATGTCATACAGGAGTCAGTTAAGACATGGCTCCTAATCTGTATCTCAAACTAGGTGGCTGTGTGTTTTTCTCTTTGCGTCTGGCTACCTATCATCATAAACAAGATTTTTTTCAACAAAACACATCGAAGGAAAATGTAGTGACAGAATTGAACAAAACCATATAATCACAAAAGCCTGAGGAAAATTGAGTGACAGAAGTGAACAAAACCATATAATCACATTTAAAGTTGGTATGAAAATAAATTTTGTAGAATTGTTTTTGTTTCTTTGTCTTTTGTAATCAGCATCTGAAAACATGCATTGGTCCTTTCTTTTGGTAGAACAGTTTTTTTTCCACTTATTCCATGAGTCTTTCAGGTAAGGAAGATCTAAATTTGCAGAACCTTTCATGACATAGTATTGCAGTAATAAGAAGGCAAAGAAGAGAGTGGTTTTCAATAATTAAAAGAGCTCAGTATTCCTACAGAAGTAGCCTGGACAAGCCTGCCTCTTGTAAGTTCAGAAGCCCAAAGGCACTAACATTGAATTATATCGACCTCTGGCATATATAACACTTTCTAATCCAGAGTCTCAATCTCCTCAACTTTGAAATTAATTATATTTAATGCTTTATTGAGTTTTTCAATTACTGGTCATTCCTGGCCAAGACTCTTCTCTTGCATTTCTAGTGTGATACCACTCTTTTGTTTTTTAAATGAGGAGAAATTGGCACCTGTTTTTCTTTTCTCATTAATTTGAATAAGAAGCTGATTTCTGGTTACTCTGAAATTAAAATCACTTCTTAAAACAGCATGCTCTGTTTCAGTAGTTCTAAAACATTGCTGAACTTTCGAGTCACATTGCGGTTTGAAAAATACCAATGGCTGGATCTCACCCCAAGAAAATCAAATGTAATTAGTATGGGATGTGAAAAGGCCTGAGGATTTTTGAGAGGGAAATAAGGGTTTTCAATATGCAGTAAACTTGGAGAATCACTGCTCTTCATCATTCTTTCCAATATCTGCTATGGATGTAGTATATTTTTCAAGTAAATCAACAAATAATTATCACTGCTAATGTGTAGGTATTATATTTTGGTATTAAAAATGGCTAAGCAGATATTAGAATAAAATCAACTCGTCTTTCCCAAACATAGGTATCATTTAGTATTTTGCAACCTTTTATTATATTTGTTTCCAATCCAAGGAGACACGACCCTTTTTAGTACAGAAATTTTAATTTGTAGTTTATGAGTTAATGGAAGTCAGATGATATACCTACATATTATGTAATTAACAAGTGACTCTTAATGTTGGTCAGAATCCTTCTATGTAGTTGAAAAAAATCGTAACTTAGATTAGTACTGGCCCTTCATATTTTGCAGGAGAGTGTATGAATGCAGTCAAATCTGGGAAGTCAAACCATAAAATCCAAGGAATCGGCTGGGTGCGGTGGCTCACGCCTGTAATCTCAGCACTTTGGGAGGCCAAGGTGGGTGAATCACAAGTTCAAGAGATTGAGACCATCCTGGGCAACACGGTGAAAGTCTGTCTCTACTAAAAATACAAAAAATTACCCAGGCCTGGTGGCAGGCTCCCATGTTCCCAGCTACTTGGCAGGCTGAGACAGGAAAATGCCATGAACCTGGTAGGTGGTGGAGCTTGCAGTGAGCTGAGATCTCACCCCTGCACTCCAGCCTGGGCAACAGAGCAAAACTCCATCTCAAAAAAAAAAAAAAAAATTCAAGGAATCAAATGTGTGGAGAGTCCATAAGAATGTCTTTCCAGGATGTTGAGAGGTGAAGCCTGCTCGGCTTCTGGGTCAGGTGGGGACTTGGAGAACTTTTCTGTCTAGCTAAAGGATTGTAAATGCACCAATTAGTGCTCTGTGTCTAGCTAAAGGTTTGTAAATGGACCCATCAGCACTCTGTCAAAACGGACCAATCAGCACTCTGTAAAACGGACCAAACAGCTCTCTGTAAAATGGACCACTCAACAGGATGTGAATGGGGTCAAATAAGGGATTTGGGATCTCTGTTGTTTAGCTCTTTGCAATAAATCTTGCCGGTGCTCACTCTTTGGGTCTGTGCCGTCTTTAAGAGCTGTAACACTCACTATGAGGGTCTCTGGCTTCATTCTTGAAGTCGGTGAGACCAAGAATCCACCAATTCCAGAAGCATTTTGTCCACCCAGATGGGACCATTGCCTATCGCCAAGCAGTGAGTAACATCGGGCCCATTTCGCTTGCTATTCTGTCCTATTTTTCCTTAGAATTCGGGGGCTAAACACCAGGCACTTGTTGGCCAGTTAAAAGCAACTAGCGCGGCCGCCAGACTAAAGATACAAGTGTCAAGGCTTTCTGGGAAAGGGATCTCTAACAACCCCGAACTCTTCAGAGTTGGGAGAGTTGGTTTGCCTGGAACCAGCTTCTGCTTTTCCTGTACTTCTGGGCTGAGCCGAGGGTTGACAGAGAGGAAAGCCATTCAGCTCCAAGGTTCCTACGACCAGTTGCTTGTCTGACAACAAGTTGGTTGACCCTGCAGCCATGAATGGAACTGTCAAAGGCACCTCACCCAAGTGAGACTCACCCATCTATTCTAACTACCCTGACCCTTGCCCCCTGGGTCCTAATGCCTGCCAGACAAACTTCCTCTCACCTCTCTTCTCTGAGGCTAGTCCCACTTCTAAAAACCTCTCCCTGTCTCTGGTACTTTTCTAGTTTCTCCTATAAGAATGATTCCTAGTATAAACTTCAGGACTCCATTACCTTCTTTAGGCACCTGGGCTCACCAATCAGAAAGACAGAATTTTTGCCCAAAGCCCCACTGTAGGGGTGACTATCTGGAATTTTAGGATCCCTTCCCAGACAAGCAGGCCTAACAAAAGCTGTTCCTGAAGCTAGGATATGGGGAGCCTCAGAAATTTTATCCTTCCTATTCATATAATTAAGTACAAAAGGTGTCACTCTTCCAACTCTGGAGATCCCTCCCTTCCTTTAGGGTATGACCCTCCACTTCATTTTTGGGGCATAACATCTTTGTAGGAGATGGTTAAGGTCCCAGTACTAAGAGGAGAATGCTTAGGATTCCAAGAGGTTTTCTAGAATGTGTCAGTAAGGGCCAATAAATCCGATTTTTCTCGGTTCTCTTTGTGGTCTAAGAGGACAGGCAAGGGTGCGGGGTTTCAAGAATGCATCAGTAAGGGCCACTAAATCCGACCTTCCTTGGTCCTTCTTGTGGTCTGGGAGGAAAACTAGTGTTTCTGCAGCTGCTGCATCGGTGAGCACAACTATTCCAATCAG
Organism: Rhinopithecus bieti; assembly: GCF_001698545.2. NCBI lineage: Eukaryota > Metazoa > Chordata > Mammalia > Primates > Cercopithecidae > Rhinopithecus > Rhinopithecus bieti. The sequence goes on along the minus strand of NW_016806392.1, from coordinate 2,350,442 downwards.
CAGGTTCCAGGGACTGTTGCGGGTTCTTGGTCAGGGGGAGAAACAAAACAAACCAAAACTGTGGGTGGTTTTGTCTTTTAGATGGGAAGTACTCAGGCATCAACAGGCTCGCGCTTGAAATGCATCCTAAGCCATTGGGAGCAATTTGACCCGTAAACCCTGAAAAACAGGCAGCTCATTTTTTTCTGCACTATGTCTTGGCCCCAATATTCTCTCTCTGATGGGGAAAAATGGTCACCTGAGGGAAGAACAAATTATAATACTGTCCTGCACCTTGACCTTTTCTGTAAGAGCAAAGGCAAATGGAGTGAAATGCCTTACGTCCACACTTTCTTTTCATTGAAGGAGAATACACAACTATGCAAAGCTTGCAATTTACATCCCACAAGAGGACCTCTCAGCTTACCCCCATATCCTAGCCTCCCTATAGTTTCCCTTCCTATTAATGTTAATCCTGTAATCTGCCCCACCCAGAAGGAAATAAGCAAAGAAATCTCCAAAGGACCACAAAAACCTCCAGGCTCTCAGTTATGTCCCCTTCAAACTGTAGGGGGAGGGGATTTGACCCAACCCAGGTACGTGTCCCCTTCTCCCTCTCTGATTTAAAGCAGATCAAGGCAGACCTGGGGAAGTTTTCAGATGCTCCTGATAGGCACATAGATGTCCTACAGGGTCTAGGACAAACCTTCGATCTCCCTTGGAAAGATGTCATGCTATTGTTAGATCAAATCCTGGCCTTTAATGAAAAGAATGTGGCTTTAGCTGCAGCCTGAGAGTTTGGAGATACTTGATATCTTAGTCACTATGTTGGTCAGGCTTGTCTCAAATGCCTGACCTCAGGTCATCCACCCTCCAGCCTCCCAAAGTGCTGGGATTACATGCATGAGCCACTGCGCCTGGCCAAGGATTTTTTAAAAATAGTTTTAAGATTGTTTTTCACTTCTTGGTTATCACTTTGAGATAATTGTAGATTCAGGCAGTCACAAGAAATAACATTGAGAGATCGCATGTAGTCTTTACCCAGTTTCTCCTAATGTAATATTTTGCAAACCATAATACAATAGTGCTGACAGGAAATTGATATTGAAACACTTTTCTTGCCTGTTTTAGATTGTACCAATCTTTCAAACACTCCTGTGTGTGTATTTTGTGTTTTGGTATACTTGTGTTCTGTGCAATTTTATCAAATGTACACATTCCTTTGATTACCACAGTTAAGACACAGAATATTTCCATCATCAACAGCCTCCTGTGCTTCCATCAACCCTGGCAACCCATAATCTTTTCTCTATGTCTATAATTTTGTCATTTCTAGAATGTTATGTAGATAGAATCACATAGTATGTAACCTTTTAGAAATTGGCACTTCTTTTTAACTTGGCGTAATTCCCTTGAGACACATTTATGTTTTTGTGTCTACCAATTGTTACTTCCTTTTCTTGCTAAGTGGGTTTTCATTGTATGAATGTACCACTGTTCAACAAGTAATCATATCTTGTAGGATATGTGAGTTGTTGCCACTTTTAGCTATTAAATGTAAAGGTATTATGAGCATTATGTACAGGTTTTATATAAATATAATTTTTCATTTCACTGAGATAAATGTCCGAGTGGGCAATTTCTGGGTTGCTCATTTACTTTGTCAGAAGGTACCTTACACTCTTTCAGAGTGGCTATAAACATATGGGTTATCCAGTTTCTCAGCATCCTTGACAGAATTATGATATTTTCATCAAAGTACTTTATATGTTAGCATTCCGATTAGGTATGTTGTGATATCTAACACAATTTTAGTGTTTTAAATCCATCAAACTGTTTTTATTTTGATTTTTCAAAATAGCAAGTGATTGTGAACATATTTTCATGTTTACTTATGTATATCCTCTTTGGTGAAATATCTCATCAGGTTTTCTGAACATTTTCTAATTTTATTGTTTGTATGTTTGCTTACTGTTGCGAGAGTATTTACTAGTATTTTACCTAATGTATATAATTTCTAAAATTTATACGGGAGTTTGTGAAATGGATTTTAAATATCTAATTTATCAAGATAAAATACATTTTAAAATTAAACTCCAACAAACAAGACTCTGTCTCAAACAAACAAACAAAACTACCCTATTTTTTTTTTTTTTTTTTTTTTTACAGTGGTTGTATTCCCAGCAGCAATGTGTAAGTGACCCAGTTTCTCTACAACTGACATGTGGTGTTAATCCTTATTTTACATTTTACCATTCTGATAGATGTCCAGTGGTACTTTATTTTGTTTTGATTTGCATTTCTTTGGTGACTAACAATGTTGAACTTCTCATCCTGTGTCATCTGTATATACTGTTCAGCGAATTGTCCTTTCATGTCTTAAACCTGTTGTGATGGTGATTTTTGAGTGTCAACCTGACTGGGTTAAGGAATGCCCAGATAGTTGGTAGAACATTATTTCTGGGTGTATTTGTGAGGACGTTTTCAGAAGAGATTAGCATTTGACTAGCAACAGACCAAGTAAAGAAGATTGCCCTCACCAATGAGGACAGGCATCATTCAATGTACTAAGGACTCAAATAGAGGTAAAAGGCAGGGAGGAAGGGTGAATTCACTCTCTCTGTTTGAGCTGAAACATCTGTCTTCTCCTAGCCGCAGACACTGGCACTCAGACTCTGGCCTTCAGATTCAGACTGAATTATACCACCAGCTTTCATGAGTCCCAGTCCACCACTGACTCCCCGGGCTCTCCAGGTTACACACACAGATCATGGGACTTCTCAACCTGCATCCCCATATGAACCAATTCCCATTATAAATTAAAAAGCAAACATATATATCTAGTATGGTTTATGTTTCTCTGCAGAAACCTTACTAACACAGATATTGGTACCAAAAGTGGTTATAAAGGAACAGAATTTTTAAAATGCATCCTCTTCGTTGTCTCTGGGCTTTCTGGAATTGACTCTCCAATCTTATTAGATTTAAATACATCAATAACTCTATTTCTCATAGTAAAGAGAACACTAATAGTCCCTGGTGTAAAATGTTTATGGAGATATTAGGCCAGGCGCAGTGGCTCACGCCTGTAATCCCAGCACTTTGGGAGGCCAAGGTGGGTGGATCACGAGGTCAGAAGATCGAGACCTTCCTGGCTAACACACTGAAACCCTGTCTCTGCTAAAAATACAAAAAAAAAAAAAAAAAAAAAAAAAAAAAAAAAAAAAAAAAAAAAAAAAAAAATTAAGCAGGCTTGGTGGCGTGGTGGCGAGCGCCTGTAGTCCCAGCTATTCGGGAGGCTGAGGCAGGAGAATGGCATGAACCTGGGAGGCAGAGCTTGCAGTGAGCCAAGATCACGACACTGCATTCCAGCCTGGGCGACAGAGAGACTCTGTCTCAAAAAAAAAAAAAAAATGTGTATAGAGATATTAAAATATCCACACTGAACCCTCTAATAATCAACTATTAAAAGAAAGAGCTAAGTGACTCTGACTATAATACTTTTGATTTTTTTTCAAAACTAAGAAATATAATGATGATGACATTGCTTGTTTGCTCCTAGTGTTACTGGACAAGGTGGTGAAAGAAAAGGATGAGCTCAAGGAATCAGATTCTCAGCTCGAATGCCACATAAATAACCTAAGATCGTCTAGGTGTGTTTTGATTGAGAGTCTTATCTTCTGTAGCTCCAGGATTAAAATTGCTGAAAAATCAAATAGAGTACCACAGCTTGTGATTGGATGAATTAAATTCCCAGACTTGCAAGTTAAATTCCTAGCCTTGCAGGATGTCTACTGTTAATGTGAGGTGACTCTTTGGGAAAGAAAGGGGGATAGGTAATCAGTACAATTTTAGCTCCAGTGCACCTCACAGTGGGTCCAGTCCAGGGGGTTCCCATTCTCATCCTGTGGTCATTTCTCCAATTCTAGATAAACAACTGGAGTAGACACATTCAGCAGCTGGCAGAACCCCTGCATGGGTCTCTTGACCTCTACAGTGAAGGCTACTATGGTGGGACAGGCCAAGTAGAAACCTCTAGAACTGCCTCTACCTAGGAATATACATAGTAAATCAGGAGCAATTTTGCATTCTCAGAGGGATGATAGAAATTAGTGCCATGCCAAGGACTTGAAAGACACAGGGGTGGTAATTCCCCCTGCATTCCCACTCAATGTTTCTGTCTGGCTTGTGTAGAAGACAGATAGGTCTTGGAGAATGACAGTGTATTATCGTGAGTTTAACCAGGTGGTGACCCAATTGCAGTGGCCCTACTGGTCGTGGTTTTATTGTTTGACCAATTACTTAGCTGATTTAACTGATTGCCTCTTTCATCTTCATTGAGTTTTGGTACTTCATGAGTTTTGACAAATTGGTCAAATTTTTGAAGATGTCAAATTTATAAGCATATGGTTGTTTATAGCATTCTTTCAGTAGCTGCAGGATGTAATGATAGCCTCCATTTCATCCCTGAAAATAGCTATTTCTGTCTTCCTTTAACCTTTGCCAATGTTACTAGAGCTTTATCTATTTTATTCGTTTTTTTTAAAACGATATTTTTGGTACATTTGTTTTCTTTATTATTTTCCTTTTCTTAATTTCACCGATTTCTGTTCTTTATTATTTCCATTTTTCTCTTTTGTTTAGTGCATATTTTTTCTCTACTTTTCAAAGTTGTTGAGGCAGGAAATTAGATTATTAACTTGAGAATCTCTTTTGCAAAGTAAGCATTTGGTGTGTAACTTTGTCTCAACAATGCTTTATCTGTATCATGCATATTTTAATATGCTATATATTTATTTTCATTCAGTCTTGTATATTTCAAAATATATTTGAGATTGCCTCTTTGATCTATATTTTTGTTAATTTTCAAGTGTTTATTTTTTGTTTATGTTTGATTTCTAGTTTGATTACATAACGGTCAAAGAACATTCTTAGTACAGTTTTAGTTTTCCATAACTTATTGAGGTTCATTTTACAGCCCACGATATGGTCCAGCTTGTTACATACTTTGAGAATGTTACATATTTTGAGAAAAACATGCATTCTGGTGTGGTTGCGTGGAGGATTTATCAGTGTGTTTATATCTATTGGTTCATTGTGCTGTTCACTTCTATATCCTTGCTGATTTTCTGAATACTGGTGCTTTTAAATGCTGACAGTGCGATGTTGACATCCTCAGCAATAACTAAGGATTTATCTATTTCTGTTTTCATCTCCATCAGGGTTTTTCTTAAGTGTTTTGAAGTTTTATAGCTCATCGCAAAGACTTTTATAGTGTAATGATTTCATTATGCCTTCTGGTTGGGTTCATCTTTCTATAATTACATGTAATTTTTTTCTATAGCCCTTTCCTTTGCTTCAGAGTCTATGGTACCTGATGTTAGTATGGCCACTCTTGTGAATTTTTAAAAAATGTATAGCCACTTCTGTGTATTTTTAAGTTAATTTTGCACAGTATGCTTTGTCTTTTTACTTTCAACTTATCTATGTCATTGTGATTTTTCTTATTTTATTTTATTTTATTTTATTTTATTTTATTTTATTTTTTGAGACAGTCTTGTTCTGTCACCCAGACTGGAGTGCAGGGGCGCGATCTCGGCTCACTGCAAGCTCTGCCTCCCAGGTTCACGCCCATCTCCTGCCTCAGCCTCCTAAGTAGCTGGGACTACAGGTGCCCACCAACATACCCAGCTATTTTTTTTTTTTTTTT
>NW_016806392.1:2342161-2343350 GCF_001698545.2 Rhinopithecus bieti | reverse complement strand
CCTCCCGAGTAGCTGGGACTACAGGCGCCCGCCACCTCGCCCGGCTAGTTTTTTGTATTTTTTAGTAGAGACGGGGTTTCACCGGGTTAGCCAGGATGGTCTCGATCTCCTGACCTTGTGATCCGCCCGCCTTGGCCTCCCAAAGTGCTGGGATTACAGGCTTGAGCCACCGCGCCCGGCCGGTTTTCTTTTATTATCTGTTTCACATTTTAAAAAGTTCTTTTCCTTTCCAATAGTTGCATAAATACATTTTAGCCTTCCTGGTTGACTTATGAAGAATGTTTTTTAAGTCTATTGCTTTGTATTATTTTCTTAGTAGTAGCTTTAAACTCTATAAATGAACTGCAATTTAGACAGGTATTTTATTGTATCTGTGTAATTTAGCATAGCCTATTGTACCTACGTTTACCATTTCATGTGAAATGTAGAAAATTTACTTCCATTTAGTTCTCTTTATCATCTGTATTCTTAAAACATAACTCTCTTGCATTGTTTCTTTGCATATATTGAGAACCACATCAGATAGTAATATAGTTTTAGCTTCGAACATCAAATGCAATTTTATAAATTCATGAGAAAGATACATTTTATATTTTGCACCAATTTTACACATTCTCATATTCTTCTTCCATTTCTGAAGATCCAATAATTCTATTGTTATCATTCCATTTCTGTTTAAAAACTTGCTTTAGCCTTTCATTTAGGGTAGGTTTGCTAACCGTAAATTCTGCTAAGTTTCCTTTGTCCGAGAATATATTTATTTCCTCCTGATGCCTGGTAGGTACTGAACTGAATACTGACTTTGTGCTCTACCATTTTGTTTCAGCATTTGAAAAGTACTGTGCTGCTACCTTTTGGTTTCAATAGTTTAGATGAGAAACCAGCTGTTATACAAATTAATACTCCCCTGTAAGTAATGCCTCATTTCTCTCTGAATACTTTCATGAGTTTCATTTGTCTACTTTCCGCGTGTCAATTGTGATTTTTTAGTACGGACTTATTTAGGTTAATCCCATTCAGGGTATAGCCAACCTCTTGAACCTACAGATTTTTGTCATCTGCCAAATCGGGGATGTTTGCAAAATTTCTTTATGTAGTTTTTAAAAAATCTCATTCTCGACCATCTGGCTAACACGGTGAAACTCTGTCTCTACTACAAATACAAAAAAAAAAAAAAAAAAAAAAAAAA
>NW_016806392.1:2333705-2341185 GCF_001698545.2 Rhinopithecus bieti | reverse complement strand
ACCGCGCCCGGCCCCTTTCCTTTTTTTTTTTGAGACAGACTCTCGCTCAGTCGCCCAGGTTGGAGTGCAATGGCGCTATCTCGGCTCACTGCAAGCTCCGCCTCCTGGGTTCACGCCATTCTCCTGCCTCAGCCTCCCGAGTAGCTGGGATTACACTCGCCCGCCACAATGCCAGGCTAATTTTTTTGTATTTTTAGTAGAGACGGATTTTCACCGTGTTAGCCAGGATGGTCTGGATCTCCTGACCTCGTGATCCGCCCGCCTTGACCTCCCAAAGTGCTGGGATTACAGGTGTGAGCCACCAAGCCCGGCTTTCCCCTTTATTTCTTTGTGTTGTTCAATTTGAGTAAATTGTGTTGATCTGTATTCAAATTTAATGACTTTTATTTGTCATTTCCACTCTACAATTATACCCATCGGCGAGGTTTTTTCATTATTTAAATTTAATTTTGGCTAGTATATAATTCCATTATATTTAGTAATTTTTATAACCTATTTCTTTGCTGACATTTCCTCGTTTTTTATTTGTTTCAAGAAGATTTGTAATTGATTGCTTAACCATTTGCATGATGGCTTCTTGGAAATACTTGTGACATGGTTCCAATATGTCATCTTATTCTCGACATCTGTTGGCTATCTTCTCTCACTAAAGTTGTGATTTTCCTGATTCTTGGTGTGGTGAGAAATTTTATTCAATTTTATCCTGAACTATTTGTACAAATTATAAAACTTTATATTCTGTTGAAACTTTTAAACATTTTTCTTAAAATTGTTTGACAAATAGTCCTCTACTGAGGTGTTGCTCAAGACCTCAAGACCTTGCAGGTGTTGCCTTATGCTAGTCTTCTACTGGGCTCCAATGATGCCACCCAGACAAAAATGGGGCTTTAATTAATGGCAGCTTTCAGTGGACGAGTGGGGTGGAGGTTTAGCTCCCCCGTTTTTTGTACTGATACCTTTATGGTAAATGTGGGACTCCCAACTTTCACCACCTCTTTGCCTCTGAGTGGAGGTGTTATTAGATAAGGCCCCATCAGGGCAGGTGAGGGTAAAATTAGAATTTTGACTAATCCAGCTTCCCACCACCCACTTTCTCTTCATTAATTTTGCATGAAGATGGAGGCCCAGCTCCTATTGGTAAGTTAATTACTTTTTAAACTGTATAAATAAACTGTAATTTAGGTCATTATATATGACTTTTGAACTTCAAAGTGAGTTATGGATTTTTCAATTATGTATGGCAATATGTACTTCTGAAGTTCAGCATTTCAGGACTGAATTATAAGTATTTTGAACTGAGGTTTGAGGAGAAGTGAAAAACGTGCTATTGTCTGGTGTGCAGTAATGTCAGACAGTATCCATAATCCTCTGGATTGTGGGTCCTAAAAAGAGAGTTGAAAGCTACTAATGGATAGTGATAGATATGTTGTTGCATGACATTATGCTCTTGTCATATGCTGTGAAGAAAATCTCGTAATTTGGAAATTTTAATTGAACTGGATGCTAAACTATATCTTGGAAAAATTTCAAAATACTTTTTATGTTTTTTTATTTTTTATTTTTTTGAGACAGTCTCGCTCTGTTGCCCAGGCTGGAGTGCAGTGGCGCTATCTCGGCTCACTGCAACCTTTGCCTCCCTCCCGGGTTCACACCGTTCTCCTGCCTCAGCCTCCTGAGTAGCTGGGACTACAGGAGCCTGCCACCACACCTGGCTAATTTTTTGTGTTTTTTAGTAGAGACAGGGCTTCACCACCTTATCCAGGATGGTCTCGATCTCCTGACCTCATGATCCACCCACCTCGGCCTCCAAAGTGCTGGGATTACAGGGGTGAGCCATCGCACCTGTCAAAATACTCTTAAAGGATTAGAATTCCCCTCAATCCAAATAGTTCCAGGCAATCCATTAGTAAAACAATAAGGGCTGACAAAACCTAAACAGAGTGTTACCTGGATCTTAGGAGTGGAAAGTCAATCATAGAGAATTTGTAAGGCTGTGGTCATCTGGGCTAAAGTGGTTTAAGACAGGTATTTAGGTGCAGATAATTAATAACCAGAATTTCACGATACAGTAGTTTAGGATTGTTGGCCACACTGAATTTGATAGTCCTATAGATAGTTTTACATACGCACACACACACACACACACATAGAAATGGACACTTCTTGTCTTAAGGCTTGAAACTTGTATTTATTTTATCTGAGTTCCTTCATCAGGAGCAACCTTCAGGACTCACAAAAAACTATCAAAGAACTAAAACTCACCATATCACTGCACCAGATATGAGGGCCCCTCATTCATCATAACTACTTCCTTGCCCCTCCCTAGTTCCTATTTTCTTATACTTTGTTACATTTCTTTCCTACTATACAAACCCCTGGTTTTAGTCAATCAGGGAGATGGATTTGAGCCTGAGCTCCCATCTCCTTGGCTGTAACACCCAATTAAAGCCTTTTCCTTGGCAATACTTGTCTCAGTGACTGGCTTTCTGTGGGGCAAGCAGTAGGACAGAGACCAAACCCCTGGTGTTTCAGTAATGAATTGAGAGAGACTTGAAACAAGTTTATGAAGTAGACTGTTGTTTGATATATAAGTGGTTTTCTCAGGCAGGTAAATTGTTTTGTCCAATTTATCTACAGAAAATTTCTGAAGCAAATAATAAAGTTACTTATTTGTTTATCCTTTTCTTTCATAAACACATGCTTTCTGGAAAAAAACAATTGTTGATATAAGTCTTATTAGTCCTAGAACTCAGCCCTGTTGACACAGATGGTCTCAGTTCTCAATGCTCCCTTTCAGTCATTTTTCAGCTTATGTTGATTTATGAATCATTGTCTCTGGAGACCTGATCAATTCATATCCATACTTGTTATGAATAGAATTGTGCCCTCCACATGTCTATGTTGAAGCTTCAACTTCCAATATCCCTGTAGTGGGAGATAGGACCTTTCAGGAGGTAATAAAGGCTAAGGGAAATCACAAGGATGGGACTCTAAACCAATAGGTCCAATAGAGAAGAGAGAACCACCCGGGATCTCTGTCTCCCTTTCCCAACATGCACAGAGAGAAGGCACAGAGGATACAATAAGAGGTCAGCCATCAACAAACCAGAAAAGAGGCGTCCCCGGAGACCAACTGTCATGACACCTTGCTTATGTCAGGCTCCACAATAGTAAGAAAATAATTTTCTGTTGTTTGAGACACCAAATCCTTGGTATTTTGTTATGGCAGCCCTAACAGACAGCACTTTTGTTTGGAAAATCCTTATGGTGTGTCTGGTTTCTGGTGGTGGTCGTTTCAACTGATATCAACACTAGATTTTCCTGTTGTTTTTGTTGAGTAATCATATTTTCACTTACTTCATCAACCTGTGGATGTGCAACAGTACTTAAGAATCTGGATATTACACATAGATATGGTAACATCAACAAATACAAAAAGGAAACGATAATCAGAGCTTTCTTCACTTCCTATTTATAGGCCTGGAGTTTCCAAATTAAACAAATGGGCAAACAAACAAAAGAAGTTCCATCCCCAATTCAAAAAGCTCAAAGAAACAAATATAGGAGTAATATACGAATTTTATAATTTTTAAATTTATTTTCTTGATCTTTCTAAGAATATTAAATATCTTAAAAAAATTACTAACATTGTAAATACACATTTTCCCATTAAAAATGAAGAGTGATTCCTTGATAAGTGTCTAGGAATCCTCTACTTTGAATAAATACCTATAAAATCTCATTGACTTCTCAGATGGTACTTCTATGGCCTTACTCACATTGTGGTCTAACTTCCCTGCTAGCTAGGATTGTCTCGATTTTCTATGACTCTTATAGTATCAAGTGATTTTTAAAAAGTGGAGCATCATTTGAAAACCTCCTTGAAAGGTTAAGTGTGTGGATCAAAATTAGGTCCAGTTTTTTTCCTTTTTTGAATCAATTTTTCCAGTGACTTTATTTTCCCGTAAGGAGGAAAGCATAGGCCAAAATGTACCCTGAGTAATATCAGAAACCGTCCCAAAGAATACATATCAAGTTAAAAGTACAGTTCTTACTGATGAAACTTTTGCACCACAAATTCAGTAAAGTCATTGGGGCTCTTCAATGACCTCTCTTGGCAAAAATACCTCCTTATCCATCATGAAGTTTTTAAATTCTAATATTAATAAATATGGAGTGACTCAAAATTACCCAGTGTCAGATGAGAGAACATAAAGTAGAAAAATGAAATAGATGAACATAGATGAAGGGTTAGATTTGATAGAGAAGCAGAGGATTCACCTACATACTGAACATTCCTTGTAAGTTCTATACACATAGTCAAGTATTAAATATATGGTATCTATTTTCTGTCCTCTTCTGACCCTTACTCTTCCAAAGTCTCTTTGCAGAGTCTCATTTCTAGAAATGGTTTCTGAGCATTGTTTTGGAGGATGCAGAAACCACTTTTCCTTATATGTGATGTTACATGTAGCTTTAGATCTCTAGGTATCTGGTATTATCTGCCATATAAAAAGTGAATTAGTAATTAAGCCCAATTGCTGATTGCGTTAGGGTTCTCCAGAGAAACAGAATCAGTAGGATACACACGAATACACACATACACACACAATCACACAAATACACACACACAGAGAGAAGAAGATATTGGCCTACAGCATTATATAAGCTGTCAAGTCCCTGGATTGGCAGTCGGCAGGCTGGAGGCCCAGGAGACCTGAAGGTGTACTTCCAGCCCAAAGGCTGGCAACCTCGTGAACCAGAGCGAGAAAGAGCGGATGTTTCAGCTAAAAATTTAGAGATAAAACCACTTCCTTGCCCAAAGGCAGTCAGGTAGAAAGAACTGCCTCTTTTTTTTCAAGGCAGAGTCAAGCTTTTTGTTCCTTTCAGACCTTCAGTTCATTGGATGAGGCTCACTTCCATTAGGGAGGGCCACCTGCTTTACTCAGCCTATTGATTTAAATATTAAATTCATCAAAATATCTTCACAGAAATATCCAGAACAATGTTTGATGAAATATTTAGTCAACCTGTGTCCTAGTCAATTTGACACAAAAAATTAACCATCACAAGTTTGCTACTCATCAACATGACATTCATATGCATTTTTAAAACCATACTTAATATTCAACTGAAGAAAACACAAGGTTGTAATTCTACTTCACAGCACAAAACCTTTCTGCACACATCCCCAAACTCACTAACCCTTCTCCCAGAAGAAAAGGCAAAACACTTGCGTGATGTTTACTCTTTATCTTGCTAACGTTAACTTAAATACTACTGCGTAAAGTTAACAGTTCTTAAATGCTATGATATAAACTCAATACATCCTATGTTATATGATAAAGAAATATGATTGGAAAGAAAACAAAAGCATTACATGCACACACCTACATGTTTATAACAAAGTAAAGAGGAAATACTACTGATAATTATTGCCCTCATTGCTGGAACTGGTCGCATTATATTTATATCAACCTTTCATTCCATAACCCATTCTATATGACCTTTTACTTCAGAAAGCACTTGATTTAGTCATGGTTCTTTATCTGGGGGTGTGACACAAACCACATCTGAAGGATGTGGGTCATTAGTACTAATGCCTGGATTGATTTGCCATAGTTTTTCATTGACGTTAATCACAATGCATGCTCATACTAAGAGATACTCTTGTGGATGTCCTGCATTCCAGACATTCCCTTCCTTACTTCCATTGTGGAATAGGAGTCCATTGTGGAATTTTCCCTTGTTTGTCAGCATCATTTACCCCATCCAGCACTGTAACTCCCTTCTTTGCTACTTGGCTCAGAGGCACAAGGAACCCAAACTGGCTGGGGAAGGTGTTAACTTCCAGTTCACTGGAATCACTGTTGTCTTTCCTGATGGAAACATTCCTCCCTTTGAAACTAAGATATTGAAACCAATAGCAGAGCATAAGGTCTGTCCTCAGATAGAAACGGGAAGCAAAATTTTGCTAATGGGACACTCAGGAAAATTGTGAGTGGTACCACTTCCATTTCTACCCCTTGATTACTGGACCTGAGAATCCTGAAGAAACAACACCAGATATTGGAAGCTAACTGAGATTGTATACAACCTTCTGGAACTCGCTCCAGCCCTGCAAGGTATTGCCACCTAAGTAGGGCTGTTGAAAAGCCTGTTCCACCCTTCTGTCAAACCAGCTGCTTCAGAATGGTAGGGAACATAGTAAGATCATTGAAATCTGTAAGCATGAGCGCATTGCCATACTTCTTCTCCTGTGAAATGAGTTTCTTGATCAATAAGCAATGATGTAGGGAATACCATGACAATGGATAAAGCATTCTATAAGCCCATGGATGGTATTTTGGCAAAAGTATTGCATGCATGGAAGGAAAATCTGTATGCAGAGTGTCTATTCCAGTAAGAAGAAAACACTGTCCCTTTCATGATGGAAATAGTCCATTGTAGTCAACCTGCCACCAAATAGTGGGCTGCTCACCCTGGGGCATGGTGCTATATATGGGACTCAGTGTTGGTCTCTGCTGCTGGCAGATTGGGCACTCAGCATTGACCATATGTAGGTTGGCCTAAGTGAGTTAAAGTCTAAATTTCTGAGTTGATAAATGCCTTCCTTATCTGTCATCATGGTTACTTTATTCATGAGTTTATTCACTGATTATTTGAATGATTTCCCTTTACTCCACCAGTTTACATGTTGAAGCTCTAACTCAAATGTGCCTGTATTTGGAGACAGAGCCTTTATGAGGCAATTAAGGTTAAATGAGGTCATAAGTGTGGGACCCTTATCTGAGAAGACTAATGTTCTTATAAGAGGAGACACCAAAAAGCATCTTCTTTCTTTCTGTCCTCACACCTGCTGTGGTAAAGCCAAGTGAGTACACAGTCAGAAGGTGGCTGTTTGCAAGCCAAGAAGAGAGCCCTTATCAGAAACTGTATTGGCTACCACCTTGATTTTAGACTTTTCCAGCACCCAGAACTATGAGAAATACAACTCTTTAGGCTGCATAGTCCGTGGTGTTTTGTTATGGCAGCCCAAACCAACTAATACACTGATAAAGTCAAATATTTAATTATAAAGAACTGATAATATAAAAAATTGTTGGGCACTAGAAGAAAATGTGTGCACATGACTCATCTTATTTACTAATTTCCTTCCTTCTTTCCTTCCTTCCTTCCTTCCTTCCTCCCTCTCTCCTTCCCTCCCTCCCTCCCTCCTTGTCTGTCTTTCTCTTTCTTTCTCTTTCTTTCTCTTTCTTTCTCTTTCTTTCTTTTCTTTCTTTCTTTCTTTCTTTCTTTCTTTCTTTCTTTCTTTCTTTCTTTCTTTCTTTCTTTCTTTCTTTCTTTTCTTTCCTTCCTTCCTTCCCTCCTTCCTTCTTTCCTTCCTTTCTTTCTTTCTCTTTATTTTCTTTTCTTTTCTTTCTCTCTCTTTTCTTTCTTTTCTTTTCTTTCTCTTTTTCCTTCCTTCCTTTCTTTTCCT
>NW_016806392.1:2329547-2333278 GCF_001698545.2 Rhinopithecus bieti | reverse complement strand
GCTTGAGCCACCGCGCCCGGCCCCTTTCCTTTTTTTTTTGAGACAGACTCTCGCTCAGTCGCCCAGGTTGGAGTGCAATGGCGCTATCTCGGCTCACTGCAAGCTCCGCCTCCTGGGTTCACGCCATTCTCCTGCCTCAGCCTCCCGAGTAGCTGGGATTACACTCGCCCGCCACAATGCCAGGCTAATTTTTTTGTATTTTAGTAGAGACGGATTTTCACCGTGTTAGCCAGGATGGTCTGGATCTCCTGACCTCGTGATCCGCCCGCCTTGACCTCCCAAAGTGCTGGGATTACAGGTGTGAGCCACCAAGCCCGGCTTTCCCCTTTATTTCTTTGTGTTGTTCAATTTGAGTAAATTGTGTTGATCTGTATTCAAATTTAATGACTTTTATTTGTCATTTCCACTCTACAATTATACCCATCGGCGAGGTTTTTTCATTATTTAAATTTAATTTTGGCTAGTATATAATTCCATTATATTTAGTAATTTTATAACCTATTTCTTTGCTGACATTTCCTCGTTTTTTATTTGTTTCAAGAAGATTTGTAATTGATTGCTTAACCATTTGCATGATGGCTTCTTGGAAATACTTGTGACATGGTTCCAATATGTCATCTTATTCTCGACATCTGTTGGCTATCTTCTCTCACTAAAGTTGTGATTTTCCTGATTCTTGGTGTGGTGAGAAATTTTATTCAATTTTATCCTGAACTATTTGTACAAATTATAAAACTTTATATTCTGTTGAAACTTTTAAACATTTTCTTAAAATTGTTTGACAAATAGTCCTCTACTGAGGTGTTGCTCAAGACCTCAAGACCTTGCAGGTGTTGCCTTATGCTAGTCTTCTACTGGGCTCCAATGATGCCACCCAGACAAAATGGGGCTTTAATTAATGGCAGCTTTCAGTGGACGAGTGGGGTGGAGGTTTAGCTCCCCGTTTTTTGTACTGATACCTTTATGGTAAATGTGGGACTCCCAACTTTCACCACCTCTTTGCCTCTGAGTGGAGGTGTTATTAGATAAGGCCCCATCAGGGCAGGTGAGGGTAAAATTAGAATTTTGACTAATCCAGCTTCCCACCACCCACTTTCTCTTCATTAATTTTGCATGAAGATGGAGGCCCAGCTCCTATTGGTAAGTTAATTACTTTTAAACTGTATAAATAAACTGTAATTTAGGTCATTATATATGACTTTTGAACTTCAAAGTGAGTTATGGATTTTCAATTATGTATGGCAATATGTACTTCTGAAGTTCAGCATTTCAGGACTGAATTATAAGTATTTTGAACTGAGGTTTGAGGAGAAGTGAAAACGTGCTATTGTCTGGTGTGCAGTAATGTCAGACAGTATCCATAATCCTCTGGATTGTGGGTCCTAAAAGAGAGTTGAAAGCTACTAATGGATAGTGATAGATATGTTGTTGCATGACATTATGCTCTTGTCATATGCTGTGAAGAAAATCTCGTAATTTGGAAATTTTAATTGAACTGGATGCTAAACTATATCTTGGAAAATTTCAAAATACTTTTATGTTTTTTTATTTTTTATTTTTTTGAGACAGTCTCGCTCTGTTGCCCAGGCTGGAGTGCAGTGGCGCTATCTCGGCTCACTGCAACCTTTGCCTCCCTCCCGGGTTCACACCGTTCTCCTGCCTCAGCCTCCTGAGTAGCTGGGACTACAGGAGCCTGCCACCACACCTGGCTAATTTTTTGTGTTTTTTAGTAGAGACAGGGCTTCACCACCTTATCCAGGATGGTCTCGATCTCCTGACCTCATGATCCACCCACCTCGGCCTCCAAAGTGCTGGGATTACAGGGGTGAGCCATCGCACCTGTCAAAATACTCTTAAAGGATTAGAATTCCCCTCAATCCAAATAGTTCCAGGCAATCCATTAGTAAAACAATAAGGGCTGACAAAACCTAAACAGAGTGTTACCTGGATCTTAGGAGTGGAAAGTCAATCATAGAGAATTTGTAAGGCTGTGGTCATCTGGGCTAAAGTGGTTTAAGACAGGTATTTAGGTGCAGATAATTAATAACCAGAATTTCACGATACAGTAGTTTAGGATTGTTGGCCACACTGAATTTGATAGTCCTATAGATAGTTTTACATACGCACACACACACACACACACATAGAAATGGACACTTCTTGTCTTAAGGCTTGAAACTTGTATTTATTTTATCTGAGTTCCTTCATCAGGAGCAACCTTCAGGACTCACAAAAAACTATCAAAGAACTAAAACTCACCATATCACTGCACCAGATATGAGGGCCCCTCATTCATCATAACTACTTCCTTGCCCCTCCCTAGTTCCTATTTTCTTATACTTTGTTACATTTCTTTCCTACTATACAAACCCCTGGTTTTAGTCAATCAGGGAGATGGATTTGAGCCTGAGCTCCCATCTCCTTGGCTGTAACACCCAATTAAAGCCTTTTCCTTGGCAATACTTGTCTCAGTGACTGGCTTTCTGTGGGGCAAGCAGTAGGACAGAGACCAAACCCCTGGTGTTTCAGTAATGAATTGAGAGAGACTTGAAACAAGTTTATGAAGTAGACTGTTGTTTGATATATAAGTGGTTTTCTCAGGCAGGTAAATTGTTTTGTCCAATTTATCTACAGAAAATTTCTGAAGCAAATAATAAAGTTACTTATTTGTTTATCCTTTTCTTTCATAAACACATGCTTTCTGGAAAAAAACAATTGTTGATATAAGTCTTATTAGTCCTAGAACTCAGCCCTGTTGACACAGATGGTCTCAGTTCTCAATGCTCCCTTTCAGTCATTTTCAGCTTATGTTGATTTATGAATCATTGTCTCTGGAGACCTGATCAATTCATATCCATACTTGTTATGAATAGAATTGTGCCCTCCACATGTCTATGTTGAAGCTTCAACTTCCAATATCCCTGTAGTGGGAGATAGGACCTTTCAGGAGGTAATAAAGGCTAAGGGAAATCACAAGGATGGGACTCTAAACCAATAGGTCCAATAGAGAAGAGAGAACCACCCGGGATCTCTGTCTCCCTTTCCCAACATGCACAGAGAGAAGGCACAGAGGATACAATAAGAGGTCAGCCATCAACAAACCAGAAAAGAGGCGTCCCCGGAGACCAACTGTCATGACACCTTGCTTATGTCAGGCTCCACAATAGTAAGAAAATAATTTTCTGTTGTTTGAGACACCAAATCCTTGGTATTTTGTTATGGCAGCCCTAACAGACAGCACTTTTGTTTGGAAAATCCTTATGGTGTGTCTGGTTTCTGGTGGTGGTCGTTTCAACTGATATCAACACTAGATTTTCCTGTTGTTTTGTTGAGTAATCATATTTTCACTTACTTCATCAACCTGTGGATGTGCAACAGTACTTAAGAATCTGGATATTACACATAGATATGGTAACATCAACAAATACAAAAGGAAACGATAATCAGAGCTTTCTTCACTTCCTATTTATAGGCCTGGAGTTTCCAAATTAAACAAATGGGCAAACAAACAAAAGAAGTTCCATCCCCAATTCAAAAGCTCAAAGAAACAAATATAGGAGTAATATACGAATTTTATAATTTTAAATTTATTTTCTTGATCTTTCTAAGAATATTAAATATCTTAAAAAAATTACTAACATTGTAAATACACATTTTCCCATTAAAAATGAAGAGTGATTCCTTGATAAGTGTCTAGGAATCCTCTACTTTGAAAAAATACCTATAAAATC
>NW_016806392.1:2321528-2326103 GCF_001698545.2 Rhinopithecus bieti | reverse complement strand
AAAAAAAAAAAAAAAAAAAAAAAAAAAAAATACAAAGGATAAAGACCTTGTAAGGATTACAGTTGAAACATAGAGTTTATTTATAATCCAAAACCTTAATTCAGTAAAGAGTAAAGAAAATAGCTAAGAAAATCAAGAACAAAAGCATGAAAAACGACAACAACAACAAAATGAAACAAACAAGAAAAACACAGATGACGATCTGTGGCTCTAGTTAGTTGTCTAGTTCTTGTTCTATAGATTTTAGGAGGAAGCTGTTTGTGTCATGGAACCTCTCAACCTGAAGATATGTTGGAAGCTGTCATTGTTTGAAGATTGTATGCTTTTGAAGTATTCTTAGACTTTTCAGTTATACATCATTCCCTAACAACAACAACAACAACAAAATGGCACTCCCAGTGTTGAAGGTTATAACATAACATCGTATCTTTCTGTCTTAGAGACATGAATCCAGGAAGCTACGTCCTCACATTTAATTGCTGTACTAAGGGTAAAAATAAACAAGGACCTTTTCAACATGATTTCAGGGCAGAAGACTTCTTGAGAGGATGTAAAGACATCTCGTGCTTATTGGTAATAATACTGATATGTTCCATCCATTGGTTGCAGTGCTTTGCCATGTCTGACAGAAATGAGGTGGAGTTGAAGATCAAGAGAGAAATATCTAACCTTACAGGATAACCTGAAACAAATTAATGCAGGTTGGAATGTTGTTCCCAGGGTCCTGAGAGCAAGAAATTATACTCTCAGTTGACAAAGCCAGAGAGTTCCAGATCATTTTGTCATTCTGATCATTTGAGTTTTAAAATGACTTGGTTGTCTGTCCTCCCCCTGAGGATTGTAGGTGATGGGGTTATAGCAGAAAACAGTTTCTGAGTAAGCGGCAAGGCTTTGAAAAGTTCTCTAATACCAGTGTCAGCCAAAAGAGTGGCTATATTACTAGATAGAGGTGGGAATTCCCATGTTATAAATACAATATAATTTTTTTGTTTCATTAATTTTTTCCCCTAATATCAGAGCTGTATCTCTTCAGCAAAGAAAAGCTTCTATCTACCTTGAGAATAAGCCAACAAGATAAACTGGATAAAGAAAATGTGGCACATATACACCATGGAATACTATGCAGCCATAAAAAAGAATGAGTTCATGTCCTTTGCAGGGATATGGATAAAGCTGGAAACCGTCATTCTCAGCAAACACCACATGTTCTCACTCATAACTGGGAGTTAAGCAATAAGAACACATGGACGCAGGGAGGGGAACATCACACACCAGGGCCTGTCAGTGGGTAGCGGGGATAGCATTAGGAGAAATACCTATAAATGATGGGTTGATGGGTGCAGTAAACCACCATGGCACGTGTCTACCTATGTAACAAATCTGCATATTCTGCAAGTGTATCCCAGAACTTAAAGTATAATTTAAAAAAAAAAAAAAAAAGAATGAAAATCCATAGAAGAAATGTGGAAGTGTTCATAGAGGCAACTGAGACTCTTATTTACTTCCCACTTTCTTAGTTTTATCATGTGCTAATAACAGATGAGCTTTGAGACAGGGACATTTTCAGTAATCTTTGTAAAATGTTTCCATTAATGTCAACAATAGTAGACAATTTGTCATTACTTGATTGGCGTATTTCATGGAGAATCTTTGGCAAGTTTGATTTGGGATTCTCTGACACAAGCTAGTAGCTTTTATGAAAGTTTCAGAGATTATTGTCATATAGCTTTCAACCAAAATTTCCAATAACTCTTCAGATTCCAGAGTCAATAACTGGTGCTTTCTAATAACTTCTTGAATCTCTTCAAATATCTGACTTCTTACCATATCATGGGATCCAGGGGAGTTGGTCTGGAGTTTCCTACTTGTAGAAGATAAACTAGGGCATTTTCTTTTCCCTAAATGCTTTCCTTTTCTTTCTAGGCTTTAATGATAGTTACCATCTTAAAAAGCCTTAGAACATTTCACAGTTCATTAATATGTTGACCATTTTTAATTTGTTTCTTGCTGAGGCTGAAAACTCTTGTTTCCATAGCATTTCAAAACTTTGGACTGCTTCAAAGTCTTGTTATCTGTGTATACTATAACTCTTTTATCTCTTCTCATTTGGCAGTCTGTTGTGAGTGAAATGTGTTTTGCCATATGGGCAACTTTTACTTAGGTTGGGGCTATAATTTAGAAATAAATTGAAATCTGTTAAGGCATATCTTGCCCAAGCATTTTCCATTTCAATCTTAAGATATGACCTGTCAACAAACATGATTAAATCTGGAATTTTTAAGGACCATCTAATAGTTTTTGAGATAGTCAATTCTCAGTTAGAGGAGAGAGTCATGGATTTCCTTTCATAGGGTAACAGAAGAAGAGTATCACAATTTGAAGTGTTGTCACAACTGATAGAAATGTGCTGAGAATAAAGTAATTCAATTCCTTAATAGCTAAGCCTGACTACCGAAAAATGTGAACAAGGATCGCACAGCCTAAGACACCAGCATCAAAGACACTTTAAGATTAAGTCAGTGGAGGTCTTCACTTATTTGGGTCTGGCTGTTTAGACCTAGTGAGCAGAATTCCCTCTAGACCTAAAGAAAGGCTGAAGTAAGAATCCAGTCTATCAATATTCTTTTGAATTGAGTCAGAACAGCAAACTTTTGCCCAGATCGCTCATGTACATACAGGTGTAAAGATTTATGATAATTGGAAACATCCAGAGTGGGGTGACACTGAAGATTTGATTTTTATTTATTTATTAACTTTATTTTTTAAAATTTTTGAGATAGAGTCTCACTTTGTCATCCAGGTTGGAGTGCAGTGGTGCAATCTCATCTCCCTGCAACCTCTGCCTCCTGGATTCAAGTGATTCTGCTGCCTCAGCCTCCTGAGTAGCTGGGATTACAGGCATGTGCCACCACGCCCAGCTAATTTTTGTATTCTTAGTAGAGATGGCGTTTCACCTTGTTGGTTGGGCTGGTTTTGAACTTGTGACCTCATGATCTGCGCACTTTGGCCTCCCAAAGTGCCGGGATTACAGGTGTGAGCCACCACGCCCGGCCTGAAGACTGATTTTAAGTCACCAAATATCCTTCATATTTAGGCTCCAGGGGAAAGTTAAATTACCAAAAATTTGTAATGTGATCCATATGTGGTGATTATAAAGAAATTGGGCACCTGCTGGCTACAGTAGACAGCAAAATCTAGAAAATCTCTATAAATTGTCTCTTCATGAGCATTCAAGAAAAATTTTGAGTTTCTTATAATCTCTCAGGATGGAGGTATTTAATTCTTTGGAATTAATCATGGCCCATCTAATATATTTTTCCCCCAAAATTGTAAATTTTCCTTTGAAACAGTATTAAAACATGAGTAGATAGGAGGAATCAATCACAGTCATCACTTTATTTTTGGAATAAGACATTTCACACACATATAACTTAAAGGTAGAGTCACAGATAAATTTAAATTTAAGGTCCTGGTAGTCCTGATTAATAATCTTTGCCTCAGTGAGCCTCTGAGGCATCACTGTTCAGGTAAAGGTTGAATTTTGTAGAAAAAGTTAAACAAGTCCTGATTCTCTTGATCTAGAGCAACTGAAGAAAGCAGTAAAAAGACCCATAACAATAAAATATTCAGCCTTAGGTAGCACTGAAGGTGAAATCATAAATATTTTCCCCCACAGAATGTCTCAAATTTCATGGTGATCTTTAAATTATCATTTAAAAGGCAAAAATGCCATTGGTGGAGCATTTGTTTTGGAGACTCCATCTGCATAGTAAACCCCAAACTATGAAGACAGCAGGCATGGGGCCACAGGAGCAAAGGTTTCCAGAGATGGTTCAGTGGTGACAGTCACAGGCTCTGGTGAACAGGTTATGTAACATAGTGGGAGGACTGGTGTAGCACTCTTAGTAATAAGAATTAGGGCTAAAATACGAAATGGAACTTTGTTTTCTGCTCAGAGGATAATAAACCTTAATTAATCATTACCTGCTTCATTTTTTTTTCTTTTTGTTTTTTAGCAATATGGGACAATTGTTTTGCTAATGTTCTTTTTTATTTACTTACAGTATTCACAGACATTTTAGTCAAGCATTTCTCTCCTCAGGTACTGAATGACTTGGGTTGGAGCATCTAGTTGCTATCTTTATAAGGCCATTAGTATATTGAGAAGTTTTTTGTTCTTATTCGATTTTTTTTTTTTTTTTTGGTCTTTGTTGTAAAATCATATGAAAGAGTTCTGTGAAGAGATTGGCAACAGGGCAGTTTTATATTTCTGTATATGTTTACATATTAAATACCCAATTTCTGACTTAAGGTCTTTCAATAAAAGTAAGAAAGAGTTGGGGTCACATTTGCTTCAGGATCTATTCTTAGATATTGCTGTAAAGTTGTGAAAGGCCCTATCCTTAAAGCCTCTAAAGCATTTGGATTAGTGCCTAGTCAGTCTGTACAAGAAGACTTTGAAAGTAACCTCCAAAATGTTGGCTACTACCTACAGCTTTTCCAAGTCTCTCTGACCTTCTCTGCAATTTCTCAGCATTTTTTCACTCAGATTTTCCATCCTTTTCTCTTTTCTCT
>NW_016806392.1:2307574-2321228 GCF_001698545.2 Rhinopithecus bieti | reverse complement strand
CTTCCTTCCTTCCTTCCTTCCTTCCTTCCTTCCTTCCTTCCTTCCTTCCTTCCTTCCTTCCTTCCTTCTTTCTCTCTCTTTCGTGCCTACTAACATCTAAAATCATCAATATAGATCTGGTAGCCAGAGATTATATGTGATTATATATGTCAGCCCAGAGTGAGAGCAGGGCTGAAAAACTCCCTGAGGGACTTGGCCTGTTATAAAGGGATTTAAATGCAAAGACCAATTGAGCTTTAGGGATTCCCAGCTGTGTTGAAAGAAGGAACTGGAATGGAAAAAAGGTAGAGGTAGAGGAAAAGTGACACACATAAGACTGAGGAGGATGGATAGTAGGCTAAAGACCACTAGTTTCAATTTGTCATTTGGCATAATCCAAAAAAAAAAAAAAATCACTTAAAATATTTTACATCTTATATCTAAATAATTTTATAAGACAGTGATTTTGGTATCTGAATTTCATTGGGGAGTTTCCTCATTTCAATAAAAATAATGCAGATTAATGAATGTAATTTTATTCCCATTCTGTACTAAGAGATGTCTCCTCTGAACAATTTTACTTTTATCAAAAGTTTTCCTAAGTAGCACTGCAATATTTAAAATTTTCTTGGCCAGGCACTATGGCTCATGTCTATAATCTCAGCACTTTGGGAGGCTGAGGTGGACAGATCACCTGAGTTTAGGAGTTTGAGACCAACCTGGGCAAAATATGTCTCTATAAAAAAATAGAAAAATTAGCTGGGTGTGGTGGTGCACTCCTGTAGTCCCAGCTACTCAGAATACTAATGTGGGAGGATCACTTGAGCCCAGGAGACAGAGGTTGCAGTGAGCCATGACTGCCACTTCCAGCCTGGGCAGCAGAATGAGACCCTGAAAAAAAAAAAAAAAAAAAAAGGAAAGAAAATTCTTGGTATATCAAAGTTCTTTGAAAAGATAGTAACCTAAATTCAAATTGTGGTATAAATTCATGTAAGAGACAGGGATTCTGCCCAAAGGAGTTACGGATTTAGGTTTAGACTGAGAAAACCCGCAATAATGTTGTAATAGTTTGAGGAAAACATTGTTGATATATCTTGCTTTCAGACCCCCAAGCTATCGTCTGCTTCCACCAATCACAGAAGCAACACACTAATTTTCAGTAGATGGAAACTCAGAGAGGAGCTAGGACTCGGGACTAGGAGCTCACAGACAACACACAGTGCCCTCATAAGATGTTGGCAACTGACCCAATCAAAGTTAGTAGAAAGGACACCAACTAGGGAGGAACTTTGTGCACACCTCAGGCTCTCAGCTAATTACAGAAACGCAAATATTGGGAACAATGTCCACCTCTTCCCCAAGGACACACACCTATAAACTAACAGCAGAAAATGATTAGGATGGACATGAGCAATTTTCCCTGGTGTGGGGCTGGGATATCTCACAACTTGCTTCCTCATGTCCACAGGCCATAATATGAGGTGGTTCCATTCATAGCTTTCCACTTGCAATGTAAACTCTCAAGTCGGAGAATGAGCATAGTGAGAAATCAATCTATCACAAGCAGAGGAATTGACTAGGAATTGGAATGAATCAAAAAATTATTAAATCTGTAAAACATAGGTATATCATTATGAAAAAGGATTAGACATCACAAAACAGTTTCTTTTTTTAAATTTTTATTATTATTATTTTTTGAGACGGAGTCTCGCTCTATCACCCAGGCTGGAGTGCAGTGGCAGCGATCTCGGTTCACTGCAACCTCCGCCTCCCAGGTTCACACTATTCTCCTGCCTCAGCCTCCCGAGTTACTGGGACTACAGGTGCCTGCCACCATGCCTGGCTAATTTTTTAAAATATTTTTAGTAGAGAAGGGGTTTCACCGTGTTAGCCAGATTGGTCTCAATCTCCTGACCTTGTGATCCACCCGCCTCGGGCTCCCAAAGTGCTGGGTTTACAGACGTGAGCCACCATCACAAAACAGTTTCTGCAAAACAAAATAAATGTATTTTGTGTCCAAATTAAAAGAAGAAATAAATGGATGGATTAAATAATAGAATAAATAAAACTAAACAGACTGATGATTTGGAAAATCAAGTTAAAGAACTCCTTCTTCAAGAACCTAAAGAATGATGGACATGGACATCATGTCTCAAAGATAGGCATTTGAGAAATGTTAAGAAAAATACAGTGTTAGAGAGAGAAACATGAGAGTCTGCAAAGGAGTAAGTAAAGATCTGAGAGCAGTCACTTGCCCTGTGTTAAAGAATGGTTCAGGTGAGAAAGTCCTGCCCAATAGGGCAGAAACATGATGCAAACCCAAGACTAGGCCCAGTCTTGTGGAACTGGGCATCTGTAAACCCCATCGAAGTCCTGAACATCTGAAGAAACATTAAGCTGGTTCATATAAAGAATGAAAAATCAACTTACAAATGCTTTCTTGTCAATAGCACTGGATAAAAGACATCAATGCAATGCCTTCAAAATTCTGAGAGAATACAATTTTTACTATAACAACTTAAATTAGCAATTAAGTATACCATAAATGTATGTATTTTATACATGCAGATTCTTAGAGATTTAAAAATTGCATCTGTGTGTGTGTGTGTGTGTGTGTGTGTTCAGTATTCAACCAAAATTGGAACGAAATGTAGGAAAACATTATTTTCATGAGATGCGTGAACCAATTAGAAGTTTTTTAGGTTTGACCTTCATTCTGTTTTCTTCTAGGGGTAGGACTTGATAGATGTATGTTGCTATCTATCTGCTTAGTGACATTACTGGTTCTGCAATATTTACTATTGACACAATAAAACTACTATATATATTGCTTTACTGAGTTAAGAAAACCATAATAAACCTATAACACAAAAAGCTTGTGTTACTGTTAGGGAATAACTCATATATTTTAATCTAGTTAATATCAAAATGTTAGGGTGACTTACAAATCTAAGCTAACGGAATAGAAATAAAGTGGCAGGAACTTTAATTTTGTTCAGTTTCTCACAAAACAGGTTCAAAAGATACTATTAAAAGAGTGGTTGATTAATAAATAATATTTAAACTTATAAAACTGTATAATAATAGTATCAGATAATGTAAAAAAAGCATCAAGATTAAAATATGTAAAATAATTTTTTTCCAGAAAAGAAAATTATGATATATTTAAATATTGATAAAATATATTTTATTAACTAGTAAATATTTTAAATCTTATTTAAAACATAAATTCTTACAGAAGTGGAATTACATTATAGCAGTACTATAATCTATATTGAATTACAGACTATGCTGATTTTATTTGTCTTACCCACATATGAAACTGCCTTTGTAAAAATTATAACAGTCAGACAAATTTGACATAGAAAAATTATGACACTGAAAGAAATCTGACCTAACTGACTCGATCTTGCTTCTAACCTCCAAATTGCCCTTGTTTATTCCTGGGCACAGGCCTAGCTGACTGTGAGAGAAATTTAGTTTATAGTTTAACTTTAAAACAACAATGAATAACAGCCCCATCCCCAAACTAACTCCTTCCTTGCTCAGGAACTGAAACTGTCTTGGTAAAACCAACAAATTACCCATAAAGTTAAAATTATTGCTGAGTAGTTATGTAATCAGAGGTCACAAAGTTTGTAACCTCCTCAATTGCTCCTATAGGAAATATCACTATTGTAAAACCTACGACTGGTGCTTGAGGTATTTTTCAGACCTTGTATTCTGACAGACCAGCTTTTGCCACCTGGATTGGTCACTCATGTCGAGAAATTGGCTCAGCTGGTCTTTTGACCGCCTACCCAGGAAATGACTCAGTGCAAGAGGCCATCTTTGAACTCCTGAGGTTTCATCCCCAACTCAACCAATCAGTATTTCCCACTCCCTAGCCTCTTGCCTACCAAAAAATCCTTGAAAAACTCTAGCCTCTGAGTGCTCTGAGGCTGATTTGAGTAATACCCTTCCATCTACTGCTTGGCTAACCCTGTGCTAATTAAACTCTTTCTCTACTGCAATACCACTATCTCAGTGAACTGGTTTTATCTGTGAAGCAGGCAAGATGCACCCACTGGGCCATTACACATTTATGAATAAGTAATGGAAAAGAAATTCATTAACTCCCAGTCACTTTCTAGTGAACACATTTCTACTAAACATTGAAGGAAATTAAAATATTTTACCTCAAAATATATTTCTTTGACATATTTTGACATGGCTGCCACTTGGGCAGCAGGCAGAAGTGGCCCTGCAAAGCTATCTTTTGAGGGGAAAATTTGCATCTGTAGGGAATCACTATTAATGCAGCCAGGTCTCCCCCTTTTTAAGTTTTCCTGGATCAGGGAGAGATTCAGTCTGACACCTTTAAAAGTCCAAAAAGAAACATTTATTCTCTATTACCTCTAAGGAAGGCTTCATTACGAGACCACCTTTGCTAGCCAAGTCTCTTCTCCCTTCTCCTGTGACCTCTTTTACCAGAATCTAAGCCCTCTATTTTTGCGACCTCAAAATGGTTTGTAAGAATTTGTAACTCACTGGGAAGTTGGGTCTTAATTCTGAAGGCTCCTGTGTATATACATTGAATAAATTTGTACGCCTTTTCTTCTGGTAATCAATCTGTTTCATGTCAGTGATTTGTAATGAAATTTTGGGGGACCAAGAGCCTACGACTTTCACCACATCAAGACAAAGTGTCTCAATTCCCAATTTTTTAGTCTATGGAGAGGAAGTTTTGCTTAGCCTGTACCTGTCATGATAAGATCGTTCAATTGTATTGATATAACCTAGGTATTAGCTAAGGTCACCCTGTTCTTTGCAATTTAAATCAAATTTGTTCTATTACCCAGTTCCTTTGTGGTTTCTATGTTTCATGATCATTTCTGACTCTCCTCCATTCTTGTTTCAGCTGACCTCTTAATCTCACTCTTGCTTTATTTCAGTTGGCTGTCAATTCTCTTTACTTTATTATACAGAGAAATTTAGCTCTTCACTTTGTACTTGTATTGTGTCTGCCTTTGTATATCAAAAGACCCTTTAAAGTTTCTGCTAAAACAAAGGCTATGGGCTCTGGGCCTCACTTTGGAGCAGCAAAGAAGGAATATCAGTAGCTTTGAAATATAAAACTTTCGTACTGTTTCCTCATTTTAAGTCTCTGTAAGTGGAAGAAAACCCTGTTCTGCTGAGTTTCAAGGTGTATAGAATTATGCTACCACCAGCATCCCCAAAATCTTAGAAAAGGTAACGTGAAACAGTTTTTCCTTTAGAAATAATATTTTTGCACATGCAGAAATGATCAATCAACACATGAATAATGCTTACTACTCAGCATTTACATGAAAATGTAGCAATATTTTCACCTGAGTTAGCAACAGCACACAGAGTTGGAAATAATATACATCTGGGTACATCTGATAAACTATTTTTGCAGCCCTCTGGAGTATGAGGCTATGAAGACTTCTTGAAGAGTAGATATTTTAATAGAAGAGAGAACCTACAGACTTGTCATATTCAGTAGCAAATTTTAGTCTTGTTTGGGAAGAGGCTGGTACCATGCTTAGCACAAAGTAACCAGTCAACACATACTAACTGTATGAAGGGACTCCACATGGCCTTGTCTTCTGGCTTGGTCATCTCCTGGCTTGAATTCCAAGCTAATGTGGGGGATTTGGGCATGGTCAATGTAAGCCTCTGACAGTGGGGTAGGAGCAGGCACAGTGAGAGGAGCACAGAGCCTGCCCCTTGTCCAAAGAGCTGGCTGTTTCACACCCCAGGTGCTCTACCACAATAGCGGCCACGAGAGGTCCAAATGCAGACTGTGATGATTCCAGAGAAAATTTAAAATTATCCTTTCTACTTCTGTTAAAAATGCCATCTGAATTTTGATTGAGAGTGCATTGAATTTGCACATAGAACCACAAAAGACCATAAAAGAGAAAGAAGAGCCAAGCTAGAGGCATCACATTTCCTGATTTTAAATTACATTATGAAGCTATAATAAATAAAACAATACGGCTCTGCCACAAAAATATAAATACATAGGCCAATGGAACAGAATTGAGAGCCCAGCAACAGATCCACACATGTAAGGCCAATGGATCCTGGACAAGTCTGCCAAAAAGACACCATGAGGAAAGGAGAGCCTGTTCAACAAACAGTGCTGGGAAAACTTAGATATCCACATGCACAAGAATGAAACCTGGCCTTTATCTTATGCCATACGCAAACATTAACTCAATAAATTAAATATTTAAATGTGAGACTCAAAACTATACAAACCTAGAAGAAAGCTAAAGGGAAAACTTACTCCATTTATGTATATACCACATTTCATAGGTATGACACCTAAGAAGCACAGACAACAAAATAAAAAAATAAACATAGTGGGACTACACCAAACTAACCATATTCTGAGCAGCAAGGGAAAAAATCAACAGAGTGAAAAGGCAACCTGTGGATGGAAGAAAATATTTGTAAACCATGTATCTGATAAGGGGTTAATTTCCAAAATATATAAGGAACCTCCCACAACTCAATTGTAAACAAAATAATAACCCAATTAAAAATGGGCAAATGTCTTGAATAGATATCTCCAAGAAAGACGTGCAAATGGCCAACAGATAAATGAAAAAGCTGCTCAGGGTCACTAGCCAACATTCCAATCAGGGAAATGCAAATAAAAACAAGATACTACTTCACATCTATCAGAATGGCTTTTATAAGAAAAATATAAAAGACAGCACATGTTGGTGAAAACTAAAAATAAAATTAGGAGCCTTCAACTGACTGACTGGACTCCATCTTGCCTAAGGAGACACCAGAGAAACTTTGGAAATTGAGGTCCAGACCATGGCGAGATGACAGGAGGTGGGGCATGCCTCTTAATCCCTACCTTTGCTGGCCACCATTAGGCTTTTGTCCCTAAGGGCTTAACAAAAATCAGCCCTTTCAGAAGACTCCACATTGTTAATGTCCATTAATAGCTAAATTTTCCAGGTACAGAACAAAGACAAGAAGATGTCAATCTCTCCTTCACCCTTCCCTGAGATATCTGCTTCCTCTATTTTCTTGTTTTTTTTTTTTTTCAAATATTCACCTTATCTTATGTAAAATGTAGATTTAATGCACATTAACTAAAGTCTCACGGGTACATAACCATTTGTCTCACTGCAATCCTCTCCCCCATTTTAAGGAAAATGTATAAATATGTACGCCATTGATACAAATACATCAAAGAAATGCAATACATACATTGCATGCAATATTATTCAGATTTTAAAAAGAAGGAAATTTTGCAATATGCAACAACATGGATGAAATCTGAGGATGTTTTGCTCAGTTAAATAAGCCAGTCGTGCAGGGTGCAGTGTCTCACGCCTGTAATCCCAGTACTTTGGGAGGCCAAGGCGGGTGGATCATGAGTTCAGGAGATCGAGGCCATCCTAGCTAACATGGTGAAACTCTGTCTCTACTAAAAATACAAAAAATTAGCTGGGCATGGTGGTGGGCGCCTGTAGTCCCAGCTACTTGGGAGGCTGAGGCAGGAGAATGGCGTGAACCCAGGAGGCAGAGCTTGCAGTGAGCTGAGATCACAGCCACTGCACTGGGCAACAGAACGAGACTCCATCTTGGAAAAAAAAAAAAAAAAAAAAAAAGCCAGTCACACAAAGAAAAATGTTGTATGATTCCACTTAGGTGAGGTATTTAAGACAGTTAAATTCGTAGAATCAAAGAGTGGAATGGTGATTATCAGGCACTGGGCAGGGAAGTGTAAATGGCCAGGTAATAACTAAGGTCCATAGTGTTTTAGTCAAGCAAGATGTAGAGGAGAAAAGATACTCTCTTTTCCACACTCATGTCAAGGTCCATGGCAGACACCCCTGTGACAAGAGATATATCAGCAAAAGAAAAGCATAACAAATTAACTTAACCAAAGTTTTACATGGCATGGCAGCCTTCAGAAATGAAGACCCCAAAACTCAGGACAAACTGTATTTTTATATGAAGTCTGATGAAAAACGTGAATAGATGTGGAGAAACATAGTTGGACTAAAAGAGCAGGTGACCTAGTACTAATAAGCTGGAGGGAACTTAGCAAGGCCTCTTTGTTGAGATTATTCTTGACTTTTGGGTATACAGTGAGATCCCTGTGGAATGAGGGTCTTAAGATTTACTTCCAGATTAGCTAGGTCAGAGAATTCTTTTCATGGCCTTAAAGGAGAAAACTGAGAGAAAGTCAGAGAATGACCCTCTAATTCTATGGTTTTCTCAATTTCCTCAGTTTAGAATACTCAGTATGCCCAGGTGCCATATTTTGTAATATGTTTTTCCAAACCCTAAGAAAGATTAGTAAGCTCTAGAAATCTGCTATACAACATTGCACCTATAATAAACAATAATGTACTGTGCACTTAAAAATATGTTAAGAGGACAGGCTTCATGTTAAGTGTTCCTGTCATACACACACTGAAAAAGACTTTGGTGTCCATTAAAAGGCAGGTATTATATAATTACTACCACCCTAATGCCAACCTCTGTGAGTTATTAGGAAATACTAAAAGAGACTTCCTAATTTTCTAGTCTTTTCTCCCTTTTCTGTCTAGCATACAGTTTTATTTTTTAACATAATATATTAACTACAGCACTGTAAACCAGAAATGTTTTTTTAAAAATCAGAATCTACTTTTAAAGAGTTTATTCAAACAAAAAGCTGAGAATGTCCATTTGGGACACATAGACTCCAGAGAAAGGGGTTCAGTGCTCTTAAGTTAAAAGTTACATTCTTGCTTGTAGGCAGAAAAAACAACTGTTACAGGATTGCAATATTTTCTATGCAAGGATAGTTTGAGAGTTAACAGCAAATTAATTAGTTGCAGTTTGTTTCCTTTTCCCCATGGCTTCCTTTCCTTTCCCTTTTCCTTTCCTTTTCTCTTTCCTTTTTTTTTTTTTTTTTTTTTTTTTTTTTTTTTATTTTTTTTTTTTTTTTTTTTTTTTGAGACAGTCTTGCTCTGTCGCCCAGGCTGGAGTGCAGTGGCATGATCTTGGCTCACTGTAACCTCTGCCTCCCGGGTTCAGCCTCCTGAGCAGCTGTGATTATAGGCGCCAGTCATCACNGTGTCACTCCCCCATGGGGCTGGGCTCAGACCGGAAATTCTAAGTTGAGCCAATTGGCTATTTGTGAATACTTTCCCAAATAAGGAAGGGAAGGTGGATGTGAGTTACAGTGGTGGGACGTGAGGTTTTGAAGGGAGGAAGGGAGGAGTGGGTAACCAAGGGAACAGATGTGAGTTATTGATTAGAGCTGATGGGAAGGTGTTTACAGTAACTGGGGGCAAAGAAGAATAGAGAACAAGAAAGTTGAGTTTGAGAACAAAGAACAAGGAAGTTAACAGGCTAAACCTTTGAAGAGGAATTTATTGTATCCTAGAATCACATTGTTGGTGAGAAGCTAGATGCTTTCCTGGGAACATGACAAAGAAGGTGAGGAAGTTGCCTTTCACCAAACAAGGCGAGGAAGTTAACATTGCTCTAGAAGTCCTAGTTAATGCAGTAAGACAAGGAAAGGAACAAATGCTATACAGATTGGGAATGTCTTTGTTGCACATATCATCGTCTATGTAGAAAATCTAAAAACAGGCCAGGCACGGTGCTTCATGCCTGTAATCCCAGCACTTTGGGAGGCCGAGGCAGGCAAATCACGAGGCCAGGGGTTTGAGACCAGCCTGGCCAACATGGTGAAACCCCATCTCTAGTAAAAATACAAAAAATTAGTTGGGTGTGGTGGTGGACACCTGTAATCCCAGCTACCTGGGAAGCTGAGGCAGGAGAATCACTTGAACCTGGGAGGCAGAGGTTGCAGTGAGCTGAGATTGTGCCACCACATTCCAGCCTGGGCAACAGTGTGAGACTGCATCTCAAAAAATATATAAAAAAAGAGAAAAGAAAAAAGAAAATCTAAAAGCATCCACAACAACGAAGAAAACTCCTGGAACTACTAAGAGTATAACAAAGTTGAAGTAAAAGGTTAATATAAAAAAGTCAACTGCTTTCCTACAGTCACACAAATTGTAAACTGATCTTTGGTAAAAAATAAAAACAGAAAGCAAAAACAAAAACAAAAAAAAACCCATAGGGAATCCAATGATTAAAAGATAGCAACAAATAGTATGATAACTATATGAAAATAGTATATAACCACATGAAAAACAATTAATCTAGACATACACCTAACACTTTTCACAAAAATTGACTCAAAACAGAACACTGGCATAAACATAAGATGCAAAACTCTATGACTTTTATAAGATAACATAGGAAAAAATCTACATGGCCTGGGGTTTTATGACAAATTTTTAAATAATTATAAGTTTGACTTCATTAAAATAAAAAAAAACTCTTCTTCTTGAAAAAATGTTGATAAGTGAATGAAAAGACAAGCCACAAACTGGGAGAAATTCTTTGCAAAACACTTATCTGATAAATAACTGGCATCCAAAAATAAAAAATAATAATTAAAACTTAACGATAATAATATAAATGACAAAATAGAAATGGGCGAAAGATAGGCACATACACATCACCAAAGATTTAGAGATGGAAAATAAAAAGATGCTCAACATGATATGGCATTAGGTAATTAAAATATAACTGAAAGAGATGTCAGTACACGCTTACTGGATTGCTACATTTCACAACACGGAAAACACCAAATGATAATGAAGATGGTGAACAACTAATTCTCATTCCATGGTGATGGAAATGGAAAATCGTACACCTACTTTGGAAGATAGTTTCTTATAAAACAAAACATGCACTTGCAGATGTGTGGTTCTGATGTTGACACTGATGGTGGGTAGCACATATGTCAAGAGAGTATAAAAAGGCTCATACTCACAAGATTGAGGACTCAGGGAGAGCAGAGCAGGCCTCTCCAGCAGGTGTGAAATGACTGGAGGCAGCAAGGGGAAAATCTCAACCTGGGTGTTCATTGTGGTTATCAGGTGAGGTCAGAGCAATGGGGCAGGGCCCTGTGTGTTTGGAATCTCCTGCTTGCTCTATAAGGAACCCACCATCAGGCTTTCTCATCTGCTTGTCCAGGTGTGGGGTGCTCCGCTGTCATCGGCCAGACATAAAAAAAACATGCAGTGTGACTACTCATTATAATAAGACCAAACATGACTAAGAAAACTAGGTGTTCACAATTGCTTGTTCTTATATAAAGGAGCACAGTAAGGATGCTCAAGTCACCTACACTGGTTATTTTGGGGTGGCTGAATTCAAAGCACTGGAGTGGACGAGGATATGCTGGCAGTTGAGTCTTCTCAAGCTAGAATTGCCAAGCTTATAAAAAATTTAACAGCTATTACAAGCATTAGTGTTTTTTTTGTTTGTTTTTGTTTTTTTGAGACGGAGTCTTGCTCTGTCTCCCGGGCTGGAGTGCAGTGGCCGGATCTCAGCTCACTGCAAGCTCCGCCTCCCGGGTTCACGCCATTCTCCTGCCTCAGCCTCCGCAGTAGCTGGGACTACAGGCGCCCGCCACCTCGCCCTGCTAGTTTTTTTTTTTTTTTTTTTTTTTTGTATTTTTAGTAGAGATGGGGTTTCACCGTGTTAGCCAGGATGGTCTCAATCTCCTGACCTCGTGATCCGCCCGTCTCGGCCCCACCGCAAAGTGCTGGGATTACAGGCTTGAGCCACTGCGCCCGGCCGAATACATCAATCTTTTAGAAATCTTGCACAAAATGGAAAAATAAGAATAAGAATGAAATAATAGAATTGCTAATATTCAGAAAGCATTTAGTCTTTTTAAGAGACTGGGGGGTAGGATCAGACACTATACTAAGTTTTACGTATATTAACTCACTATTCACAACACTTCCACTAGTGAGGTGCTATTATGCTGCTTTCATGAAGGTGGAAACTGAGGCACAGAAGGCAGGTGGTATGGCTCCCAAGTCAGATCTCATGAACTCGAAATCCTATGGACCTTCATGAATGTGTCTAAAATTAGAGTACAATTGTCATCCAATGGAAGATTTGTTTTCTCAGAGGATAAAATGTAAGAGGTAGAATGAGAGAGTGATGATTTGTTAAGGGGGTTGCTGATATTCTTATCCGGTACTTTTTAGGGAAGGAGAACACCACCAGTTACCTAGTGAGTTATTTTATTTTGCATTGAGTTTCTGGTCAAACCTTGGTGGCTGTTTGCTGACAGGGGCTTCAAGGCTCAAGTCATTTTGATACTTTCTTCCTCTTGCATGATAAGCACACTTTTATTACTAAGACAGAAACTAATGACAGTTTTTCTCTCCTGGAAATCTTTCAATGAATTTACTTCACTTGAAATTTCAAATATTTGAAATACGTTTTTTAAACTGACATAGTCTCTCATATATAAAAATAAAACCAATAGAAAGCAATTTTTTTTGTTTTTTATTTTCCACATCAGACAGGTAATGTGACAACATTGAACGAGGCGCATCTCACACAAGAGCATGAAAACCCAGTTATCCTGCTTATGAACTACAAAAGGGTCATTTTCTTTTCTTTGTGGTGATTTTTATTTTCTTTTCAACTTAAAAAGGTGTATTAATATTCCATCTTAAGACAATGTGGTAGCCATGAAGTCTGTGTAAGAAAGGTAAGAGAGAAGTTCATTTATAATGATGATCAGCAGTGATGTGAAAAGGAGTCTTCCCTGGCATCTTTGAGTCCTTTACAACATTTAGAAAACTGTGCAGATAAGGAAGAAGAGTGACTTATAATCAGAGAAAAAAGGTTACAGCTGCCTAAGGTATAGCTGCCTGCCACCTGACACAGACCCCATAATCATATTCCTTTAAGGCTGAAAATAATGAGTTCTAATAGCGTGTATATATATACACACAATTTTTTTTTTTTTTTTTTTGAGATGGAGTCTCACTCTGTTCCCCAAGCTAGAGTGCAGTGATGCAATCTCAGCTCACTGCAACCTCTGCCTCCCATGTTCAATGATTTCTCCTGCCTCCGCCTCCTGAGAAGCTGGAACTACAGGAGCATGACACCATCATGCCCAGGGAATTTTTGTATTTTTAGTAGAGATGGGATTTTGCCGTGTTGGCCAAGCTGCTCTCAAACACCTGACCTCAGGTGATCCCATTGCCTCAGCCTCCCAAACTGCTGGAATTACAGGCATAAGCCACTGTGCCCGACTACAGCTTAGATTTTGAATAACTGATTTCTACAATGTTTTGGACATGTTTTTAGAACACCACCCCACATTTAAAAGAAGTTCATGACATTGTATAAAATGATTAGAACCATAATATTGTTTTGCAGAATGAAAGTTGATATTCATTGAAATAACTTAATATTACAACCATGTAGTAACTCCAGACCTGAGACTAAAGACTTTGGGATAGGAAGACAGAGAGCAATGTGACTAATTATATGCTGAATCAATCATATTTAGGATAGAAAATGTAACTCTATTTTTTCTAAAAAGATATAATCTTTAAGCAAGATTTTATGCCCCAATACACCCAAAATTCTCATGAAAATAAACTTAGGTGTTTCATTTTCCAGATACAAAATTCATATTGAATAAATCAATCTTTATTTTTTTTTGAGACGGAGTCTTGCTCTGTCGCCCAGGCTGGAGTGCAGTGGCCGGATCTCAGCTCACTGCAAGCTCCGCCTCCCGGGTTCC
>NW_016806392.1:2183756-2306414 GCF_001698545.2 Rhinopithecus bieti | reverse complement strand
GTTTTAAAAGAACTAGAGAAGCAAGAGCAAACACATTCAAAAGCTAGCAGAAGGCAAGAAATAACTAAGATCAGAGCAGAACTGAAGGAGATAGAGACACAAAAACACCCTTCAAAAAATCAATGAATCCAGGAGCTGGTTTTTTGAAAAGATCAACAAAATTGATAGACCGCTAGCAAGACTAATAAAGAAGAAAAGAGAGAAGAATAAAACAGACACAATTAAAAATGATAAAGGGGATATCACCACCAACCCCACAGAAATACAAACTACCATCAGAGAATATTACAAATACCCCTATGCAAATAAATTAGAAATTCTAGAAGAAAAGGATAAATTTCTGGACACATACACCTTCCCAAGACTAAACCAGAAAGAAGTTGAATCCCTGAATAGACCAATAACAGGTTGTGAAATTGAGGCAATAATTAATAGCCTACCACCCAAAAAAAGTTCAGGACCAGATGGATTCACAGCCCAATTCTACCCGAGGTACAAAGAGGAGCTGGTACCATTCCTTCTGATACTATTCCAATCAATAGAAAAAGAGGGAATTCTCCCTAATTCATTTTATGAGGCCAGCATCATCCTGATATCAAAGCCTGGAAGAGACACAACAAAAGAATTTTAGACCAATAACCATGATGAACATCAATGCAAAAATCCTCAAAAAAATACTGACACACCAAATCCAGCAGCACATCAAAAAGCTTATCCACCATGATCAAGTTGGCTTCATCTCTGGGATGCAAGGTTGGTTCAACATATGCAAATCAATAAATGTAATCCACCATATAAACAGAACCAAAAACAAAAACCACATGATTATCTCAATAGTCACAGAAAAGTCCTTTGACAAAATTCAACAGCACTTCCTGTTAAAACTCTCAGTAAGCTAGATATTGATGGGTCATATCTCAAAATAATAATACATTGAATATCATACTGAATGGGCAAAAACTGGAAGCATTCCCTTTGAAAACTGGCATAAGATAGGGATGCCATCTCTTCCCACTTCTGTTCAACAGAGTGTTGGAAGTTCTCGCCAGGGCAATCAGGCAAGAGAAAGAAATAAAGGGTATTCAATTAGGAAAAGAGGGAGACAAATTGTCCCTGTTTGCAGATGACATGATTAAATATTTAGAAAACCCCATCATCTTAGCCTCAAATCTCCTAAAACTGATAAGCAAGTTCAGCAAAGTCTCAGGATACAAAATCAATGTGCAAAAATCACATGCATTCCTATACACCAAAAACAGATGGAGAGCCAAATCATGAGTGAACTCCCATTCACAATTGCTTCAAAG
Organism: Rhinopithecus bieti; assembly: GCF_001698545.2. Taxonomy (NCBI): domain Eukaryota; kingdom Metazoa; phylum Chordata; class Mammalia; order Primates; family Cercopithecidae; genus Rhinopithecus; species Rhinopithecus bieti. Next base: position 2,305,107 of record NW_016806392.1, on the reverse strand, counting down.
AGAATAAAATACCTACGAATCCAACTTACAAGGGATGTCAAGGACCTCTTCAAGGAGAACTACAAACCACTGCTCAACAAAATAAAAGAGAGCACAAACAAATGGAAGAACATTCCATGCTCATGGATAGGAAGAATCACTATCATCAAAATGGCCATGTAGCCCAAGGTAATTTATAGATTCAATGCCATCCCCATTAAGCTACTGATGACTTTCTTCACAGAATTGGAAAAAACTACTTTAAAGTTCATGTGGAACCAAAAAAGAGCCTACATTACCAAGACAATCTTAAGCCAAAAGAACAAAGCTGGAGGCATCACACTACCTGACTTCAAACTATACTACAAGGCTACAGTAACCAAAACATCATGGTACTGGTACCAAAACAGATATATAAACCAATGGGACAGAACAGAGCCCTCAGGAATAATACCACACATCCTCAACATCTGATCTTTGACAAAACTGACAAAAACAAGAAATGGAGAAAGGATTCCCTATTTAATAAATGGTGCTGGGAAAACTGGCTAGCCACATGTAGAAAGCTGAAAGTGGATCCTTTCCTTAAACTTTGTACAAAAATTAATTCTAGATGGATTAAAGATTTAAATGTTAGACCTAAAACCATAAAAACCCTAGAAGAAAACCTAGGCATTAACATTCAGGACATATACATGGGCAAGGACTTTTTGACTAAAACACCAAAAGCAATGGCAACAAAAGCCAAAATGGACAAATGGTATCTAATTAAACTAAAGAGCTTCTGCACAGCAAAAGAAACAATCAGAGTGAAGAGGCAATCTACAGAATGGGAGAAAAATTTTGCAATCTACTCATCTGACAAAGGGCTAATATCCAGAATCTACAAAGAACTTAAATTTACAAGAAAAAAGTCAAACAACCCTATCACAAAGTGGGCAAAGGATATGAACAGACATTTCTCAAAAGGAGACACTTATGCAGCCAATAGACACATGAAAAAATGCTCATCATCACTGGCTATCAGAGAAATGCAAATCAAAACCACAATGAGATACCATCTCACACCAATTAGAATGGCAATCATTAAAAATTCAGGAAACAGGCTTGGTGCGGTGGCTCACGCCTGTAATCCCAGCACTTTGGGAGGCCAAGGTGGGTGGATCACAAGGTCAGGAGCTCAAGACCATCCTGACCAACACAGTGAAACCCCGTCTCTACTAAAAATACCAAAAAATTAGCTGGGTGTGGTGGCAGGCACCTGTAGTCCCAGCTACTCAGGAGGCTGAGGCAGGAGAATGGTGTGAACCCAGGAGGCAGAGCTTGCAGTGAGCCAAGGTCGCGCCACTGCACTCTAGCCTGGGTAACAGTGCCAGACTCCTTCTCAAAAAAAAGAAAAAGAAAGTCAGGAAACAACAGGTGCGGAGAAGATGTGGAAAAATAGGAAAACTTTTACACTGTTGCTGGGAGTGTAAACTAGTTCATCCATTGTGGAAGATAGTGTGGTGATTCCTCAAGGATCTAGAACTAGAAATACAATTTGACCCAGCAATCCCATTATTGCAGTATATATCCAAAGGATTATAAATCATGCTACTATAAAGACACATGCACATGTATGTTTATTGTGGCACTATCCACAATAGCGAAGACTTAAAACCAACCCAAATGTCCATCAGTGACAGACTGGATTAAGAAAATTTGGCACATATACACCATGGAATACTATGCAGCCATAAAAAAGGATGAGTTCATGGCCTTTTTAGGGACATAGATGAAGCTGGAAACCATCATTCTCAGCAAACTATCGCAAGGACAGAAAACCAAACAAAGCATATTCTCACTCACAGGAGGGAATTGAACAATGAGAACACTTGTACACAGGGTGGGGAACATCACACACCAGGGCTTGTTGTGGGGTGGAGGGAAGAGGGGAGGGATAGCATTAGGAGAAATACCTAAAGTAAATGACGAGTTAACGGGTGCAGCACACCAACATGGCACATGTATACATATATAACAAACCTGCACGTTGTGCACATGTACCCTAGAACTTAAAGTATAATAAATAAATAAATAAATAAATGTCATCAGTTAAGGCAGGAACTGGCCATTTTCACTTCTTTTGTGCTTCCTTCAGTTGCTTCATGCCATCTGGATGTATACATACAGGCTTGCCCTCAGAGGCCTGACATTCCTGTCTTATATTAATAAGAAAAATAAAACAAAATAGTGTTTGGGTGGCAAAAATTTTTGGGGGTGGTACGGAGAGATAATGAGTGATGTTTCTCAAGGACTGCTTCAAGTGGGACTAGGAGTGGCATGGGAACTTAGAGTGGGAGAGATTAAACTGAAGAAAGGTTTCGGGGTAAGGGGTGATATTGTGGGGTGTTAGGAGGAGGATTTGTTGTATAGAATGACTGGTGATGGCCTGGATGCGGTTTTGTATGAATTGAGAAAATAAACGGAAGGCACAATGTCTGAATAAGAGAAGGAGAAAAACAGGTATTAAAAGACAAAGATTTTAGAGGACCTAGGACATCCAATTAGAGAGTGTCCAAGGTGGTTCAGTGTAATTATTTGCTTGGTTGGTGAGCTTTTGGGCTCTATCCTTGAGTTTTTTTATTTTGTCATATACCAGGCCAGATTGATTTAGGTAAAACAGCATTCTTCATTTAGAAATATGCAGAGTCCTCGTTTTCAGCAGTAAGTCAAAGCCTATTCCTGTCTTTTATATTAATAATAAGAAAACAAAACAAAATAGTAGCAAAGTATTGGTATCATGAGGGGAACAGGAAGTTGTTTGACCTCATTTGAAAGTTGAATTTTGGGAGTGAGGAAAACTAGTGTGCATGTGCCTGTCCAGTTAGCAGGTAGCCACTGGTAGGTAGAGGAGCCACAGTGAAAGAAGAGACCTTGTACAAGGCAAAACTGGAAATGCAAAGTGAAAAGTTGAGAAGGACTATTAAAAGAGGTGTCTTGCACCCAGACTCCTAGGGATCCAGCTAGGGTGTCTTCATATGGCTGGGAATCTGGAGTAGGCAAGAGAAGATTAGTAGCCTGGTGAATTTCCTGTCTAGCCTTCTGGAGGACTGGAAGATAGTCACCCAGAGGGCGGGTGTCTGGAACAAGGTTGGGGCTGAGCAAGAAAGTGCATCTATAAAATAGTTCAAATGGACTGTAACCTGTAGCATCTTGAGGGCAGGCTCTAATTCTGAGCAGGGCAAGAGGTAAAAGTACTGTCCAGTCCTTTTTAAGTTGGAGGCTGAGTTTGGTGAGGTGTGTTTTGAAATGACCATTAGTCAATTCTACCTTTCCTGAAGATTGGGGATGGTAAGGGGTACGAAGGTTCTATTGAATACTAAGAGCCTGAGAAACTGCTTGGGTGATTTGACTATTAAAGGCTGGTCCATTATTGGACTACATAGAGGTGAGAAGGCCAAACCAAGGAATTATGTCTGACAGAAGGGAAGAGATGACTGCAGTAGCCTTCTCAGACGCTGTGGGAAAGGCCTCTACCCATCCAGTGAAAGGGTCTACTCAGACCAAGAGGTATTTTAGTTTCCTGACTCAGGACATGTGAGTAAAGTCAATTTGCCAGTCCTGGGCAGGGGCAAATCCCCAAGCTTGATGTGTAGGGATGGGAGGGAGCCTGAGAAATCCCTGAGGAGTAGTAGAATAGCAGATGGAACACTGAGAAGTGATTTTTTTGAGGATAGATTTTCACAGTGGAAAGGAAATTTGAGATTTTAAGAGGCAGGCTAGCGGCTTGTAACCTACATGAAAGAGGTTATGAAAATTAGACAGAATAGAATGGGCCTGTGAGGTTGGAAAGATAATTTTATTTTTTTGGTCTAAGAACCCTCTGCCTTGAGTGAGGAGGGACTGATAGGTGGAAACGTCAGTGGGAGAATAAATAGGAGTGACTGATGAGAAGGAGAAAAACTGGCCAAGAGGGATGGAAGTAGGAAAACTGGCTGTTTTTTTTTTTTTTTTAGCTGTCTTATCAGCATAATTGTTGCCTTGAGAAATAGGGTCTGGGGCCCTTTGATGGCCTTTGCAGTGAATGACTCCAGCTTTTTCTTTTCTTTTTTTTTTTTTGGAAGTAAAGTGGCCTTGAGAATAATTCTATTAAAGAGACATTAATGATGGAGGATCTTTGCGTAGTGAGGAAACCTCTTTCGGCCTATATAACAGCATGGTGGTGCAGGACATGCAAGGCATATTTAGAGTCAGTGTAAATATTGACATGCAGTCCTTTTGCAAGAGTGAGGGCTCGAGTTAAGCCAGTGAGTTTGGCTTGCTGAGAGGTAGTGGAGTCGGGCAGAGTGGTAGCCTCAATGATAGATGTGGAAGATACTATAGCACAGCCTAACTTTGCTAGTAAATGGCAATTAGGCCTGGTGGAACTGCCATCAACAAACCAAGTGTGATCAGGGTGAGCAACAGGAAAGAAGGAAATATGAGCAAATGGAATGAAGGCCAGGTGGATCAGAGAGATAGTCATGGGGGTCAGGTGTGGTAACAGGAATAATGTGGGGGCCAGCCTAAAACAGTAAGGTCAAGTTGGTTGGACAGAAAGGCTATGGGGTGCAGTCCCAGCTCTTGTGTAAAAATTCTGACCACACAGCCCTGCACTTCAGCTGTGTGTAATGAAAAAGGGTTGGGATGAGTTAGGGAAAGCTAGTGTAGGAGCAGCTTTTAGAGCTGTTTTAAATGAATGTAAAGAGGAGTGGAGAAAGGATTTAGGATCTATGGGTCAACTAGGTTTCCTTTTGTGAGTTTATATAATGCTTTAGTCAGGATGATAAAACCAGGTATCTAAAGGCAAAAGTATCCAACCATGCCCAGGAAGGAAAGGAGTTGTTGCTTTGTAGAAGGGGTTGGGGTTTGAGAGATCAGACAGACATGATTGGCAGGGAGAACACACGTGTTTTCGTGAAGGATTATGCCGAGTTAGGTAACGGATGGGGAAGAAATTTGAGCTTGGTTGGTGGGGAGGGTACCTGATATTCTTTGGAGAATAAATGTTGAAGGAGCAGGAGGATATCTTGTTGGAAAGATTTGTAGAAGGGGCTATAAAGTAGAAGGTCATCAAAATATTCAATAAGGTGAGAAGCAGATGGATGGAAAGAAAGTAAATCACGAGAAAGGGCTTGACTTTTCATGGGGGTTGTCCATGAAGCCTTGTGGCAGTACAGCCTAGGTAAGTTGCTGAGACTGATGGATGTCAGAGTCACTCCAAGTGAAAGCGAAGAGAGACTGGGATGAAGGGTGCAAAGGAATAGCAAAGAAAGCATCTTTGAGATCCAGAACAGAATAATGGATTGTGGAGGGACATATTGAGGATAGGAGAGTATATGAGTTTGGCAGTATGGAGTGGATAGGAAAGACAATTTGGTTGATAAGGCGCAGACCCTGAACTAACCTGTAAGACTTGTCTGGTTTTTGGACAGGTAAAATGGGAGAATTGTAAGGAGCGTTTATAGGCTTTAGAAGCCTATATTGTGGCAGGAGAGTGATAACAGGCTTTAACCTTTTTAAAGCCTGCTGTGGGATGGGATATTGGCATTGAGTGGGGTAAGGGTGATTAGGTTTTAATGGGATGATAAGGGGTGCACGACTGGTTGCCAAGGTAGGAGTAGAGGTATCTTATACTTGTGGATTAAGATAGAGAGGCACATGGGGAGGATGCAAAGGAGGCTTTGAATTGGGGAAAAGGGCAGCAATGAGGTGTGGCTGTAGCCCAGGAATAGTCAGGGAAGCAGATAGTTTAGTTAAAATGTCTCAACCTAATAAGGGAGCTGGGCAGGTGGGGATAACTAAAAGGAGTGCATAAAAGAATGTTATCCAAGTTGGCACCAGAGTTGGGGAGTTTTAAGAGGTTTAGAAGCCTGGCCATCAATACCCACAACAGTTATGGAGGCAAGGGAAACAGGCCCTTGAAAAGAAGGTAATATGGAGTGGATAGCCTCTGTATCAATTAAGAAGGAGACAGACTTACCCTGCACTGTAAGAGTTACTCAAAGCATCTGTGATGGTCCAGGAGGCTTTTGAGGTGATCAGGCAGCATCAGTCTTCATTTGCCAATCTGAGAAGATCTGGGAAGGACTCAGTCAGAGAGCCTTGGGCCACAGTTCCAGAGGCTCTGGGAGTGGCTGCCAGGCGAGTTGGACAGTTCAATTTCCAGTGGGTTCCCACACAGATGGGACACAGCTTAGGAGGAATCCCAGGTTGTGGGCATTCCTTGGCACAGTGGCCAGATTTCCAGCACTTGAAGAAAGATCCTGGGGAGGAGGTCCTGAAGGAATGCCTGGCCGCTGTGGTTCGGGTGTTTTGAAGTTCTTGTGTGCTAGAGATGTGTCTGGGGTTTATCTTACAGCTGAGGCAAGTAATTGCAACTCTTCTCTATTATACACCTTGAAGGCAAGTTTAATTAAGTCCTGTTGTGGGGTTTGAGGGCTGGAATCTAATTTTTGGAGCTTTTTGTAATGTCGGGAGCAGATTGGGTAATAAAATGTATATTGAGAATAAGACGGCATTCTGGCCCTTCTGGGTCTAGGGCAGTAAAGTGTCTAAGGGTTGTCGCCAAACAGGCTATGAACTGGGCTGGGTTTTTATATTTCATGAAAAAGAGCCTAAATGCTAACTGATTTGGGAGAAGTTGGATAAAGAAAAAGGAGCATTAACTTTGACTATGCCTTCATCTGCAGCCACCTCTTTGAAAGGAAATTGTTGGGCAGGTAGGGGAGGGCTAGTCGCTGAATGAAACTATAAGCCAGACTGGGTGTGAGGAGGGGAGGTGATAAAAGGATTAGAGGGTGGGGGAGTGGAGGCTGAGGAAGAATTGGGACCTGGCTCGACCTGGCGAGGAGCTGTAGAAAAGGAGGATTCAAAGGACTGAGAGCTTGGGGTGGAGAATGAAGGAACAGACAAGAGAGAAAGAAGAAATATTTGGGACAAGTCACACTGGGAGCAAAGACTAGGGAGGGACCGATGTGTAAAACAATGCCTGGATGTCAGGCACCTCAGACCATTTGCCCATTTTACGATGAGAATTATCTAGATCTTGTAGGATGGAGAAATCGAAAGTGCCATTTTCTGGCTATTTGGAATCACTGTCGAGTTTATATAGGGGTCAAGCAGTGTTGCATAACAAAATAAGGCATTTAGGTTTTAGGTCAGGTGTGAGTTGAAGAGGTTTTAAGTTCTTGAGAACATAGGCTAAGGGAGAAGAAGGAGGAATGAAGGGTGGAAGGTTGTCCATAGTGAAGGAGGCAAGCCCAAAGGAAAGAGAAGGTAGAGACACTCAGTGGGGGGTGGTACTTGCCCCCCAGGGGAGGTGGTGCTTGCCATTAAGGTGAAGGATCAAGGCAGGAGTCCCCACGGTGATCAGATACTTCTGAAATGTGAGTGAATAATCAGGCAGGTGTCCCCGCTGTGATTAAACACCAATGGAAGACTGTCTTCCTGAGTCTGTGGCAGGCACTGAAGTTTTGGGTTCATGGATAAAACACATCTCCTCTGTCTCTACCAGAAAAAGAAAGGAACTAAAATTAAGGGAAGGGAGAAATTGAAGGGTGGAAGTGAAATTGACTGGAGAAAGAGGTTGAGGGATAGTGAGAGAGGTTGGAGAAGAGAGTAAAAAGAGAGTGCTTACCTGATTTAAAATTGGTGAGATGTTCCTTAGGCTGGTTGGTCTGAGGACCCAAGGTCATAGGTGGATCTTTCTCATGGAGCAAAGAGCAGGAGAACAGGGGATTGATCTCACAGGGGAAATCCCCCGACTGAGTCACAGCACCAAATGTCATAAGCATCTATGTGAAGAGACCACAAACAGGCTTTGTGTGAGCAATAAAGCTTTTTAATCACTTGGGTGCAGGTGGGTTGAGTCCAAAAAAGAGTCAGCGAAGGGAGATAAGGGTAGGGCAGTTTTACAGGATTTGTGTAGGTAGTGGAAAATTACAGTCAAAGGGGTCATTCTCTGGCGGGCAGGGGCGGGGGTCACAAGATGCTCAGTGGGGAGCTTCTGAGACTCATTGTCCAGAAAGAATTTCACAAGATAATGTAATCAGTTAAGGCAGGAACCGGCCATTTTTCACTTCTTTTGTGATTCTTCTGTTGCTTCAGGCCATCTGGATGTATATGTACAGGCTTGGGCTCAGAGGCCTGACAATGGTGATAATAATAATTATTATTTTTGAGACAGAGTCTTGCTCTGTTGCCCAGGCTGGAGTGCAGTGGTGCAATCTTGGCTCACTACAACCTCCACCCTCCCAGGTTCAACTAATTCTCCTGTCTCAGCCTCCTGAGTAGCTGGGATTACAGGCATACACCACCACACACAGCTAATTTTTGTATTTTTAGTAGAGATGGGATTTCACCGTGTTTGCCAGGCTGGTCTCAAACTCCTGACCTTAGGTGATCTGCCCACCTCAGTCCCCAAAATGCTGGGATTACAGGCATGAGTCACAGCACCTGGACAGGCCCTTGAGTATTTGGTCTTGTGTGAAAATGATGAACCTATTGTGCCCAATTAAATAACAAGAGGAACAAAGATCTCTGCCACAAACTGCTCTATAAGTGTAATATATGGCAACATTTTATAGCTAGTGTGACCTTTTCTGTTAATATAAACCCCAGTAAATCAAATACGTATAAGAATTAATTTATTTTCCACTAAAAAAAAAAAAAAAGAAAAAAATACTAGACAGAATGATGTAAATGATGTAAAACGGATGCTTTGGTTCTGTAGGAGGATGTTTTGTCCATATAACATATAAGCGTAGCTTGTAAAAGCAAAAAAAAAAAAAAAAAAAAAGAATTCTAATCAAAAAAGTTTTTTTTTAAATAATGAAGTACAGTCATTAATAATGAACTAAATGGATGCCTCATGACATAAAACCTATGGCCCATGGATTAATCAGAAAAAAACACAGGTTTTATTCCTAGTGCTGGAGTGAACAAATGGCCACGTGCGCTAGTGCACGGATTGCAGTCCTCCAGGTTAACTCTGCAGCGGAGTGCTCTTGGGCTGCTGGTTTCTTTTCTTTTCTTTTCTTTTTTTCTTTTCCTTTTTTTCTTTTCTTTTTTTCTCTCCTTCCTTCCTTCCTTCCTTCCTTCCTTCCTTCCTTCCTTCCTTCCTTCCTTCCTTTTCTGACAAAAGACATTTTATTCTATGACACAGTGTCCAAATGTCTGATTTACTAGTTTTTTTCTTCATTTATTAAATACAAACATAGCATTACTTTTGTTCAAACAGCAATTTTTTGTATAAAATCTTTTGCAGAAATTAAATATATGAAAAATTAGAAGGAGAATGATTCGTAGTGCAGGTGAAAGCATCCTGACTTGTGAGCTCAGCCTCTCGTTTCTCCAGGCAGCCCTGGAAGCACTCTGCAGTGCCTCAGGGCTATGAGCAAGGCAGTGCCAGAGCCACTGTCCCACAGAGTGGTCCTTACATTATGGATGACAGTCTGTCAGGACGATTGCTGGTTAAGTGTGTAACAGCACCTGAGACATTTAAAAATACGAATCTACAGTGAGACCAACTTGAAGGTTATTAACGTTGCCTTTATTAAATTATTTCTGGAGATTAGTTTGCATTTTGGTGACCAAAAGATCAATCAATCCTTCTACCCTCAGATATGCAGGGGTAAGCGACATTAGCTAGCTGCTCACTTACGGCTTATTCAAGATAAACGGTCTAATGAGAGGGTCTTGTTGATTATTTAATTACAACTGCAATATTGCATACCATTTTCTTTTGATTTTAACTTGTTTCTTAGATATTAAAATTAAATGAATATTTAAAAGTACAATATTGCAGTTGAGGTCAATTGTGCTTATGCTGTCAGTAGAAGTGTGGATAGCAATGGTTACATACTGGGTGTTTTCTTACATTAGCAAATATGGGTCATTCCTCATGTGATCTCCAGCTCTAGGTTCTGCCCTATGTGTTTATTCTCTCAACCAGGGGTAGAGATCGTCCCAATCTGAATTTCAACCAGGGTCATCCTGGGATGAATAAATGTCTGAGCGCTTCTGGAGGAGGCACAAGCTCGCCAAGGGTCTGAGTGCACAAAGACTTATTTTTGAAGAACTCTTCTGAAGGGAAGTAAAAGTCAGGCAAGTGCATTTGACCTATAAAATCAAAGGGAAAAGCTGCTCTCAGGCCAGCATTGTCTCAGCAGATGGACCTCCTGCCAAGACCCTTGTGAAAATTTACCTGGGTTTGAGGGAAAGAGACTTTGAGAGAAATTTCAGGTCACTTTTCACAAAAATCATTGTGAGATGTTATTTTACAAGAACACACTGTGTGAAGGCCAGTGGAATACAATTGACATTAAGGTCAGAGAATGGACTCTCCTCCACTTCTCCAGCAAATCGTCAAGAGTTTTGCTGCATCGATGTTCTGTGGACATTAGTAGCTTGGCACACTATAGTCATTTTGAGAAGAGCCATACCAGTACCCCATGGCAGTGTACTCAGTAAGGGCTTTAGCAGGCACCGTGGTGAGGCAGCTGCATTGCGGGGGACAGTGCTCTTCAGGGGAACATGGGCAAGAAACAGCCAGGCTGACCAAAAAAGAGATGCTCTTTACGTTGTGTGTTCACCTCACATGCTGGCACACCCTACAGTTTCCTGACAATTGTGTGTGGGACAGGAATGACTTACTTAGGGTTGTGGTCATCCCACAAAACAATCAAGGGACATGTTGTCCATGCCTTCAGAGTTTCCCTGCTATCACCCAGGCAGGCACAGCATGGGGAACTGTGGCACATGCACGTCCACAATATTTACCCATCCTCCGTTACTGCCAGCCACGTTCCTCACCTTATGCTGCTGGTCCTGCCAGGCCCTACTACTCCTCAGTGCACTCTCTCTGGCATGCAAGCACAGGACTTGTCACAAAGCCATCGTCAAAATTTTGTTTTGTTTTGTTTTGGGACGGAGTTTCGCCCTGTCGCCCAGGATGGAGTGCAATGCTGCGATCTCGCCTCACTGCAACCTTAGCCTCCCAGGTTTAAGCGATTCTCCTGCCTCTACCTCAGCCTCCCGAGTAGCTGGGATCACAGACGTGCACCTCCACGCCCAGCTAACTTTTGTATTTTTAGTAGAGACAGGGGTTCATCATGTTGGCCAGGCTGGTCTCGAACTCTTGACCTTGTGATCCACCCGCCTCGGCCTCCCAAAGTGCTGGGATTACAGGCATGAGCCACGGTGCCCAGCCCCAAAATGTTTTTATAATTTAGCATGGAAATGAATTTAACATGGAAATGAAGCCTACTGCTTCAGGATTAATCTTATTTAACATGTCTTCTTCTCTGTTTTGTTTTTGTTTTTGTTTTGTTTGACCATGACTAGCTCTGTTGCCCAGACTACAGTGCAATGGTGCAATCTCAGCTCACTGCAACCTCCGACCCCCGGATTCAAGACATTCTTCTACCTCAGCCTCCCAAGTAGCTGGGATTACAGGCGTGGACCTCCACGCCCAGCTAATTTTTGTATTTTTAGTAGAGACGGTATTTCACCATGTTGGCCAGGCTGGTCTCACACTCCTGACCTCAGGTGATCCACCTGCCTTGGCCTCCCAAAGTTTTGGGATTACAGGTGTGAGCCACCATGCCCGGCCTAAGTTTGTTTTTAAAAAATTAAACTCACAACACTGTGGGGCAGGTCATAAGAAAACTGATGCCCAGAGAGCTGAAGATGGGATCCTGCCACAGTCCTCCATCTGCAGGGCATCCCATCACTCTTGCTAATAACATGATGCTGAGGACTTACCCACTGCACGTTCTCACTTAAAGTAAGTTACTTTACTATTTTTTATCTTAAACTGTGGTAAAATCCATATACAGTTTATTGTCTTAACCATATTAAGTGCACAATTCAGTGGTATTATGTCCATAATACTGCGCAACCATTACCGCCTCCCCATCTTCCTAACTCCTTTCATCTTGTAAAACAGAAACTCTGTGCTCCTGAAGCAGCAACTCCTCATAGCCCCCTCCCCAGCCACTGGCAACCAGCACTCCCCTTTCTATTTCTATGAGGGTGACTACTCCAGGTGCCTTATATAAGTGGAATCATATGGTATTTGCCCTTTGGCGACTGGTTTGTTTCAGTTCTCCTGATGTCCTCAAGGTTCATCCATGCTGTATTGTGTGTCAGAACTTCCTTTCTTTTAAAGGCTGAACAATAATTCTGTCCTATGTTTCTACCATATTTTGTGTATCTGTTCATCTAGCATGTCTTCTAACACACAATTTCCTTCCTCAGAAATCTTCAATTATTTTTTAACAGAATACAATCCAAGATCTTGGGATAATTTTCAGACTCTCAATGGCTTATCAAGCTTATCTCCTAATGTCACTTGCCATATCTTCTGTTCTAGCCAAATTTACTTCTGCAATGTTTAAATATACTGTTATATCCATGTTTTTGGTCAAACCAAAGTCCCCTTCTATAAGGCTCTCCTGTGTTTCCTTACCTGGTTTAAATTATATTAGTCATTGAAGATTTTGCTCTGCTCAAAGTCCACCCCCTCCACCAAAATACCCCTGTCCACCCAAATGTAAGGTGAGATATCCTTCCTTTAAGGTCTTATGCCAAGTCATTTTGTTTGTCAATGTGTGTGGCTATCAGTGTTTGGAGACATCAGTGCTATAGCCACTTTGTATTATTACGGGAATCTCTCTTTGTAATCTCAGTCTGTGAACATCTTCGCAGTTCAACTCCATGCCATGCGTGGCCTCTTCTCTTGCCTGGATTTCCCTTTTCTCATTTCTCAATTGGGCCAGATTTGTATGCACAATTTCTTCCCTAAAATATTTGGTCCTGTTGCCTCTTTTCCTCCAGTAAAACCAATCAGCTCTTCCATTGTGTTTCCAAAACACTGAGAACAAATCTCTCCCTTGACACCCGGGCAGTGTGTTGGCCATGCTACATGTCTGCCCCAGCTCTTAGACTGTGAACATTTTAAGGGCAGGCATTACACCTGGCCCTTTCTTCATCCAGAGAATTCTGCTATGTCTGGCACATATTTGCAGTTCTTGTTTCCTCCACACAATGGACAAGAAAAAATATGTTCCTTGATTCCAGATAGGAGGAAACACATTTTGAAGGTAAAATATTATCAATGTCATTGCGGTGACTTTCATGATGAATATTAGGAGATGCTTATGTGCCAAGAAGTGTGATAAATACTAAAAAGGTTACACTGATGAGTCATACATGGTCTTTTATTTTTAAAGAGCTTAGGATGTAATGAATAAAGAATTTATAATATTAGAAGTCAGAATGGATGATATGCCTGTAATTACATACAGCAGGGCATCATGACAAAGAGAATGGACAGCAGGAATGCATTCATTTATTTGTGTTGTGGAGAGTAGTGCAAGAGAGCCTTTGCTTAAGAGGCTAATAGTTGACTTCCAATATTTCAGATGATTAGAATTCTGAGAAAGATGAAGAAGGCAGAAAACACAGGATGGGCAAAGACATGGAGACTGGAAACTGCAATGAATGTCGGGTAGGAAAACAATAGAGTGTATGCGTAGGAACAGAATGTGAGGGCTCTGGGACTCGGCTGGCAAGTCCAGGCTTCCACCTACTGATGGAACATTGCAACCAAGTTTTAAAGAGGAGGGTGACGGAACAGAGAAATGACCTGCTCTGCAGGTTAATTTTCACCTGTCGGTTCTCATCAACTTTTCATCTGTCTATGCCAGAGAATTGGGGGCCAACTTGAGCACCTCAGAAGGTGCCTAGAGGCAGCAATCATGTAACAGAAAAGTGCAGTGCTCCTGAGAGCTGCTTTGTCTTCTACCAGTAATTCCGTGGCATTCAAAATGGAAGAGACAACAATACTTGTTCTCCTGACTCTCTTGGGATCTCTCCAGGTGTCCACATTGAATGCCTGCTGCCAGAGAGAGGAACAGAGCAGTAGATAAGTGACAAAGAAGGAGAACGGCAGCAGCAGCCCTGACCCAGGCAGGAGGCTCGGGTGGGAAAGGGCTGCCAGTGTCTGTAAACGACGTGGAGTGGGGCTGATGCTGCTCTTTAGTGGAAACTCTCTGCCTTTAGTTGTCTACATTCCTAGGGCTTAACTGTTCAGCTCTGTCTGACCTGTTTTCTCCTATTTAGGCAGTTTATCTGGTCCTTCAACTCCAGGCTTTATTTCAAATCCAGCTTTCCTCCTCATAATCAATGACTGTATTTCATATGTCTTAATCACTTTTCTACCCTGGGAAATGGTGACTAATGAAACAACTAATAAGCTCCTTTAGTGTCAGTTGATAGGAATTACTGAGAATACATTGGAGCAAAGAAGCAGGTATATAAATTAACTCCACCTTCTGTCAGAAAAGAGCATTAGACATCATAGAAACCTTTATTTATAAGATCGTCTTGATTCTCATACTAGGGGTAATTACTCCGAATGTCTTCTAGTTTTTAACTTGTAATGTTCTCCTGCTTATTCTTTTTGAGGTACTCCAACTATTTCTTCCATAACATGTTAAGATAAAAATAGACCAACAAGAAGGAGAGCTCAAACTGATTCAATTTCATAATTGTATCTTCAACTTCTAGCTGAACAATCAAGAGTGTATTACTCAAAGTCCTATGTAGTCCACACAGCAAAGGCTGAATAAGTCATTGAGCATCAATCAGCAATTGTTTAAACCAGAATTTCTTTCCATTTGCAACACTTGTTTTTCCCAGTATATAATAATCACAATAACAACCGTAAAGCTTCTCACAGGTGAAGAAGGAAGGAAGGAAGGAAGGAAGGAAGGAAGGAAGGAAGGAAGGAGATGAAGGAAGGAAGGAAATGAAGGAAGGAAATAAAAGATAATAACAGAAGGGGGAAATGAAGAAAGGGAAAGGAAAGGAAATAGCCACTCTGCTCCTCTGAATAGGAAAATATTTTATGTTAGCTACCAGACCACTGAGAATTAGGAATAAGAATTTAATTCAGAACATCTTTTGTGGGTGCTCTGACAGATATTTGAGATATAATGAACATTTTTCTGAGATGTTGATGAACCTTCTTTCATAGAAAATTTATTATTAACCTAAAGTGTCTCTGAATAGCGGAAACTGGGATAGAGTGCTGAATGGAAATCCTTTCATGAAAGACAAAATGGACCCATGACAAGAATAAACAAAAGGGTACATAGTCATAGAATTTCAGAATAACATGAATCACGATAAACCCTTAATTTACGTGTGTTTCCTATGCATTGGATTTCTCATACCTATAGATGTGAGGATTGATCTTGCTTGTATCTGTGTCTCTGAGAGAGAAGGTG
Source organism: Rhinopithecus bieti (assembly GCF_001698545.2). Lineage (NCBI taxonomy): Eukaryota > Metazoa > Chordata > Mammalia > Primates > Cercopithecidae > Rhinopithecus > Rhinopithecus bieti. The sequence goes on along the minus strand of NW_016806392.1, from coordinate 2,289,811 downwards.
ATTTGGGTGTTTCTGATGTCACAAGTCCAATGTAGCCATCTCTGTTTTGTATCATTGTTCACAGTCCCATTGTTACACTCATTTCTTGCCTATAGTTGTCCTGCAATTTAGTTCGAAAGCTGTGATCTTTTCGCTCTGACCTTCTCTCCATACTCTGCCCCATGGCGGCGGGCCATGCTGCCTCCTCCAGGCTGATGAGATTAAGTAGCCACAGTGCTGTGCAGGGTGGGGTCAGCTCAGAGCTCAACAGAGTCAACAAGATATCTCTTTCCTTACCAGAGTCTCAGCTACCATCTCACCCTCATAGGTGTCAGCAGGGCTGTTCTAACGTCCTGGTGGCTGGTGTCTGCAACTGTTTCATCCTAACAAAATCTGCAGTGCCAAAAGCAACCATCTCTGCTACATGACCTACTTCACCTTCCCTTGTCTATTTTTAAATCACAGTTCCTCCAAAAGCAGCAAAGAGTAAATGATTTTGAATGACTTTCGTAAGGTTTAATTTTTGTAGGGACAGTCAAGGCTTTAACTCTCATTTCATATGTTAATTTGATGGATGCTACAGGATCTTAAATTGCCTGTCTATTGAACTTGCAATAATCAACAGGAGTAATGTTTACTCTATAACATTTAAAAATCTTTGCATTTGAAATAATTTTAGATTTACAGCAGAGTTGCAAAGATAATAGAGAGAGGCCTTGTTTACTCTTCATTTCCAGTCCCTTAATGCTAACAATTTGTATAACCATGGTAGATTTATCAAAATTAAAGAATTAACATCGGTAGAATACATTTAACAAAACTACAGAGAGTATTCATAAGTCTTTGTACTAAGATGCCTTTTCTGTTCCAGGATTCAGTCCAGGACACCAATTTGCATTTCACTGTCATGTATGCTCAATCCACTCTATGCATTTGCTTGCCCTTGACAGTCTTGTAGAGTATGGATCAGATGTTTTGTAGCATGTCATTCAATTTGGTTTTATCTGATATTCTTCCAAAAAATATATAACCCCAGCCTAACCATGAGCAAATATCAGATAAAACCAAATTGCTCTTCTCATTGAATCATATAATGGGATACATCATATCAACATGAGTTATTCCTTGTAAGGTTAACCTTGGTCATTTGATGATGTTTTCCAGGTTTCTCCAATGCAAAGTTACCATTTTCATCCTTTTCTGTGTCTTCTGTTTTCGAAGTGAGTCGCTAAGTCCAGTCCACACTCAGTGGGAGTGGAATGAAGCTCTACCTCCCACAAGGAAGAAGACTGAAGAACTTGGGGTACATATCTTCTTCTTTTTCTTTTTTTTTTTTTGAAACGGTGTCTTGCTCTGTTGCCCAGGCTGGAGTGCAGCGGTGTGATCTTGGCTCACTACAACCTCCATCTCCCAAGTTCAAGCGAATCTCCTGCCTCACCCTCCTGAGTAGCTGGGACTATAGGTGTGTGCCATCAAGCCTGGCTAATTTTTTGTATTTTTAGTAGATACAGGGTTTCACCGTGTTAACCGGGATGGTCTTGATCTCCTGACGTGATCCACTCGCTTTGGCCAACCAGAGTGCTGGGATTAAAGGCGTGAGCAACTATGCCTGACTTTAGAACTTGGAGACATATCTTAAAGCCACTAAATATTTGGGGAAAGTATTCTGAGGCTTTGCTATTTTCCTGTTTCTCCTTAAGGCTTTACCTACCAATTTTATTATTCATCTGTGGATCTGCTGCAATTATTATGGTGCCATTCTAATAGTAATTTTCTTTTTCACTCCTTCCTTTTACATTTAATATTTGGAATTCTTCTGTAAAAGGATTTGTCATTTTCTTCTCTTTATGCATTTAATCATGTGCTTATACCCATATAGACTTGTGGCATTTATTTATTATTTTGCTATAATTCAATACTATTATTATTTTAAATTTTATCTTATTATTTTGTTTACTGTGTAATGTTTAAGATGTATTATAACGAGGCCTATATATTCCCCCTAAAATCTATGAAACAACCATCTGTGGCAGCAGTTTGGGAGGGATATTTTAGAAGAGAAGATAGGGAGAAGAAGAATCTTGACAAGGCAGAAATCCACATCTACAGTCCAGGGGTCTTGCTAGAATCCCAGTTGGTCACAAACTGCCTAACATCTTCTTATGGATGGTTCCTTAAATGCAACATATTCACAGTAAATTCTTCACGATCACCGTCCTCTTAGATACCTGGATCAGAAATCAGGGAACCAAGGAGACCTCCTTTCTCTCTCTCACAACCAACACTTTTCTATTTCTCCACTGTCTCTATTCATCACTTGTTAGTTGGATTATCAACACATTTCCAATTATAAAAGATTGGAGCTTAGAGATGAGGATGGCAAAATAAAACTGCAACAGTATTACTGTTAATATTGCATAAAATCTTATTAATCAAGACAATATAAAATGCCCCTAAAATAAAGAAAAGCAGTTAAAAATGAAAACTCAAAGTATCTCTTGGAAAGACAAATACCTAAGTGAACATAACACAGGAAAACAGGGCAAGGTGGTGATCCTTTTCCTCAAACAAGTATAAGACAATTCTAAGACAGATGCTGAACTTCTAAGACCTCACCACTCCTGGCCACCAAGCAACAAACTGGGAGTCTACTATAGCGTGACAATTAATGCTTGTTAGATGGTTGGAAATATGAATGCATGAGTGATTACATCAATTCAATTTCTCAAGTCCTGAGTGCCTGGGTGTCACAAGAAAGAAGAGACAAGAGGCAAAATGCAACCCAGGGGCGGCTGTGCTCCTCCATCTCTAGAAATTGAGTGGTGGGGACCTGTTTCACTGTGTGTCCTCTGTAGTCCCTTCCCATCCAATCTGGTGTGACTCAGTTTAGAGAAGGAGGGGCAGCTCATCTATGACTCAGCCTTGGAGCCTCTTTGGGAAAGTCTGTGCGGGGAGTCTGTTCTAGGAATTTTCCAATGCACCAGAACTGTCTCTGGCTCCTACCAAACATGGTAGAATTTAATTAGGTTTTAGGCAATCTGATTACTTGATTAAATTATTCATAGGAAGATGATAATTTCAAAAGATGAGCTTGTCAAAAGATGTGGCTTAATTGGAAGAGTATATTTGGAGACATTTTTGAACCGCATGGTTATTTATATAAACTCTGAATACAGAAAACCTCATCCTGTGTCTTTCAGGCTCTCCCTTGGGAATACCATGCAAAGGTAGTGGCAAGGAAGTCCTACAATTGTAATGGAATCTCATTTTCTTATTCTTGCTAAAGACAATTACAAAAAATGTTTATTTCCCAGTGGTTGTTATGATTTGGCAAAAGCAGAATAAAAGATTTGATAGACACAACCATGAAGATAGGCTGAGTAGGTAATAATCATGATTTAATGAAGGTCAAGTTTTATGAGAAGGTCATGGAAAAGGACAACAACGTATTTAACTGCATCAAATAACTGAGGTGGCCAGTGGGTCTGGTGCTACTGCCAGGAAAGAGAGAACTCAGGAGAGATGAGATGGCTGCTGAATGGACTTCTCTAGGTCACAGCACCCACCTCTTGGGCACCAAGAGCAGACAGTTATAAATGAAAATATCTTTGCGTTTGTTTTTTGCACAAACATACATACACACACGCACACACATAAAAATCACACCAGCACACACACAGAAATTGGTGTCAACTCTCTAGGCCAGAAAGCATTCCCTGCACACACATAAAAATAAAATACAGCCATTTTAATTTCACTGGGTTTTCAAGATCATTTTTTATTGCTTGAACATATTAATACTTGTAATGTACAGGACCCCAGGGAATTGGGCTGTATTTCCCCAAGGGGAGTCACATTCACTTTTTCACTATGATAAGTATCCCTACAAATATTTCAGGAGAAAATCGCACCTGAAAATTTATGGTCAGAGCCCAGGCTTTTTCTTTCAAAGCCTTGGAAACTTAACAAAAAAATTCTTTCTTTAAATGAGAAAGATAAAAGTAAATTATTCTTCCATGTAAACCAGTGGGAAGTTGCCAGATCCTTTATTATCTTGAAAAAAATCATGAAATCAACAATTAGAAATTTAATTTAGAACATTTCCAGCATACAGAAGTCAAGCAGAGAGAATATTTTTTTTATACATGGCTAATAATAAACACTGAAATATCATTGAAAATTGAGATGTTCTGGCCAGGTGCGGTGGCTTGCACCTGTTATCCCAGCACTTTGGGAGGCTGAGGCAGGTGGATCACCTGAAATCAGGAGTTCAAGACCAGCCTGGCCAACATGGAGTAACCCCATCTCTATTACAAATACAAAAGTCAGCTGGGTGTGGTGGCACGCGCCTGTAGTCCCAGCTACTCAGGAGGCTAAGTCAGGAGAATTGCTTGAACCCGGAAGGTGTAGAGGTTGCAGTGAGCTGAGATTGCACCACTGCACTTCAGCCTGGTGGGAGCAATAAAAGAAAAGAAAGGAAAAGAAGAAGAAAAGGAAGGAAGGAAGAAAGGAAGGAAGGAAGAAAGAAAGGAAGGAAGGAAGGAAGGAAGGAAGGAAGGAAGGAAGGAAGGAAGGAAGGAAGGAAGGAGGGAAGGAGAAAAGAAAAGAAAAGAAAAGAAGAGAAAAGAAAAGGGAAGAAAAGAAGAGAAAAAGAAGAAAGAAGAAAATTGAGATGTTCTGACATAATTCCTGACTTAGAGAATGAAAACATGCAGGTGTGCACAAATGAATGACTGCACAGATGAGAGATGCACTGGGGAGACAGGTAGCCTTGGGAGCTATGGGAGCTAAAGCGAAAAATTTGATCATAGAGAAAGAAGACGTCCAGGGAGAGTTCTACAAAGAAAAACGCCAAGTATGGTTTCCCCCCTAAGGGGGACTCAGGATGACATAATTATATTTGGAAAATGACACATTCTAGAAGACAAAATTAGAATTTAGAAAGTTTTAAAAGTGAGAGGTAATGGTGTTAGAGTCAGTAAACTTATGTGTTGCAAATAGATTGGGTAAAATAATTTGATGCCGTCGTTGGAATTAAAAATTTAAACTCTATATATTTTTTTAAAGAACACAAGGATTATCTTAGCCAGCTGGCCCCTTTGAAAACTGGCCCAATAGGACAAATATCTGAGAAAATTAAAATATGTGAAAATTCAGCCTCAAAAGTGAACACAGTCTATTACCAAAATTCTAGCTATATTGAAGAATTAATTAAAATAATATAAATATTTCCATATTTAGAGGGAAAGCATGCTGAAGTAAGTATATACTGATTATACATGTAGATTATATATATAATTAATTCAGCTTATACTGATGTATTTTATCCTTTATTGAGTTATTAAAATGTTTAATAATGTACCTTCATAAATACTGAAGTCAAAATATAAGTCATTTTACTGCTTCAAAATTTATATGATGTAAGTAATTCAACATTAGGCATGCTTTAATCCAAGTGAAAAAGAAAACTGTAGGTGGCTGGAGCTCAGGAGCACTCACTGAGTGCTAGCTACTGGGCTAGATGGGAAGAAATAGGGTAATATCCAGTCCATGCCGAGTTCCCTAATTCCCAGACAATAGAGACCCAAGAGTGCTATAAAAGCATGCAGGAGAGGGGAGCTCTTGGAGGTAGACCAGAAACCCCTGTGGAACATTTCGTTTGGAGTGTAGCATATAAAAATTTGCGTTAAGGGAGGAGTAAACTTTCTTCATGGTAGGGGAGGCAGCTTTAGGTTTAATATAGTTTGTCATTTGGGAAGATTTTATTTTAATAAACCCCAAACTTGGGAAATTTTCTTTCCAAGCCCTGTGAACATTTTAGGGATAGTTCATACAATATCCTTTAAGGCAAAACATCATAAAACACCACTTAACTGAAAGGAAAGCTCAAAGTTAAACAATAGTGAAAGCACCATTAATTCACTACCTTAACCTAAGAAAGAAGGGTGGGAAGTGCTGGAAGAAAGACCATTTCCAAGGGATCCTGTTCACAAGAAGTCATCACAAGCTATTAAAGCATCAGTCAATGTCAAAACATCTTTACTGCACTGACCCAGGGGTCATTTTATTATCTGATTCCAAGAGTTTTAACCGTAGATGGTACTATTTGCCAGAGGCACAAGAGAGCAAATTGCATTGTAGGAAATCAAGAGTCAAGATCTTACATTGAAATAAACACCAGTGTACCTGTTAATAAATATCATCCATAGTCAAATGAAAAATTAACATTATTCCTGTAAAGTATTAAGTTCAGTCAGACATGGATCCTAAATGAGGCTTAAAAATTGGATACAATATCAGTGCAAGTCTGGCATAATTGCTATTATGATGAATGCAATTCCTGGGTCATTTATCATTGCCAGGCAGGATGCTCTTAGCTCACATAGAACCACAAATGTATTTCCTGGGTAAAAAGAGGCCTTATGGTTGATTGTTTTATCATAATCAGAGTTTATTTTTTCTGCTGGGGAGGGAGAAGGACTTGTTTGAAGATGGAAAAAGGTGTTGACTAGCACCAGAATATCAGTAATTTAGAATACAAGAGTGCTAAAGTCCACAAAATGGGTTTCAACAGATAAACAGACAAAAGTCACTGGCAGCCCTTGGGGATGAATGAGAAATCCTATTCATTCTGCCCTGTGACCTAGAAACTGGGCTTCTGTTACCATAAACATAGCACCTAGCACTAATGAAGACATGCCTCCAAGATAAAGAAGAGTGCTTTATCCCTTTAAACAACAATCTCAATCCCTGGTTACCCAGACAGCGGAGGTCCATATTGCCATGGCTGCAGGCAGTCCTGGGTGATTCGCTCTGACTAAGGTCCAGCCGTTCACTGAACTGATATTTTTATTTTCCCATAATCCAACAGAACAACTATAGCCCATAACTAAATTGACACATGCACAATTATCCGGTAATCACTTTGAGTAGTAGTCTTGCACTAGCACACTCACATACCCAAACTAAAAACAATCATTTGAGAAAAAATGAACCATTTGCCAAAGCCAAAGCCAGGGGAATCCACCTGTGCACCCAGTTCCAGACAGAGCTTTGCCTCTGATTTCCCTGGACTCCATGCACACTATGATGAATGATAATGTTGTGCCCCAATTACTGGGTAAGATGGTCTTTGAGCCTCATGAACAACTGCCATGCCCAGTCCCTTCTATCTCTTGACATGTAAATCCCCTGGCTACGTATATCCGATCCTGTTCCTTCTAGATTTCATATGTATCTGCTCTTGCTTATCAAGTTGGTACTGACAGGGGTTGGATTATATAATGTCAAAATAAATGTGGGTAAATATTTCTACATCAAGCAGAGAAAGAATAAAAGTCAGTTAACTGGCTTAAGACAGTCCAGTCTGTGTCTTTTCAGGTTTTTTTGTTTGTTTGTTTGTTTGTTTTGAGGCAAAGTCTTGTTTTTATCCCCCAAGCTGGAGTGCAATGGGGCGATCTCTGCTCACTGCAACCTCTGCCTCCCGGGTTCAAGTGATTTTCCTGCCTTAGCCTTCTAAGTAGCTGGGATTACAGGTGCTTGCCACCACATCCGACTAATTTTTGTATTTTTAGTAGAGATGGGGTTTCACCATGTTGGCCAGGCTGGTCTAGAACTCCTGACCTCAGGTGATCCACCCGCCTCGGCCTCCCGAAGTGCTGAGATTACAGGTGTGAGCCACTGCGCCCAGCCAGGAAGTACAAGTTTTTACTGTTGGAGCAACCAGTACAACTCCAGGATTCCAAAGACTGGATCAAAATTTGAGAATAGTAACTATAGGTCTTAAGCATTGTCTGTGGGGACAGATGGCTCTTTTTGATTCCCCATCACAAAAATCAGTATAATTCTCAACTTCTTAAACTTGACTTCACATTGAAATCACGGGGAAGCTATTTACAAAATAGGGCTTTGACACAATTCGACTTTAAAGATAGGGCACTGAAATTAAACACACACACACACACACACACACACATACACACACCACCCCAAGATAATTCTACTGTGTAGACAAGATTGAAAGACACGGGTTCAGTGTGACAAAGTGTTTAGAGACCTGTCTCTGGAGGTAAAAATATCAGTTCCATGACCATGTTGACACTGGTCACACAATGTAATGTGGGCAACTTTCTCCTCTTCAATGGTAATGTTCATCCCCTTGCTAAAGCTTGGTCAGTTACTGCAGCACCTTTTTTTACCTGAGTTCCTATGTGAGTCCAGATTTTGCTTTATTTCACCTTTTAACAGCAGGCTAGAAAAAAATGATTTCACTTCATCCAGACTTCTCTGTTGCCTACAATTAAACTATTTTAATTTATGCTTCATTAAATACATAAAAGATACATGCTCTGCTCTAAGTCAATGTTTTCTTTTCTTTCTTTCTTTCTTTCTTTCTTTTTTTTTTTTTTGAGACTGGGTTTTATTCTTGTTGCCCAGGCTGGAGTGCGATGACGCAATCTCAGCTCACTCCAACCACTGCCTCCTGGGTTCCAGCTGTTCTCCTGCCTCAGCCTCCCAAGTAGCTGGGATTACCGGCACCTGCCACCACGCCCAGATAATTTTTCTATTTTTACTAGAGATGGAGTTTCACTATGTTGGCTAGGCTGATCTCGAACTCCTGATCTCAGGTGATCCACCTGCCTGGCCCTCCCAAAGTGCTGGGATTACAGGCATGAGCCACCACACCCAGCCTCCAAGTTAATTTTTTAGAAAAATGATATGTGTATTCATTTATGGCACTTGCATAATAAAAACCTGATTGATTGTGTTTATTTCAAAATATCCCAAGTAAGCCCCAGTGAGAAACTGGACAGAAATGATAGTGGTGATTCAATGGGCAACAACAGACATAATTTATGGAGAAAATACAATACAAATGCCTACATTTCTCATATTACATTACCTTGATAAATTACTTATCAGACATTAAGAGAAAATACATGTGCCTGTTGATAAATACATGCTTACCAAGAAAAAATGCTGAGACAAAGATGTCCAAAATGACAAATGCTTAAAATCCTGACATCCACTGCTATACTGGTGGCATGGGAAACTTGTAGAAAGATGAAATCCCTCAGAGCTACGCTAAAGATAGATGATGAAATCATTGGTGGAGAAGGAAAATGTGTGGGTCAACTGCAGCACCCTGGAGAGCGCCTGTGCCATACAGCGCACTTCTTCATGCCAGCTGGGTCCTGGAGCAGAAGATTTCTTCTGGGGATGGGTCTCTAATATGAGGGTGGGAAGTTATCTTTAGTTGCCCACACCCAAACTATAAGGCATTTGATTTAATCTTTGCTTTTGTAAGTTAGACTTTCTCTCTCTCTCTCAGGTGTGTGTGTGTGTGTCTGTAAGTTAAACCCTATGTAGGTGTGTGTGTGTATGTGTGTGTATATACACACATGGAATTCCAATTGCCTAATGAACCATACCGGATATTCTGTGCCTACTAAAATTCTGATTGCCTCCTGACCATCACACAGCTCATCTCCTTCCCATTAATTTTATCAGATGTTGCACTTGGTTGCAGTTTATTCTTCACTTTACTTTTAAGGTGGCCATGGTGTCAGATTAATCAATTTGTGGCCGTTATTTCATGAACTGGACCAAAGCGAATGGGATATTTGTTTTCTTGTTTTGCTTTGTATGTTCAAAGCAAGAAGCAACAGGCAACAATAAGAAACAATCAATGCCTATCAGCTCTCCATCTCCAGCTTTATGTCTCTGTTGTAACTGGGGTGTCATTTCTGCCCTAGAATATTGTTAGTACTGCCATTAAAATAAAAACTTTTCCATGCAAAACTGCTCTAAAGTTTCTGGCATTACCCATGTAGATCTTTGTGATGAGTGAAATTTCTATTCAAGTCTTTATAGTTGCTTTAATAGTCCTGATATACCTTTTTTGAAGATTTGTTTTTGAGAATATGTGAACAATTTTATCTGTGTTTTCTTAATGAGACTCATTTAATGTTTTTTGTAAATTACTAAAATTATTAATGGAGTTGTGTTAGGCATTTTAAATGATGGTAATAATTCCAGACTTAAATATTAAATTGCCATTAGACAATTAAATATTATTTGAGGTAACCTATATTATAATTAAAACCTTAAATAATACGAACTTTATTTGGTTGCAAAAGGTAGGAAACAATATAAGAAGGAAAAAAATAAGATGTTAAGACAGAAAGTGACTAAGCAGAGATGGGGAGGACTGATTTATGCTGGGTGATGAAGGGATGTCTCTATGTGGAAAGCCAGATGTGCAAAGAAATGGGGTAGAATTTCCAGCCACAGAGAACTCCCAGTAGTCATGAAGTCAAAATGAGCTTGGGAAGTGCATGCACAGAAAGAAGCTTAGTAAATAAGGGAGACAGTGGGAAGAGCCAAGACCTCCAAATTATGCAGACACCAGTTCATGTGCAGGCTTTTATTCCATTGCAAAGAGCGTGTTTTTTTTTTTTTTTTTTTTGTCAAATACATTGGAAAGGATGACAAGATCTGTTTTCTATTTTAAGATCACACTGGCTGCTTTGTGATTTGATTATAAGAACTAAATAATAGAAGTGAGAATACAGATGACAATACCATGCAGTAACACAAGGAAGAGGTGGCTATGGGTGGAGTAAGGAGGTAGAGGTGGAGACGGAGAGAAGTGGGTATAACAGGGATGCACACAGGTAAGATGGAATTGACTGATGGATTTGACATTGGAGATACAGTAAGAATTAAAGATAGTGTTTATGATTTTGGCATGAACATTTGGAGTGATAAATGGCTTGTCATGACATTTGCTCAGTTCTGTTAGGACAAGACTGGAAGAGGAAAAGATTGTGGAGGGGCAGTGGAATCTAGAGTTCTATTCCAGCCACATCAAACCTGAAATAGCACTCAGGCATCTAGGTGGAGATGTTTCAGAGAAGTTATGGATGGAGGTAGCAATTGGTTAAACCCACATATTACTAATAAAAATGTCAGAACAAATGCAACCACTGAAAAATTGAACATACATTCCTGAAATTGTTTTGAGTCAAAGAGGAAATTCAAGTCCAATTATTAAGCTTTTGGACAATAATACAAACCCTGCATGTGAAAACTTTACAAAACATATTGGAGACTTTCCAAGTAGCAAATTTTTGTGCTTAAATACTTTCAAAATTGCAAAGATTAAAGAAAACACAGAAAATGAGTAGTCTTAACAGCATAAAGACAAATTCTAGAAGAGTAAAAAGAAGAAATGCATGAATAATACTTCTCTACTGGTCTACAACTGTGTCTTTATCTAGAACCTCCGCAGCAAAAATATGTTACTTGAGTGTAATTCTTTCATGCCAGGAAAAGATCTTTGGAAAGGCCAGTGCTCTCAACTGATTCAGATCCATCAAAATAATTCTAGTACAAAATGTCAGCTGGCAAACAGCTTTCATAAAACCTCTTCCAATTTCCAAATAAAACAGGCCAATCAAGAGAAAATTGTGGAAAATAAAACTCTAAAAAATAAACTTGCCAGTTATTCTAATGGCAGAATATTGGCCCTATCTTCACTCTTAGGCAGATGGAACAAAATGGATGAAACTCTGCCCTATTTATTCCCTAATATGGCTAGGCTTCACCTCATAAAGCTGAGGCCAATACACAGAACACCAATTTCTGTTTCTCAGGGACACTGATGTGAGAGTTGTGCATTCTCGCCACCTTCTCCAGCCTCCTCTCCACCATCATTTTCTTCCCACAATTTAGGATACTTCTAGCTCTTTAGCAGATCCCAATAGAAAAGTCAGAGAACAAATTTCTTTTTTTTTTTCTTTCTTTCTTTCTGTTTTTTTTGAGACAGAGTCTCATTCTGTTGCCCGGGATGGAGGGCAGTGGCACGATCTCTGTTCACTGCAACCTCTATCTCCAGGGTTCAAGCAATTCTCATGCCTCAGCCTCCCCAGTAGCTGGGATTACAGGTGCTCACCCCCATGCCCAGCTAATATTGTATTTTTAGTAGAGATGGGGTTTCACCATGTTGGCCAGGCTGGTCTCAAACTCCTGACCTCAAGTGATCCCTCCGCCTCGGCCTCCCAAAGTGCTGAGATTACAGACATGAGCCACTGCACCCTGCCCAAATTTCCATTTCATATTAGATCGTCCTATCCTTCTCATCACCTCCACCTCCCAAACTCTGAATCTTTTCATTTGTACTGTTCATATTACTAAGCATAACAATATTTGATTTTGCAGATTGATTCTAAAAATAAACAATTGGTACATAATTATCACTACTTAAATATGGTTTATTTAACACACAAATTGCGTACTATGATTATGCTTTCCTTTCTCTAGGCCTAAAGTCATGACCCCCGTGACTTTCAGATGCAACTACTCTGGATGCAAATGTGAACAGTTTCCTGTACTGCACTCCGCCGTTCCTCATAACCTCTGGGCTGATTAAAGTTCAATTAGTTGGAACATTTTATATCTCTCATTCCCAAGAGTCTTTCTGGACTCCTCCATAAGTGTGCTCTAATTAGAATTAATAGATGAGTTGCAAATTTGTTTATCCTGTCTTTGCATTTATTTTCTATTTTCAGAGATGATTTAGTCTTTTAGGTTTGAAACTTTTCCCCAGTATGTAAACGCCTTCTTCAATCAACCTCGGGTGAACTGAGTGTTAAAGAGAAGCCTGATATTCAAGTACTCCTTATTTCCTTCTTAGGAGATTTTACTTACATTCTAAAAGCTTTTGTGATGTATTAAGGTTTCACACTTATGGATTTAGTTGTGGATCTTCATTTCACTAAATGTGCTGGGCATTAACTGTACCCATGCAATCTGCTGCCTATTGACCTTGACAGCATTGATATTTCCTTTTGGACTCATTCTCTATTCTCTTATATGTGTAAATGTTAGTAATATTTTAAATCTTTACCTCATTAATTTATTTTGGTTTTTTTTTTTGAGATAATAATCTTCAACATTATTTTAAAGGTATTCTATTGAATTAAATTGATTTGTTTTATATATATACACATATACACATTGATGTGTTTGTGTACTCATATAAATATATAGATGTCTGCCTATAAGGCGGGCGCCTGTAGTCCCAGCTACTCGGGAGGCTGAGGCAGGAGAATGGCGTGAACCCAGGAGGCGGAGCTTGCAGTGAGCTGAGATCCAGCCACTGCACTCCAGCCTGGGTGACAGAGCGAGACTCCGTCTCAAAAAAATAAAAAATAAAAAAAAATAAAAATAAAAAAAAGGATGTCAATTAGTGGTTTGTAAGATAGATTTGGCCTAGTTTCACTCTGTTGTTGCTTAATTCTCCTCTGTACCCTGAATCTGCATCATTCTTTCGTTCTAGGCCTATTTTCTCCTCATTGTTTTTAATTCATCTTTCTCTTTCCAGTTGCCAGCTCTCCTTGAATATGTTGGTCACCATTCACATTTAATACATAACGACTCTGCCCAAATGCCTCACTGAGAGACCTGACCAAACTATAGCATGACTTCTAGCAGCTTTGGGTCATGTCCTTAGGATGATCCTATCTGCTGTTCAATGCCCAACTGAGAAACCTAAACATTGCCAGAAGAATTTACTGTTGGTTTTAGCCAAAACCCAGTGATGGACAGATAAGCCCCTGGACCACCTCTCAGAGTAGGTAGTTTAGAAAAATTATAGTTCTAAATCCTTTCTCTACCCCTTTGAGATATAAATCTTCTACTGCCCAGAACTGTCTCCTCAAGGACCTGAGAGCCACCTCTTTGAAATGCAAACACTCAAAGAGTAGCTTTCACTCTCTCTCAGAGTCCCTGAGGGAGGGGAAGGGCCTAATCTCAGAGGTCACCTTTTTCCAACTTACATCACTACCTCCTATCACGAAGGTATGAGACGTTCGTTTCTCCTCAATAAAGCACCAATTAGCAAACTGCATTAGTCCGTTCTCATACTGCTGTAAAGAACTACCTGAGACTGAGTAATTATGATGAAAAGAGGTTTAATTGACTCATAGTTCCACATGGCTGGGGAGGCCTCAGGAAACTTAAAATCATGGCAGAGGGCAAAAGGGAATGAAGGCAGCAGGAGAGAGGGAGAAAGAGGAGAGGTGCCACACTTTTAAACCATCAACTCCCATGATAACTCACTCACTATCATGAGAAGAGCATGGGGGATATCTGCTCCCATGATCCAGTCACCTCCCACCAAGTCCCTCCCCTGACACATGAGGGTTACAATTCCAGATGAGATTTGGGTGGGGACACAGAGCCAAACAATATCACAAACCCAGATTGGCTAGTCTCAGGGACTGAATCCATCACAATGCCCTTCACTGCCTTTTTTGATTCTTTGTTTTGTTTTGTTTCTGTTTGTTTGTTTTGTTTGTTTGTTTGTATATCATAGCATTTAAAAACTCTCTTGCCTTTTGTTTCAGCAGAATTCACCTCAGGCTACAATGGGTTTTTTTTGGGGTTGTGTCTTTGTTTTGTTCTTTTGTTTTTTTTTCTTAGAAAGGATCTCACTGTGTTTCCAGGCTGGTCTCAAACTCCCAGGCCCCAGTGACGCTTCCACCCCAGCCTCTCTAGTCACTGAGATTACAGGCATACAGTGGGCGTTAACCTCTATTGCAGTAGTTATTACTAAATAAAATCTGTCTTTATCACCTTTAACTTGTGTCTGGCTTTTAAAAATACTCCTTGAGAGCGACAATCTTTGATTTAGGGTACCAGTGCCTCAATATCTTTCCTAGGACTGGCCCCCAAAGAGTTGATTTGTTTCCTTTAGAGAAACATCTTTCAATGTGTTGCCTATGCAGTAAATCATAAGCTTGCAATCCACTCTGCTTTAAGTAGGCTGGCGCCAGGTCTAGGGTTGATGCTTCTGTGTGTAATACGGAGATGCTATGAACTCCCTTTTTACAGTTCTGCCTCATTCTTACACACATTTATAACAACCTCTCTAGGCCTTAATCCTCTCTCTGTCTCCTTAAGCCACCTTCTCTCCTCCTCATCTGCAGCAGGCACTCTGCTATGCATCTATTCTCACCTAAGCTTCCTCTGTCCTGCTTCACTTTCTCTGCTCTCTGTTTTTCATCCAAAGCAAGACCTATACAAATATATTTGTTGTTCTCATGGATTTATAATATTTGAATTGTATTACTACTCTTTTTAAAGATAAGATGTGAATACAAATAAGTGATTTTTTATTGAACTAAAAATCACTATGTCTACTTCCTTAGCTTATACCATATTGAAAGACTTTTCTAGAAAATACAAACTACCAAAATTTGCCAAGGAGAACTATGAAAATGAGACATCATTAAGTACAGAAGATGTAAATCACAAATGTTCATAAATTGTCTTTAAAACATTGATAATACAGTTTTGTAAAAAGAGTAATTCTGATTTGTAGGAACTTGATAATTTCAAGGAATATAAATTGAAATAGAGAAGAAAATAAATATGGATATTTTTCTAATGTGTTTTGACGAAGTTAGTGTGTAAGATTATCTTAATGAGGTGTTGATTTTTCTTTCACCTATACATTTGAGTACTGTTCTTTCATTCTAGTAAGTAGTTAGACCTTTTTTGTTCCCTTATTTCAAAGATATTTCTAGGACTGAAGGCCAAATTGACAACCCCTGGGCTCTCTTGTAAAAGTCTTAACTACTTTCAGTAATTATACTAAAGAGGAATAGTTTAAAAGACAGTAAAAGAAGGGATAAAGAAGACAGAGAAAGAGAGGGAAAATTTCATGTTCTAGACCAGGCTTGAGATTGGTGGGTTCCATGACTTCAGACCCTGTGTGCCATCCTCTGGAAAAACATAGGATGCCATTTTAGAAAAATAAAGCTGATATGTATTAGTATGAGAGCTTGTTCTTTGAAAATTAAAATAAAATATACTCTGAGGGAAACTAGTGAGAAAAATCTTTTTTTTTAAGTACAAATAAGCAAAACATTCCAAATAAGACACAAAACAGTAAAAGCCGATAGTATAAGGATTGACACTTTGGAAATTGAAACATATATCTAAAAATAATTCAAAAGCTAGTTTAATAGATCAGTTTTCTAGCAAAGTGAAAATGGTCAAAAGCTACTGCTAAAATATCAACATTAATAATAAAAGCAATAATTTAATCAAAGAAAAAATATGCAAGAGATTCACAACATTTCGCAGATGAATTAGAGCCAGATGGCTTTAATCTTTCTTTCTTTTCTTTTTTTTTTTCTTTTGAGATGAAGTCTTGCTCTTCTCCTCCAGGCTGGAGTGCAATGGCATGATCTCGGCTTACTACAACCTCTGCCTCCTGGGTTCAAGCAATTCTCCTGCCTCAGCCTCCCTAGTAGCTGGGATTGCAGGCGCCCACCACCACACCTGGCTAATTTTTGTACTTTTAGTAGAGATGGGGTTTCACCATGCTGGCCAGGCTGGTCTCGAACTCCTTACCTCAGGTGATCCACCTGCCTTGACCTCCCAAAGTGCTGGGTTACAGGCATGAGTCACCATGCCCGGCCGACCATAATCTTTCTAAACTGCTCTAGAGTGTGTAGAGGTAGAGTACACATTTCTGTTCCAAGTTTTTTTCATGAAAGAGGCATGATCTTGATATGAAAAGCAAAATACATAAGTGTTCAAATTCATAAAAACTATAGTAAAATCTTAATTATAACTACTGATTAAAAATTCAAAATAAAATGTTGGTAGACGTAAACAAGCAACATATCAGAGGAGTAATTTGCCAAGAACAGATGGAGCTTATAACCAGGAGGAAAAAATTAAAAAAAGAAAAGTCAGAATCATTATAATCATAATCAAACAAGAAAAAAATCTCAGTATGTTAAATGCTGAGAAGGCATTGAGTCAATTCAATACCTACTTTTAATTTGAAAGTGCTCAATGAAAAATAATAATATATATGTGCACGTTCATATTTAGTCTCATTTTTACCCTATTTAACATGATACTAATTTGGCCTACAAAATGTGTGTGTTTTATGGTCAACCATACAACATTGACTGTCTTTGTTCTGTGACAAATGAATAGCTATCTTGTATTCATATAATATAAAACTTTCAAAGCAGCATCATGTGGAATAAAAAAATGCAAACATAAATTACTAGAACCATGGGATTTTTGTTTGCATTACTAAAATTATGAAATGTTTTTCTTACCATACACAAATCCCCAAACCACTCCAAAGTCAATCTATTTTACGGTGTGAAACTAAAAGACAATTGACAGAGATAATTGGTCAATGCCGCTTTTAAAGTTGAAATAAAATAGCAAACTGAGTTTTAAATATCTGATCTCAGATAAAACTGTAATTCTCCTAAACTAATAAGCTGTAAGACAGTTAGAAGAAAGATTCTAGTAGAAAAATAGGCCAACGACATAAATTGATATCTTACAGAAAAGGAATTCTTAATGGCCTACTAAATATGAAAACAGCATCAATACCACTCATAATAAGGAAAATGCAAGTTAAAGCTTTAATGAGATAGTCATCTATCCCAGTCAAGTGCCTGGTGTACAGGTAACTCCATGTTGATTGGAGGGTGAGCAGAGTGATCTTTTTGGAGGCCAGTTTCAAAGCATCCCATAGATGGGGATTTAAATGTGGAAAAAAGCACATGTCCCTAAAGGTGTTGCTTTGTCTATTACAGTGAAGTACAGAAAGAGCATAAAATCCTATCAACATGGGATTGATGCATAAATATATTTATACAGTGGAACAATATTCAGGAGTTTACAAATGATGTCACTTTTTATCCTATGGACCTAAATGCAATCATCCCTGAGAGACTTATATTTTCACAAAATAGCACAACAGAAAATGGGGAGTAGTAGTCTAATATAAATATAAGAACAATCTGATTGGAAACATTTTAGGTATGAAAGTTCACATAGAAGATTGTGTATGCAATGAATATCTTTGGAAGAACATAAACTAACAATGGTTGCTCCCTGGGGCAGAAAACTAGGGAGAGGCCTTTGGCTAGGGCAGAAGGTAGAACCTGAATATGGAACTGTGATTCTCTGCGAGCCAGAATCTGAACAAAGGAGGAAGACAGTCAGCAGGGGTGAGGGCCATTACCCTGCCCTTTGAGACAGATGGCACCACGGGCCTTGTTGTCAGCGGGAAAGACCACCAGGGCCTGGGCAACTCTTTTTATGCATTCCTGAACAACTTTTACCCACTCTTCCATGTGCCTACCTGTGGTTGGAACCTTGTGTTATAAGGAAACAAATTGCATTACCTTTGCTGTGGGACCCCTTCTGAAAGGGCTGCTGCCAGAGGTGGAT
Organism: Rhinopithecus bieti; assembly: GCF_001698545.2. Classification (NCBI taxonomy): domain Eukaryota; kingdom Metazoa; phylum Chordata; class Mammalia; order Primates; family Cercopithecidae; genus Rhinopithecus; species Rhinopithecus bieti. The sequence goes on along the minus strand of NW_016806392.1, from coordinate 2,271,550 downwards.
AGAACGTTTCTGCTGACTTGTGACTGCAGAGGGTGGCAAACCAAGAGTTTAGGGGAGGTTGACTGTAGAACAGGCCTGCACTGGGATGTCACTAATGTAGTTCAGGGATTTGGAGATGATTGTCAGCAACACAAGCAATTGTGCAGACCCAATCCTGCAGGCAGAAAGGGGAAGGTGACCAGCAGAGCCTCAGGATGTGAGCACAGTGGACCCTGTCCCAGCCACAGGACCAGAGACCCCTTTGGGAGGTGTCTGCTGAAGACAGAAGGTCTTGGTAATTATGTGTGGGACACTCAGGGTAATAAGCTCCTTCAGCTAAATGAATTTGTTTTGCTTCATGCAGAGAAAGACTGCTTACAGTACTCAAAAACAATAGTGTACGCAGACTATAGAACTTGGCAAAGGACTGAAAGAAGGATTGATTTAAAAGAGAGACATATTATGTTTCTAAGAGAAAGCATCAACATTTCAAACATGTCAATGCTCCTTAAATTTATGTTTTCTGTATTGTTACTTTTTCAGCCAAACTTTCAATAGCATGTTTTTTTTTGTTGTTCTTGATAAAATGATTGCAAAATCCATTTTGAAGAGTAAATATTTGAGCAGAGTTGTGAAAATATTGACAAGGAGGAACAATGCATGATTCAAATGACAAGATTATAACTGTATAAATCTAATATCTGAATTACTTAAAAAACAAAGTGGATATCAGGGTCCAGAAATAAAGAATAGGCCTAGTAGAATGTACTAATAAGTATCTAGATGGCAGGTCTGTTTTACTTATCAGGATTGGCTCTGATTAAAGGCTCTGTCTCTATCTCCCTGTCTCTCTGTCTCTCTTTACACACACACACACACACACACACACACACACACACACACAGACATACAAAACAAAAATAAAAAAGGCAAAAATCAGAATTATCATTTTACTTAACAGTTGTATATAATGATGTCAAATTATATATTTTAAATCACCCAAAACACATATATATTTAATACATTAGAAAACACTTGCAATATCCATTAACATACATAATTATTAAAATTTCTAACAAAAAGCATGACAAATCCCAGTAGAAAAATGAACCTGGGAATATGAGTAAACAATTCACAAGATAAAAGGGAAATTAATACTATTTTACTATTCTTTGATTTACAGATAAATGGGTATGCATTCTTATTTCTAGTGAAAAATAGCTTGAATTTAACTGTTAATTTTTTTTTTTTTTTTTTCCGAGACGGAGTCTCCTTCTGTAGCCCAGGCTGGAGTGCAGTTTGGCGCAATTTCGGCTTACTGCAACCTCTGCCTCCCGGATTCATGCCATTCTCCTGCCTCAGCCTCCCGAGTAGCTGGGACTACAAGCTCCTGTCACCATGCCTGGCTAATTTTTTCATTTTTAGTAGAGACGGGGTTTCTCCGTGTTAGCTAGGATGGTCTCGATCTCCTGACCTCGTGATCCGCCCGCCTCGGCCTCCCAAAGTGCTGGGATTACAGGCATGAGCCACCGCGCCCGGCCCTAAAATTTTTAATTGTATATTTTCTCTGGCGTAGCAGTTTCACCAGACATTTGAAACCAGTCATACGGAAACATTTTGCCAATGACAAAGATTTATCTAAATGAGGTTTTTACACTGTTATTTATTTATTTTTAATTTTACTTTAAGCTCTGGGACACATGTGCAGAACATGCAGGTTAGTTACATAGGTATTCATGTGGCATGGTGGTTTGCTGCACCCATCAACCCGTCTAGGTTTTAAGCTCCACATGTGTTAGCTATTTGTCCTAATGATCTCCCTCCCCTTGCCCCCCATCCTCTGACAGGTCCTGGCGTGTGATGTTCTCCTCCCTCCAGTGTTCTCATTGTTCAACTTCCACTTACGAATGAGAACATGATGTGTTTGGTTTTCTGTTCCTGTGTTAGTTTGCTGTGAATGATGGTTTCCAGCTTCATCCATGTCCATACAAAGGACGTGAACTCATTCTTTTTAATGGCTGCATAGTATTCCATGGTGTATATGTGTCATATTTTCTTTATCTAGTGTATCATTGATGGGCATGTGGGTTGGTTCCAAGTGTTTGCTATTGTAAACAGTGCTGCAATAAACATATGAGTGCATGTGTCTTTGTAGTAGAATGATTTATAATCCTTTGGGTATATACCTAGTAATGGGATTGCTGGTTCTAGATCCTTGAGGAATCACCACACTGTCTTCCACAGTGGTTGAACTATTTACACTCCCACTAACATACACTGTTATTTATAATAGCTTTTCTCCTTTAGAGAAAACAACCCAAATGTCTAACAAAAACCCTGATGATTAATTACATTAGTTAAGATGTAGAAGTTTCAGTACGATGTACATCAAAAACATACAATATACAACCAAATATTGAAATTTATTACATTTCGGTTGCAGAATTATAGTATTTTCTATTTTTTTCTGCTGTGTATCCTGTGTTTTGACGTTGTCTATATCAAACATTCAATTTGTATAATGATAAATCATAAATTAAAACAAAAGGTGCAGATAACGTTTTACCAATTGATATCCAGGGCGTAGTCATACAAACTTAATTATTTTTCATCTCAAAATACATATCTTGACCCTAATATGTTCAATTGTGAAAACTTATGAGTTAAATCTAATGAATACATATTTCTGGTATTTGAATACTAATGGAAAATTAAAAATGACTGTCTGAATTCCATGGAGAAAGACCCAATAATTAAATGCACAGCTATCACTCTTCTAGGGTTGACTCTTGGCTTTATTCTTACTGCAATGTCTTCCAGAAATAAATATGGATTCTTCTCTTTACCTTGGATTAAGCACTTAGATGACATTAGGAAGGTTTATTATTTTGGACTCACATCATGAAATCGAAGCTTTTTATGTATTCTGTTTTCGTAGATTTATCTACTAAATCCAAGCTCTTAGATTAAAAAGTGAAATGTATAGAGACTTGTGGTAGTCCATAAATGAAAAGTTAAAACAATTTACCAAATATTCTTCAATTTGTGGCAATGTGCTGCCACAGAGAATTGCTCAACCAAAGTTTTTTAATCATGTTCTCTAAAAGTATCTTAAAGTATGAGGATGTTCTTTCTTTTTTTCTTTTCTTTTTTTTTTTTTTTTTTTTTTTTTTTTTTGAGATGGAATCTCAGTCTGTTGCCAGGTTGGAGTGCAGTGGCATGATCTTGGCTCACTGCAATCTCTGACTCCCTGGTTCAAGCAATTCTCTTGCCTCAGTTTGCCTCAGCCTCCCAAGTAGCTGGGATTACAGGCACACACTACCACACCCAGCTAATTTTTGTGTTTTTAGTAGAGACGGGGTTTCACCATGTTGACCAGGATGGTCTCCATCTCCTGACCTCATGATCCACCTGCCTCAGCCTCCCAAAGTGCTGGAATTACAGGCATGAGCCACTGTGCCTGGCCAAGATGCTATTTTTTTAGCCTAAAATATTCTGGAAATATATCCAGCAAAAAGAAATTTGTTATCCTACTGTAAGCCTCATTTTTACCTTATAATGGACGTTTACTTGCCTGTGATGTAGTTTTATTTGCCTCCTAGACTGAGTATGTGCTATCCACAAATATTTTTGGCTATGATATAAAATAATTATGGTTATATATTTTATGCCTTATAATATGAATAGCATCATATAAAATATGTATTACTTAATATATTATATAATATATACTTATATAAATGTAAACATCTTACTATAAATACGTTATAACTATTTTATAATTCTATGTATGTCCTATTAGTCCTAATAGTAATTCATTCTGATCACAACTATACAAAAATTTTTCTCATTGTGTGTTGGAAATGTGTCAGGAAAGAGTGCACAGGTTGCCTATTGACAAAGAAAGAAATAATTGTGATGTCAATGGAGATCCTCTGTCAGCCAACCATCTCAGCACCTGAGTTGGCATGTGCAACACAAAATCAATAGTTTTCTCAAGTACTAGGATTTCTCAGTCAATAATGTCATTTCGTGAAATCATTATAGTAGTTCTAAGTTTTCTGTACCTCCTGCTCATACATTTATTCTGTATAAGTTTTCTACTGCAAATTACCACAAATATAGTGGCTTGAAACAACACAAATTCATTTTCTTACAGTTCTGCAGATCGAGATTCTGACATGGATCTGAGTGGGTAAAGATCCAGGTGTGCAAAGCATACATTTCTTTCTGAAGGCTCTAGCTGAGAATCTGCCTCTTGGCTTTTTGCAGCTTCCAGAGGTGGCCTTCTCTCCTGGAGATTCTCTTCAGAATCTCTCTTCCACTTTTAAGGACTCCTGTGAGTACATTAAGCCCACCTGGAGAGGCGAGGACAATCTTCCTGTCTTAAGGTCATGTGATTAGAAATCTCAGTTCTGTCTGCAACCTTAGTTCGCCTTTGCCACATAAGCCAACATAGTCCCAGGTTCTGGGGATGAGGATGTAGATATTTCAAGGGGATTGTTATACTACACATGACCTAATCCAAGTTATTCTTGTAACTTCTTTAGAATCAATAGAACTTGAAAAAACATCATACTGTTGAGCATTGTGGTTCTTTGACTAAAAATAAAGAATTTTCACTCAAAAACACTTGTCTCCTGAGAATTGGAAAAGTTTGATAAGGAATGTGCTGAAGAATATATTGAAATGAAGACTTGTTGAGAGAAAAAAGCAGAAAGTCGAAGAAAGTTTGGATTTCTAAGTATGTTAGATCTTATTAGATTACAATATGTCCTGCTTATTATTAGAAAACAGTATTCAGGCACGCGATGATCTGCACTCTGGCCGCATGTTTTTCCTTACCTGAGGTCTCTCTGTCTTGTGTTAGATCTATTAGTGGTCACAAAGTAAGAAGGGTGAGAAAAGGGAAGGGTGAAGGGAAAAGTGATATGGGATGGTAGGCTTATTGCTTGTTATCTAGGAGATAGAGACTCACCAGATGCATTACTTCTCTTTCTAAAATTCTAACAATATTAATAATGATATGAATAATTATATACTTTGCCAGTGAGTAAACTGATGCCATGCAATAAAATAGCCCCAAATTGCATAACTAAAATTGGGCACTGAATTGGGACCCAAACCCACATTCCCTTGATTTCCTGAGCTGTGCTTTTTCCATCCTACCAGCCCGAAAGCAGTAAAGACATAGCTGTCATCCTTCTGTTTTAGCCTGCACTCAGTGTAAGTTCAGAATGTTCTTCAATCCATTCCATAAGACATCTGAAAACAGCAACTGAGCATTTCTGGGGGCTGGACCCACTCTGAAAAAAATAAAATACTAGAAATGAATCAAAGTCTAGAAATCTCCTCTTCCCACCACTCACTGAAGAGTATGGGAAGGCCAGACACCAGAAGGACATCTATCCAGGGATGAGATTTTGGTGTCAGTGTAGGTCTCTGAAGCACTTCTGTTCATTGACGTCGCCTCTCATGGGTGAGCCTGGGCATTGTTACATTCTTGTATTAAGAGGATAGGTGGCCTCTCACTGCACTCCCTTTCCACGAGATACAAGGGATTATATCCTCAAGAGCAACCATGAGAAGAGGTTATGGAGCTGTCTTACGCTCAGAATGCATGGGTTTGCAGGGTAATATCAAACGCAATTCATCATCAACTGCATCGGAGAAGCCACCCTCTCACTTCCAGAACCATCTGCCTCTCACTGTCCATGGATAAATTCTTGATGGCCTACTCCTTTCTTCTATATGAATACTTGCTGTTAAATGCCCTTTATCTAGACTTCATCAGCAAATGTTGATGGGGTGAGGAGAGCAGCTATGTGAAGGCGGCCTGAGCATGTCAACTTCTGGCTGCCATTCTGCCCGAAACTCTCAATGGTGGTGAAGGAAGCCTAGATGGAAACAAGGGTCCCATGGGTAGCCTTAATTCCACAAGAGAAAAAAGTGTACTGAAGGAGTCTAGCATTCTGTTTAATTTATTTGACAATTTTTGCTTTGATTATGCCGATGCCTTGCTCTGCTAGGCAAGAGGGGTTTTGTTTAATTCATGGGACCAAGTTTAGTACTCTGTAAACATTACCTTCTTCGTTACATTTATTACCACTGTTCCCATCCAATTCAATGAACATTTATTTATACAGTTACAGTAGTTTGTAAAATATTCATGACTCTTTGTATTGCGCAGACAGGTTAATATTATGCTTTCCTTAGAGCTCTGGCCATAGAGGTTTTGCATGCTTGAAATGCTGACCACCTTTCAGACTTTGTAAATTTGCTTTCAGCCTTTTTAAGATGCTATACATAAGTCATGATGACCTGGGCATTCAAGCTATCAAATTCTTTTAAAGTCTTACCCCTGTGAGTCCATGCAGTAAGAGAATCTCAAATGGGATATGAGTCATGACTATAGACCAAACACCTTATTATCCTAAAAAGAAGCTTAGGCCTTTCTAGAGACAGTCCCTGTGAGCTTTCTAATTTCTGTGGGGAGAATGGCCTTGCAATGATCCTCATTTTACAACCTGTCTTTGCCTACAAATTGTGCATTTGCAAAGCATTGCAGTAGGAGAAAATGTCCAACTGGAATATCTTATCCTAAGCCCTCTAACTTCAAGCAGGGATGCTGAGGTGGAGGGAGAGGTAGATGCTGAGAGCCTTCCTCCATCACTAAGCCGACCTAACCACCATCTTGTGGCTGGATATGACCGAGTCTGCTGTCACCATGGTCCTTTGCATCCTCTGTGTGTCTTCTCTTATTCTTTGTTCTTATCCCAACCCCTGCAACTGCACCCATTCCCCAGCTCCCTTTTCTAATGTCTAGGTGATTCCTATTTTCTCCACTTATTTAGTCCTGATTTTTCCTCTTGGACCACACATTAGAAAGCAACTTTCTTATTTTATTTTGTGTTTGTTTACTTGCTTACAGAGATGAGGTCATACTACCTTGTCCAGGCTAGTCTCAAACCCTTGGATTCAAGTGTTCTTCCTACTTTGGCCTTCCAAAGTGTTCGGATGACAGGAATGAGCTGCCACATCTAGCCTAACTTCCCATTTGGACGCCCTGTACCTCTGCTCCAATTGTCCACTGTGCCTTTCTCCACTTCCCTTACTTTTCATTGCTTCAGATTAGTGAAATCCTTCTTAAGAAGACTGGCCTTGATTTTGCAGGAGGTTTCTTTCTCTAGCAATGATACTTTGCTTTCTCTAGTAAAGATACCAGCCTGATTAGTGTACGTTGTTGCCTCTGAAGTTTTGCCCTTCTCCCAGTGCCAGTCCTTGCATGGAGCCCTGCCCTGGCTCATGGAGGTTGCCCCTTAAGGGGCCTGGAGAAGGAGCCGTGCTTCTTGGAGGAAGACAAGCTGAAGCTAGCTTTGCAGTTCCAACTTGGAAAAGCCCCCAGTGGGGAGGGGCCAATGTTGTAAAGGAGAAGCACTTATAGGTTTAAGAGAAAGTTCATGAAGATTCGGCTAAGTGGAGAGAAAATAATGAAATGATAAAATCATTCTGGGAAATAATTTTTAAGATTAGGTAATGGATTTTGAGGGCATGTGCCAAATGAACAGCCTCACCAACTCTCTTTTCTCTGTCTCTTTTTGTCACTCGTTTATTCATTGTCTTTCTACTTGTCTCTTTCTCCGTAGTTCAGCATTTGGCACTTTTTAGTCATTAAAAAAGATTACTCCTCTTTCTTGCCATTTTCCACACACATCTACCTATCCAAGCAATCTAGTGAATATTGTTTCAATTTCCTTTCAAGCTACTTACTTGCTAATCCAGTGGTGTCAGAAGTACCTGATTTTGAATTATCAATTGTAGTTTAACCTTTCCACAAATGAAAGAAGAGCCTCTTTAATGTAAGCCTGATTTCCAATCCAATAACTAAAAAGCAATGTCATGCTCAAATTGACTCTCTGTAATCCTCTAAATGAGGTGGAGAGATTAGAGAGGATAGGAATTAATAGATCATGGATATTGAAGGAGTAAAATGTTCTTTAACCCAATTCATACCTCAGCTCTGATGAACACCAATAGCATTTGGAAACTTAAGAATGGAAAAGTGCAAAAGGTGAAAATATGATTGATAGCAGCTTTGAGGTTTAACATCACAGAGGCAAAGGGACAAAGAAAGCTAATATGATGAATGAGAATATACAAACCAGAGCAAAGCAAAGCATAACTTTTTAAAAAACACTAATTGGACTATTCAGCTGTTTCCAGTTCAGATATGATTACAAATATCAGACATATGTCAAACCACGCCCTCCTTAACAAAGATTTCAGATGTTTATTAGTCTGTTCTCACACTGCTATAAATAAACACCTGAGACTGGGTAATTTATAAGGAAAAGAGGTTTCTTTGGCTCATGGTTCTCAGGCTACACAGGATGCATGGCTGGAGAGGTCTCAGGAAACTTACAATCATGGTGGAAGTCAAAGGAGAAGCAGGCACTTCTTACTTGGCCTGAGCAGGAGAAAAAGAGAGAGAGTGGGGAGGTGCCACACACTTTTAAACAACCAGATCTTATGAAAACACACTCACTATCACAAGAACAGCACCAAAGGGGGACTCTGACACCATGATCCAATAAACTCCCACCAGGCCCCGCCTCCAACATTGGGGATTACAATTTGACATGAGATTTGTATGGGGACACAAATCCAAAACATTAGCTTGGTTATGGTTTAATATTAATTTGTTTTTAACACAATTTTTAATAGTATATTTTATCAATTCATCTAACTATGTGGAATTTTGTTGACTTTCAAATAAAATAAATTATGATACTAACTTATCATTTGAACTCATTGTGGCATGTGTGTTGGTCGATTTGGCTTAAAGTACAGCTTTTCCGAAAATGAGAAACTCCTTGCCTGATGTAGTAAACAACTTCTACATTTACTCTACCAGTGAGACTTCAATCACTTTTGTGTGTAACTCTCTTAATAATGTAGTAGAAGAGGAAAAGGGAACAGAAAATAAATTGAAAATAATACATTTAGAACTAGTTGTTTAGGGACTCAAAACCCAGTTCTACAAACTAATAACTGAGTAAGGCTGGTCAGTTGCCTTGCTCCATGAGCTGCAATGTCCTTATAATAAATTCAAGATACTGAAACTTTTGAAATATCTGTATTAAAGTTTTGTAGTCGGGCAAGAAGTTCTGGTTCTCTCTTTTCAATTGTCCTAATCTGCATATTCTTATACAAGCAATGTGATGTGAAACAGTATTTTTCCTGTCCTCCAGGACATCACTACAGCAACAAGGTGAATGAGTGAGGGAGAAAGGTACACAAACCCCATTTGTAGCAAAAATCAAAGAACTGTACAATTTAGAGACTCCAAAATATGTTTAATTACTTTCAAATCCTGCTGCAATTGGACACATCTCTCAGGAAGGGGGAGTACCAAAGAAGATGGTGCCTGCTAAGATGGTCCATCTGAGAAAGAAGGAGCAAACGTGCCAGTACTACAGAGATGAGGTGCTTCCTCCAAATTTCCAGGTCTTGTCTTAGCAATGGGGCAAACAAAGAAAAAGCAGCACCCATGTGGAAGGAAATGCACTGGAACAACATCAATAAAGCATTAAAACAAAAGCAGAGTAGAGACATAGTGCCTCTCAGCCCAGAGGTGGCGGATCTCAGAAAGTCTTGGTACACACACACTTTTTAAGATGAGAGCTCACTTAACAAGAAGCCATATAAATCGTACATAGCAATTTTGAGAGAGTCCCTGAGTGATTGGCATGGCAGCAGAAGCCCTCTCAGAGAAAGTTTGGTTCAGAGAAGCAGAGGAGATAAGACTATTCAAAGTATCAAAGAAAGCTAATTTTTAAGAGATGTCACCCATCCCTAAAAACCGAGGAACTGGTGGATATCAAGGTCAGGAGATGATTCAGGGAACATTAAAATGCAAGGATCATTGAATTTAGCTAAAATAGGATAGTGTGCCTATGGGTGAGTCAATGAGGATATTGCTTGACTTATGTGACAAAGGAGATCAGTAACTGATAGGCAAAGTGATGTTTTCCGTCTCCTTAATAAGGAATATATGATCCTTGGCCTGCTTGTTGTTCTGAACCAGCTCTCAGATTCTGAGCCCACCAAATAAAGGGAAAACTGGATACCTTTGAGAAAGGATCTCACGACTCTTAATTATTTAGGGCTCGGTTCATGGATGATCTTAAAGGCAGTTAAGGATACATTCTTTCAGTGTTCATAGCTTGGGTAATACACTTAAGCTGCCATAGAGTTTTATACAATATGATGACAAAGTGGTCTGAGGTACAGATAGAGACTCAACGTTGTAAATGGCTTCTTGGTGAAAAGCTTGGAAGGAGAAAGATTAAATTATGAGAGAAAAAGTTGCCTGAGTAAGAGGCACGTGAATGAACCTCTGGAATTCACACGAAGTGTAAGGTTCTTTGTATCTGACACCAACGTTCATCGTAAACCATTAGCACAAAGAAGTCACAAACAAGTATTGCACAGAATAATTCCAGTGGATGTGAGCCAGTCTCTGTCTACATGCAAATTTAACGGCATAGACGTTTCCTCTACATGGCTGACATAGCTACTGCCTCTGCTGAACATCCGACACACCATCAAGATGAATGCTGAGCTATATATATGGTGCCCTACTTCAAAGAGACCAAAAACAATGCTTGAGTCGTTGGTTATGTCAGATCTCTTCAGTCATGGGGAGGGCATTATTTTGCCCCTAATACAACTGATTCTTAATCTGAATAAGGGATTCTATCTATTGTCAGTAGTGCCTCTACCAGTGTTAAAAGAGCTACAGACATTCTTCCTTACTGACATTAAATCACAAATAACATTATCTTTGAATGAGGGACCCATTTTATGGTGACATAGGTATGAACAATGGAACTATGATGATAGAATCTCCTTTCATCCTCCAGAAACAGCTGTCAGGGTTAAAAGTGGAAATGTAGTCAAGTCTCAATGAGGGTGTCTTCTTGAGGATCTTATTTTTATTTTATTTTGTTTTATTTTATTTTATTTTATTATTTTGAGATGGAGTCTTACTCTGTTGCCCAGGCTGGAGTGCAGTGACACAATCTCAGCTAACTGCAACCTCCGCCTCCCTGGTTCAAATGATTCTGTTGCCTCAGCCTTCTGAGTAGTTGGGACTACAGGTGCATGCCACCATGCCCGGCTAATTTTTTGTATTTTTAGTAGAGATGGGGTTTCACTGTGTTATCCAGGACGGTCTCGATCTCCTGACCTCATGAGCTGCCCGCCTTGGACTCCTAAAGTGCTGGGATTACACACATGAGCCACAGCACCTGGCCAAGTATGTCTTCTTGTGGAGTGTAGTGCTCTTTCAGGATGCAGAATATATATTGAACATAAGTCCATTATATGTGTTTGAGTATTCACAGATCTCCTTGGTTGCTAACCAAGAGGGTAGAAAGAGAATTTACTCCTTCCACTTTCACTCCAACTGACCCATGTGGGGAATTTCTGTTATCCCTCCACACTTTTAGGCTGAGTATGATTAGACGTGCCTATGTTGAGAGAGGGTGTTTTTCCAAGAGTATACAGTAAGTGCTCCACTGGCTCTAAAACCACAGTGGACACCTAGTCTTGTTGGTAAACTACTAAGAAAAAAAAAAAATTATATCCTAGTGGGAATAATCAGAGGACTTAAGATTACTGCTACATATGGGGGCCTGGATGAGTTTGTGTGGAACCCAAGGATTCAGCTGGGTAACTTTTACTGGTCCTATGATTGGTGAGAATAGTAAAATGGAATTTAGAGCAACAGGAACTTGATGAAGTCGGGTTAATGAGGTACTCAGATTCCTTAAGAAAGTATGTTTGAACTGGACAATAAAACTAAATGAGTGGAAAAACTGGCTAAAAAGTAGGAATCTATTAGTAGAAGAGAAATGATAGAAATAAGTTGCAGCCAGAGGACAAGTTGCAGCAGTAGAACTATGGCATGTCTTGCATATTCTCCTATTTTAAACACTTACTTTCAGAGATGCCAGTTGGCTACCAACTTGAGGTGTAGTAACAAAGTAGATTCACAGTGAGCATGAGTAATCCTGAGTGGAACAGAACTGTATGGTAGCACACACGATTGACACACAACCACACATACACCTGGCCCACATCTGAGTTTTCTGCAAAAAGTGGCCTATTTTCAGCACTTCAGTTTCTAGCAGAATAAACTTATCACCTGCGTATTTCTGCTTCTCTTCCAGAGGGCTTGGGAGGTTGCCTTAGGATCTTGCATAGATTTTTCCTTTGAAAGCCCTGAGTTGTGGGTAATTAACACCCATAGGAACAACCTTCAAGCAATTAGCAGGCTGGAATTGATGGGTACACATGTTGACTAACCATTCTCTGTAGTTCCTCTGAGAGTAACCAGTAGTACCAGCCCCAAATGCCAACAATGACAAACTGCTCATTAATACCACTATATTGTTTTCCTCGATTCACGGATTCACCTTCTTTACTTACACAAGAAATCTGGAAACATTAAACTCATATAGAGTGGAGTTGTTGTTAACAGAGACTGTGGTGGGGCATGGTGGGTGAGAAAGGAAAATGATGGTCGGGATGCAAAGTTTCTGCTAGATAGGAGGTGTAAGTTCTAATGATTTATTGAGCATCATGGTTACTATAGTCAATAATAATGTATTATATATTTCAAACTTGCTAAAAGCGTGGAACTTAAATGTTCCACCACAAGTAAATGATAAGTATGCGAGGCAATGGATATATTAATTAACCTGATTTGATCATTCCACCATGTATAAATGTATGGAAATGTCACACTGTACTCCACAAATATGTACAATTATTATTTGCCTACTAAAATAAAATAAAATTTATTTAAAAATCAAAAAGCACAAAGCTAAAGTTATCAAAATAGCATGATACTGACATAAAGCAGACATCTAGGCCAGTGGAATAGAAGTCCCCAAATAAACCCTCTCATATATGGGAAAATGATGTTTGACAAGGGTTCCAGGACAACGAATGGCAAAAAGACAGACTCTTCAAGACATTATAATGTGATAACTGAATAATCATAATGAGAAAACAAGCAAAAGAATGGTTGGCCCTTACCTTACATCATATACAAAAAAATAACTCCAGATGAATCAAAGATTAAATCATAAAACACCTAGAAGAAAACACCAGGGACAAAGCTTCATGACACTGGATTTGAGGATAGTTTCTTAACTATTGACACCAAAAATACAGGTAACAAAAGCAAAAATAGAGAAATGGGACTAAGTCAAACTTAAAACTTCTGCACAACAAAGGACACAATCAACAAAGCGGAAAGTCAGTCTTCAAAATGGGAGTAAATATTTGTACTTCACAAATGTAATAATGATTAATATCTGAAATAGACAAAGATTTACAAATAAACAACACAAAACAACCAATGAAGTAAATTAAGAAAATGGACAAAGAACTTGAATAGACATTTATCCAAAAATGATTTCTAATGACTAACAAGTATAGAAAAAATACTCAAAATCACAAATGAAATACAAATCAAAACCACAATGAGATATTACCTCATACCTACTAGTATTGTTACTAGTTTAAAAATGGTTGATGAGGATATAGAGGAATTGGAATCCTTGTGTACTGTTAGTCAGAATGTAAAGTAAGTTGCAATTGAAAACAGTGTGGTTTCTTCCTCAAAAAAATCTTTTTGTAATTACCATGTTATCTAGCAATCTGAATTCTTAGTGTATATCCAAAATAATTGAAAGCAGAATCTTAAAGAGTTATTTCATACCCAAGTTAATTGCAGTATTATTCACAGTAGCCAATAGGTAAAAACAACCCAAATGCCCATCTATGGAAGAATTAATAAACAAAATGAATACACACAATGAAATATTATTCAGCCATAAAAAGGATGGAAATAATGACATATGCTACAACATGGGTGAACGTTGAGGACATTATGCTAAGTGAAATAATCTCGTCACAAAAAGACAGAAACTGTATGATTCTATTATATGAGTTATGTAGAGTAGTCAATCATATAAACAGAAAGTAGAATGGTTGTCGCCAGGAATGTGGTAGAGGGGAAGTGGGATGTTCCTTAACGAGTATAGGTTTAGTTTCACAAGATGAAAAGGTTTTCGGAAATTGGTTGCACAACAATGGAAATATTCTTAACAACATTGAACCGTCAAGTTAAAAATTGCTAAGCTGGTAAATTTTATGTTATTTGCTTTTACCACACTTAAATAATTTTATTAGAATATTTTTAAATTACATGATTTAAAATGTTGGTGAAATTCACATATGTAGCTTAACTTATAGCATTGAACCCAAGTTAGTTTCTTAGCTTTTTAAACTGTGCTATGGCTATGTGTATTAGTCAGGTTTCTTCAAAGAAAAAGAACCAACGAGATACATATGGATATGGATATGGATATAGGTTTAGACATAGACATAGATATATAAGAAAGAATTTATTAGGGGAATTGGCTTACATGATTATTGAGGCTGAGAAGTCCTACAATGGGCAGTCTGCAAACTGAAGACCCAAGGAAGCTGATAATGTGGCTTAGTCTAAGTCTGAAAGTCTCAGAGCCAGGGGAGACAATGGTGTAACTCTCAGCTGAGGCTGAAGACTTGAGAAACTGGGGGCCCACTGGTGCAAGTTCCAGAGTCCATAGGCCAGAGAATGTGGAGTTCTGATGTGCAAGGGCAGGAGACGGGGGCACCTCCAGAAAAGACAAAGATAATTTGCCTTTTTTTCCTGCCTTTTTTTTTTTTTTAATCTGGGACCTCAGCTGATTGTATTGTGCCTGCCCACATTGGTGAGGGTGGATCTTCTTTAGTCCACTGATTTCTCTTCCAGAAACACCTTCACAGACACATCCAGTGATAGTGCTTTACAAGCTACGAGATAACCCTTGAGCTAGCCAAACTGATATCTACAATTAACCAACATGCTATGTAAGACATTAACATTAGAGGAAGGCAAGTGGATAAAATTCTGTACTGTTTTTGAAAAATGAATAAGGAAAGTATATACTTAATTTCATGTAAATATTTACATTAAATATTTTAAAATTAAATATTGTCAAATAAAAAATTTAACTCAGAAAGAATTGTACGACTAGATTAATAGCTAAAATTATAAATCTCCTAGAAGAAAATATAGGAGAAAATATATGTGTTCTTAGGCTTGGTAAAGATTTTAATATAATAGACAACTACCAGGCACATGAAAATAAAATAGACACCTTTGAAAATAACTTATCAAATTATAATTTTAAATGGAGTTTATTGTTTGCTATAGTTCAGTAAAGCTGTTTAAAAAATTAATTAATGAAAACAAAAAGGAAATGACTTATCCACAAAAAAATGGTGGTGAATTAGCTACTGAATTAAGGCAAAATAAATGTGAAGATTAGGGTGAAAAACAGATTGTAAATATTATATAATCCTGACAAAAAGAAATGATACAACTAACAACATTTGGCAAAGAATGACATAAAGAAAATGAGTAGTGGTGTAAATTCTTTATATTCCCACAAATATACCAAGCTAACAGCTTCATTTGAAAGCTGGGAGAAAAATTGTTATTGTTTAATTTAACAAATAAGATATACTCATATTTAACTCTTGAAATGAAAATATCAATAAATACTTTATTAACCACTGTAACATTATTGCAGAGGGAGTGGGGCGGAAGAATGAAAGGAAACAGCAATTTTGTCATTGTTTTCAGTAGTGTCTGTGTGTGTGTGTGTATGCCTGTATGCTGTATCCATTGTGAGAGGCAGACAGATAGGCAGAGACAGAGACAGCAATTTATTTTAAGAAACTGGCTTATGAAATTGTGGAGGATTTGTGACTCCAAAATCTGATGGGGGGGTTGGCAGGATGGAGATCCAGGGAACGCTGATGATGCAGTTGAGGTCTGAAGGCCAACTACTGGAGAATTCCTTCTTGCTCAGGGGAGGTCAGTCTTTTGTTTTATTCAGGTCTTCAAATGATTGTATGAGACCCACTAACATTACGGAGTGTAATCTACTTGCTCAACTTCCACCAATTTAAATGTTAAACTAATCCAAAACACCATCAGAAAAGCATTCAGAATAATGTTTGATCACATAGTTGGACACCAAGGCGTAACTCTAGCTGACACATAAAATTAACCATCCCACCAAATATCAACAAAAACACACCTGCACATGTGCACAAAACAAGAAAAATAGACTGCATAGTAAATGACTTTTAAATATGAGAAAAATAAGATTTTTTTAAAAGTTGTTAGTATACTTGAAACAATCTTATACACTAACATAAGTAAACCTTGATTTTCAGAGAGTAGATTTCAGAAGTATTATCTGGGAATGAGTTTTATAAAATACCCCCACTTTTTAAAGTCATGGCCATACAATTAAAGAGTTTTGCTCTATGGAATTGTCACCACTGGGGCTTCAGCCTGTCCCTCCCTTACTCTTCAAATTCTTTCTGTTTAGGAGAGTAAAGGAGGCTGTTTTATATGGGAGAATTTAGATGTAAGAAACAAATAAACCCTGCACCAGGATAATGCTGACTGTCCCTTCCTGTGTCTAATGTGATTCTGCTGCCTTACCTCCTTTTCCCCAGTAACTCCAAGGTTCTGCAAGGCTGACTGTGGTATTTTTGGTGGCATTCCTGCTGGAGGTGTTGTTGCTTCCTTGCCCTGTTGATGTAGGATTTTTGCTTCTTAGTTCAGCTAAGTCTGGATTCTTGTCTCACGACCAGGAAAAATTAGGCACACAGACACATTGAAGGGTGAGGAGGGCAGAATTTATTAAGCAAAAGGAAAGCACTCAGCAAAGAGAGGGATTCTCTCCCTCACAGTGGAGTACCGGGATTTCCACACACGAGCTGAAGAGGCCAGGCTCCTCCCTCGCACATCCAGCCCTTCCAGCGCATATGCGGGCCCTTAGTCTGAGCCACTCTACATTGATTTAGTTCCCTTACTGCGCATGTGTTAAGGGACGGAATTTTTTTACTGTGAGCATGTTTAGGCAAGCTCCCTGTGCACAATGACCTGGGTGGTCAGAAGTTCTCCGAGGACCCTCCCCATCTGTCTAGGAGAGTTCTCTGTCTCCTGCTTTTCTCACTGTGGTTTCTTCATTTTCCTTACATTGCAGTGGAACTACCCTAATAGTTCACATGATCTGCTTTCTTTGTCAAGGGAATGCAAAGAAACCAATAAAGCATGTGCCTTGAAAAGATTTTCAAATTGTGCTGGATGTGTGTGCCATGTTTTGATTCAGTTTGTTTAATCGGAGGCTCAATCTCCTCATTCTCTAGCACCCTGTCTCCTCTACTCTCCCCATCCTCCAACCTCCACACTTGCATTTGAAGGGACAGTGTAGGATTATTAGAACATTCGTACAATAATCACATTAGAGAGGATCACACGAACCTTTTTCTCTCTAAAGTGGTATCTCCAATATGCATTACCATTATGCAGTGAATAATTTGAGGTTATAGTTTCTCATAATCAGGCCCTTTAAGCACCCTAAGCAAATTATGAAAATTCCAAGCCAATTAATTATTAATAAGTTTGTATACCAACTGAAAAATTCTCTCTTGAGGATCATACTTTGATTTTCACTTCCAGGAAAGTTAGACTGGCTTTTACTATGTTAATGAAAGCTTAAAACCCAGGCTTAAATCAACTCAGTCCAAGTGTGTATTGTCAGCATCAGCTTCTAGCATAAGCAGTGGTCAAGAGACCAAAAACCTGCAAGGAGCTTAATTAGACTAATTCAGCTACATCCTTCAAGGAGGCAGGGCCCTGGGTTTTTAAAAAAATCAGATTTCTGGCCAGGCGTGGTGGCTCACACCTGTAATCCCAGCATTTTGGGAGGCCGAGGGGGGTGGATCATGAGGTCAGGAGATCAAGACTATCCTGGCTAACACAGTGAAACCCCATCTCTATTAAAAATACAAAAAAAAAAAAAAAAAAAAAAAAAAAAAATAGGTGGATGTGGTGGTGGGCACCTGTAGTCCCAGGTACTCTGGAGGCTGAGACCAGAGAATGGCATGAACCCAGGAGGCGGAGGTTGCAGTAAGCCAAGATCATGCCGCTGCACTCCAGCCTGGGTGACTGCGCAAGACTCCATCTCAAAAACAAAACAAAACAAAACAAAAAAACAGATTTCCAGTTGTTTCTGAAGGATGATAATCTAGAGCCATAAATTTACCTCATAAAGACCACAAAGTAGCCTGAAATCAGTTCCATACTTTATTAGATTAAAGTTAATCCTCTCTGGGAAAGTACAGTATTACTACAGCCTGAATTATATCTCCACCTTTTTTTTAATACAAAGTATCTGTTTCAGTTGGATCAACCAGGATATTAAAAAAAAAAAAAACAAAACAAAAATAAAAAAAAAAGACCAATGCATTGAAATGAAGAATAACAGGGAGAAGAGAGAAGAAGAACAAGAAGATGGAGAAACTATTAATATAATCATAGTTTTGGTATCAAAGTTATTAGACATAAACTTCAAAACTGTGATTAGTAGGTGTGAGGAAATAAATATAAAACTGAGAAATTTGACAGAATATACATTTAAAAATAGAAGTAAAATTCTAAAGCTGAAATATAATTTTTACCTTTATAGATATAATTCTTAACTTGATAAATGCCATAGATAGAATTATGGGCAGATTAGGTAGAGTGGGAGAGGATTAATGAACCGGGAGCAGGTCGTAAGAAAATTATGGCAACTGAAGCCCTGGCAGTAAAGGTGGACTGAAACCGAAACAAAGGTATAAAATACAAAAGAGACATGGAGCCAAGGTTTAGCATATGAATGAATATTATATATAATTGAAGCCCCAAAATAAGTGGAGATGATACTGGGAAGTGTGGGGTCCTCAGTTCTTGTCTTCTCAGAGGGAAGAATTTAGCCAAGTAACACACAGACACAGTGAAGCAGGAGGAGGGTTTTGTTAAAGCGACAGTACACTCAAAGCTGAGTCAGAGTGGGCTACTCTGAAAAACAGACAGACTGGGCTGACAGTGAGGAACCCCCTTTATGGAGGTCTTACATGATTATTTATGAAAGGGGTGTGAAAAGATGTTACTTACAAGCATGTTTTGGATGGTCCACTGGGTATGAATGCCTTGTGGCTGTACATGCTAGTACATACATTGTATGTCTCATTAGCATCAAATATCCACCCAGAGGTGTGTTTTTTTTACTACTATAATAAGCAATAGGTTAGCTTTAGTGCAAGTCAAATCAAAAGTGTGCATGCTCACTAGTGGGGAAAGTCCCTACTGAAGCTTTCTTCTGTTAGGGTCAGATAACTCCCAATTAGGGCCAGAGAAGCCTAATCGTAATTCCAGATGTGGCTATTTTTTGTTTGTTTGTTTTTTTCTTTTTTTTTTTTTCTTTTTTTTTTTAGACAGAGTCTTGCTCTATTGCTTAGGCTGGAATGCAGTGGCATGATTTCAGCTCACTGCAACCTCCGCCTCCTGGGTTCAACTGATTATCCTGCCTCAGCCTCCTGAGTAGCTGGAATTACAGGCACCCACCACCACACCCAGCTAAAGATGTGACTATTGTTTTTCTCTGATTGTTAGTGTGACAACGTTTCCAGGGCTGCCTTTCCTGCTCACATCTATGTCTCCACCTACTCTAAGAGATAGAGAGATAGAAGTGGGACAGAGGACAGGTGCAGCAGCTTACGTCTGTAATCCCAGCACTTCGTGGGGCTGAGGAAGGAGGATCGCTTGAGCCCAGTAGTTCAACACTAGCCTGGCAACATAGCGAGACCTAGTCTTTACAGAAAAGTAAAAAAATTGTCTAGGCATGGTTGTGTTCACCTGTGGTCCCAGATACTTGGGAGACTGAGGTGGGAGGATTGTTTGACTCTGGGAGGTTGAGGCTGCAGGGAACCATGATCATGCCACTATACTCCAGCCTGGCAATAGTGCAAGACCCTATTTTTTTTTTTTTTTTTAAAGCCTACTGTACCAAAAAAAGGGATAGATACAATATTTTCAGATATATCCATTAAGAATTTTCCTAGACTGATGAAATGTAACACGTTACAGATTAAAAGTTACTATAACTCTAGAACAAAATAAAAGTAAAGAACCATATTATTTGCTTTTTCCAAATTTATCTATTTATTTATTTAAATTGACACATAAATTGTCTGTATTTATCATTTACAACATGATGTTTTGAAGTAGATACACATTGTGGAATGGTTACAGGTAGCTAATTAACATTTGCATTACCTCTCATAGTTATCAACTTTTTGGTGATAACTGTTAACATCCAGGCTGTTAGCATATTTAAGAATACAGTGTATCATCATTAACAATAGTCACCATGCCATACAATACAATGGTGTTACCAAAGACTGAGAGGGAAGGGGCATGGGGGTGGGTGGAGAGGGGAGTTATTGGTTAAAGGACAGAAAATTGCAGTTAAGCAGGAGGAATAAGTTCAAGAGATCCATGATATTTGTTTTTAATAGAAAATATGTCAGAACTTGATGTCTTTTAACCCCAAGTGATTTGCTTTATTCATTTAAACCTTACAAAATGACCCTCCACCATATTTAACGTATAAATTACTGTGATGTTCATGCAATCAGAATTGCTTCCAATTATGCTCATCAGTGAATTCTCTGGAAAATACCCCTACAACCAAAGGAATTGTGTCCTGAATTCGCTAAATCACACACACCCGCTCTGCACTTCTATGTAAATAATCAAGATTTAACAATGCTTTAATACTATATTGTTTCCAGGAATTAACTTATATAAACTTTCACCTTCATATGCAGGTAAATGGACCTGCCCTTAGGTGACATCTGCCTTATGCTCTGTAGAAGCAAGTCTACACTTACATAGCAGGGCTGGAGATTACAACGCAGTCTATAGTTGTTCTGGATTCTTGATGAGATATATGCTTTAACTGCATGTGTTATATAATATCTATGTTGAAACAAGTTTGTTCCAAAACATTTTAATGAGCTTTTTTTCTCATAGTTTAGGGCCTTTTATCGTCATACTCATAAGATTTCCAATTTGGTTGTTAAGAATGATCTTTGGAGGACTTCACCATGATTCTAAGTACTGTGTAACTATTCACCACATTGTGTGCACTCAGTACTGCTCTATAAGGGAGATAGCACAGTCTGCCTGAACATTTTACATTCCACTCTGAGACTGACCCATGTGACATATTTAAAATGATGATGCTGATGGTGTGGGTGTGGCTGCCTGATTTGTCATGTAGTGAAGGATTATGAGTCTGTGCCCCTGTTCTTGAATCTACGTTAAAGGGTTCAATAATCACTGAGCCCTCTCTAGTATTTGTAAGGGAGAGGGAGCAGTGGCAAATGTGCCAGACATTGACTGAAAATCTTTTTTTAGCAAAAGTCATAATCAATATTAGGAATGGATTAAATGAAGACTAATGGTGTGGAAAAAGAGCCAACTTCAGTTTACCATAGGGTTAATTTAAACATTACTATAAAGAAAACAAACATATTCAGCATTGTCTGAAGCCATGCTCTGTGGAAGAGAGACGACTTTGAACCCCGGGTAGTTCATTTGCCCTCACTAGACTCACTGCTTGGATTGCCAGGATCTGGTTTGAGGTTCCTTGGGAGAGTCGGAAATGCAATGATGACTATAGCAGTTTCCTGAGGTGAGTTTGTCTCAATTTAAACCTATGTAATAACCATTTAATCCAAACAGCAGTGCTAGGTATCATTCTTCCCAACTGACAAATGGGGAAATTGCATCTCAGAAATTTTAAGTTACTCAACCAAGGTTACTAATTTAGCAAATACTGGCAGGTCTTTACTATTGAAAATATAGATTAGGCTCTTTCTACTATATCAACGAAAGGGCAGCCAGAGGACAAAATACTTGCTGGAAGCACTGTAGTAAAACCTGGAAGAACAAGAGCACTCCATCTCTTTCACTTGACCTCAGTCCAGAGTATAACCTATCTGCTGGTACCAGATATGCAGGCATTAACCTGGCAAATGACTTTTTCTCTATTCCTGTCGATAAGGCCCACCAGAAGCAATTTGCCTTCAGCTGGCAAGGCCAGTAATAAACTTTCACTGTCCTACCACAGGGGTGTGTAAACTCTCTGGCTTTGTGTCACAATCTTGTTCACAGAGGTCTTGATTGCTTTTGTCTTTCACAAGATATCACACAGGTCATAATGGATAACTATCCACTATGCTGATTGGATCCAGTGAGCGAGGAGTAGCAAACACACCGAACTTATGGTGAGACATTTGCGTACCAAGAGATGGGAAATAAATCTGACTAAAATTCAGGGAAGTTTTACCTCAGGGAATTTTCTAGGGGTCCAGTGGTGTGGGGCCTGTCAAGATATTCCTCCTAAGCTGAAGGATAAGTTGCTGCATTTGGCCCCTCCTACAACCAAGAAAGAGTCACAGTGCCTAGTGGGCCTGTTTGGATTTTGGAGGCAACACATTCCTCATTTGGGTGTGTTACTCTGGCCCATTTATCAAGTGATCCAACAGGCTGCTGGTTTTGAGTAGGATCCAGAACAGGGGAAAGCTCCACAACAGGTCCAGGCTGCTGTGCAAGCTGCTCTGCTACTTGGTCCATAGGACCCAGCAGATCCAATGGTGCTTGAGGTGTCACTGGTAGATAGGGAAGCTGCTTGGAGGCTTTGGCAGGCTCCCATAGGCGAATCATACCAGAGGCCTCCAGGATTTTGAAGCAAGGCTCTGCCATCTTCTGCAGATAATGACTCTCCTTTTGAGAGACAGCTCTTGGTCTGTTACTGGGCTTTGGTGGAAACTGAACATTTGACTATGGGTCATTAAGTCACCATGTGACCTGAGCTGTCTGTCATGAACTGGATCAGAAAGCACCCTGCTATCATGCGCAGCAGCCTTCCATCATCAAATAGAAATGGTATATACATGATCAAGTTTGAGCAGATCCTGAAGGCTCAAGTAAGTTACATGAGGAAGTGGCTCAAATGCCCATGGTCTCTACTCCTGCCACCCTGCACTGTTGGCCTCATGGGGAGTTCCTTATTATCAGTTGACAGAGGAAGAGAAGACTAGGGCCTGGTTCACTGGTGGTTCTGTACAATATGCCAACACCACCCAAAAGTGGACAGCTGCAGCACTACAGCCTCTTTCTAGGACATCCCTGAAGGACAGTGGTGAAGGGAGATCTTCCGAGTGGGCAGAACTTGGAGCAGTGCACCTGGTAGTGCACTTTGCTTGGAAAGAGAAATGGTCAAATGCATGATTATGTACTGATTCTGGGCTGCAGCAAGTGGTTTGGCTGGATGGTCAAGGACTTGGAAGAAGCATGATTGAAAAATTGGTGACAAGGAAATCTAGGGAAGAGGTATGTGGATGGACCTCTCTGAGTGGGCAAAAACTGTGAAGATATTTCTATCCCATGTGAGTGTTCACTAAAGGGTGACCTCAGCAGAGGAGGATTTTAATAATCAAATGGATAGGATAACTCATTCTGTGGGCACCACTCAGCTCCTTACCCCAGCCACCCCATCACCACCCAATGGGCGCATGAACAAAGTGGCTATGGTGGGTGGGATGGAGGTTATGCATGATCTCAGCAACATGGACTTACATTCACCAAGGCTGACCTGGCTATGGCCACTACTGAGTGCTCAATTTGCCAGCAACACAGACCAACACTGAGCCCTCGGGGTGATCAGTCCACTGCTTGGTGGCAGATTGATTATATTGGACTTCCTCTATCATGGGAAGGGCAGAGTTTGTCCTCGCTGGAATAGGCACTTACTCTAGACAGGGGTTTGCTTATCCTGCAGGCAGTGCTTCTGCCAAGACTCTCATCTGTGGACTCATGGAATACCTTATCTACTGTCATGGTATACCACACAGCATTGCCTCTGACCAAGGCACTCACTTTACAGCTAAGGAAGTGTGACAGTGGACTCATGCTCATGGAATTCACTGGTCTTACCATGTTCCCCATCATCTGGAAGCAGATGGATTGATAGAACGGTGGAATGGCCTTTTGAAGTCACAATTACAATGCTAACTAGGTGACAATACTTTGCAGGCCTGGGGCAAAGTTCTCCAGAAGGCCCTGTATGCTCTGAATCAGCATCTAATATATGGTACTGTTTCTCGCATAACCAGGATTCAGGGGTCCAGGAATCAAGGGGTGGAAGAAGTGGCACCACTCGCCATCATCCCTAGTGATCCATTGGCAAAATGTTTGCTTCCCATTCCTGTGACATTACATTCTGCTGGTCTAGAGGTCTTAGTTTCAGAGGGAGGAGTGCTGCCACCAGGAGACACAACAATGATAAAATCAAACTGGAAGTTATGATTGCCACCTGGACACTTTGGGCTCCTCCTACCTTTAAGTCAACACGTTAAGAAGGGAGTTACAGTGTTTACTGGGGTGATTGACCTCAACTATCAAGATGAAATCAGTTTACTACTCCATAATGGAGGTGAGGAGGAGTATGAGTGGAACACAGGTGATCCCTTAGAGTGTCTCTTAGAATTACCATGACTTATGATTAAGGTCAATGGGAAACTACAACAGCCCGATCCAGGCAGGACTACAGACGGTCCAGACCCTTCAGGAATGAAGGTTTGGGTCACTCCACCAGGAGAAAAACCATGACATCCTGAGGTGCTTGCTGAAGGCAAAGGGAATGCAGAATGGGTAGCAAAAGAAGGTAGTCATTAATAACAACTACAACCATGTGACCAGCTGCAGAAATGAGGACTATAATTGTCATGAATATTTTTTCCTGATTTTGTTAGGAATATGTTTGTGCACGAATACACTTGTAATAAGAAAATATCTTCATTTAATTTTCTTTCTTTTTCCTTTACCATGTGACATAAGATTTATTGACTTTATATCAGCATTTAAGTGTTGTTAACTTTACATAATAGCATTTAGGTTAAGGATTAGTGTGCTTCCAGTTGTACAAGGGATAACTGTATTATGTTAGGCGTAATTATGACCTTATTATTTGCTTTTCTTTCTTTTTTTTTTTTTTTTTTTTTTTTTTTTTTGAGATAGAGTTTCACTCTTTTCACCCAGACTGGAGTGCAGTGGTGCGATCTCAGCTCACTGCAACCTCCCCCTCCTGAGTTCAAGCAATCCTCCTGCCTCAGCCTCCTGAGTAGCTGGGATTACAGGCGCCTGCCACCACGCCCAGCTAATTTTTGTATTTTTGGTAGGGACGGGGTTTCACCATGTTGGCCAGGCTGGTCTCCAACTCCTGACCTCAGGTGATCTGCTCACCTGGGCCTCCCAAAGTGTTAGGATTACAGGCGTGAGCCAGAGCCCCCAGCCTATTATTTTCTTTATTTGGAGATTATGTATGATTTCAGGAGAAGTGTATGGGCTCAAGTTGACAAGGGGTGGGCTTGTGATGGTTAATATTAAGTGTGAACTTAACTGGATTGAAAGATACAAAGTATTGTTCCTGGGTGTGTCTGTGAGGGTGTTGCTAAAGGAAGTTAACATTTGAGTCAGTGGACTGGGAGAGGCAGACCCCCCTCAGTGTGGGTGGGCACCATCTAATCAACTGTCAGTGCAGCTAGAATAAAGCAGGCAGAAGAAGGTGGGAGAAGCTGACTTGTTGAGTCTTCTGGCCTTCATCTTTCTCCCATGCTAGATGCTTCCTGCCCTCGAACATCAGACTCCAAGTTCTTCCGCGTTTGGACTCTTCGGATTACACAAGTAGGTTTGCCAGGGGCTTTCAGGCCTTCTGCTACAGACTGAAGGCTGCACTGTCAGCTTCCCTACTTTTGGTTTTGGGACTCGAAATGGCTTCCTTGTTCCTCAGCTTGCAGATGGCTTATTGTGGGACTTTGCCTTGTGATCGTGTGAGTCAATACTCCTTAATAAGCTCCCTTTCATATATACATCTATCCTATTCTGTCTCTCTAGGGAACCCTGACTAATACAGCATTCTTTCCCACTTCCACATAGCGAGTTTGATAGTGGACTAGATCTTCAGTACATGCTACAATGACACCACCTGGATGACTTTATGCTGTAAGGTACACAAGTAACAGCCACAAGCAGCAGGAAACAGCAGGAACACAGCAACAGGAATAGAATCTTCACTTGGAAAGGAGTTGCCAACCTAGGAATCTAGACAAATGACAGAGCCATAACATAAAGGAAAAAAGTGTTGCAGATTGTCTAAAGGGATATTCCCATGCTTTCCTGGAGTAGTAGATTTTAAAAAGGAGCAGTAGGGAATAATTGTCATGGTTCGGCATATATGTCAACTTGGCAAGATTATGATGCCCAGGTTTTTGGTCAAACACCACTTTAGATATTGCTGTGAAACTACTTTGCAGATGTGATTAATACCTGCAATCGTTGACCTTATAAAGGAGATTGTCCTTGATAATGAGAGTAGGTCTCATCCAATCAGTAGAAGTCTAAAAGAGCAAAAGCTGAGGTTTCCTGGAATTATGCATCAAGAAGGTTACACGGAAACCCTGTGGGCATTTCCAGACACCATGAATTTCATGTCTGGTGATTTTGTCATTGTGAAAACATAGAGTGCGTTTACACAAACTACATGGTAGAGTCCGCTACACATCTGGGCTGTATGGTATATCTATTGCTCCTAGGCCGCAAACCTGTTCAGCATGTTATTGTACTGAATACTGTAGGCAACCAAAACACAATGGTAAGTATGTATGTATCTAAACATATCTAAACAGAAAAGATACAGGAAAAAATCTATTATTATAATCTTATGGGGCAACTGTCTTATATGTGGTCCATATATCAAAATGTCATGATGGGTTATATGACTGTATATGTAGTATATTATATATTATCACTGTGTATATATAAAACAGGAAATATATGGTATAGAATGTATATAATTCATAATTATTATAACATTGTTTCATGACGTATGTTATACTATATTTCATTATAATTTTAATATGCCAGTCTTAAATGTCGAAAGAACAGCAAGGAGCTAACATGGCTAAGTGTGGTGGAAAAGGGGTGGATTCTGGAAGATGAGGAAGACAGCTAAGTGAGGGTTAAATTGGGTAGGTCCTTGAGGTCAATTGTATTTGGGTTACTGGGACTGAGATAAAGTGGCATATGTGACTTACAAACTTAAAGATTCAACCTACCTGTTGTAAAGGTATTAGGATATGAGATGACAAGGACAAAAGCAGGAAAAACAATTGCTTTAACCCCGGGAGAGGGGCTGGTGTCTTGGACAAGGTGGTTGCAGTGGAGATAGGGAGCAGTGCTCCTCTTCCAGTACATTTTAAAGTGGCACTAACAGGATGCAGAGATTAGATGCAGGGTGCGAGTAAGAGTAGGGTCAAAGGTCAAGTCCAAAGCTTTGGTTCAAGCAAGTGAAAAACGTAGTTACTCTTTCCTAAGGTGGGCATAAAAACAGCAGGAGCAACAAGGACTAGGGGAGGGGAGGGAAGATGAGGAGTTGAGCTTAAGGCGTACCAGGTGTGTTCTTATTAGACACCCACGTGAAAGGTTAAATAGAGAGTTTCATATGGAAGATTGCAGTTCCAGAGCACAGTTATAAGTCGATAAATCATATATTCATGAAAAAGCTATAGTAAATTGGGTACTTAGCTGTTGATAGAAGTATGATTTTTGACTACTGAAAATTTAATGGTATATATCCAGTAGCTTTAGAATAGTGGTATATTTAAAAAATTGTTATATTAATTGATATATTTTAAAATCAATATTTTAAAATTGAGATATTAAAATTGGTATTTTAATTGGTATATTTAAAAAATACCAACATTTTAAAGATCCCAATTCCTGAAATGCAGAAACTGACCTGACATCCACAGTGAGGTCATTTTTCTCTTATTACACTTAAACAATCACAGAATACTAACCTCAGACAAGGTTACTTTTAGATCACAACAAAATGAGACAGGGTAGGCCTACTTCATAATTTTGTCTCATCGAGGATAAACACAAGTTAACTATGCCTTCTACAGGATACCATACATCCCCTCTCTTAGTCAAAATGAGTGAATGCTACTCCTTCACAAGTTACAGCTTTATCCCCATGACAATTTCCCCTATAGAGAAATAAGATTTATTGAAATAACCATTGCCCTTGCTTTATGACAACATCCAGTCTAAAGCAATTCCTTGTTTCCCAGACTCCTCTAGCCAACTTACCAAAACCTCAAACTTGTAATAGATGATTTCTTTCTCCCTTCTACAGAGATAGCCCACAGTGAGTTCTCCCTTGCTACAATGGGTGCCGAGCCTAACCTGCCTTGCCGTAGGTGTGTTCCTGGTGGCCTTTCTCTGGAGGGCATAACAGTGTAGTTTGGCACCACTGATTGGAAAAGAATTACCAGAATCTGTTACAATTGCTTAAAAGTGTTTTTTAAATTATTTTTTAATTTTTCTATAAGTTATTGGGGGTACGGGTGGTATTTGGTTAAATGAGTAAGTTCTTTAGTGGTGATTTGTGAGATTCTGTTACACCCATCAACCCTGAGCAGTATACACTGAACCATATTTGGAGCCTTTTATCCCTTGCCCTCTCCCTCTTTCCCCTTAAGTCTCCAAAGTTCATTGTATCATTCTTATACCTTTATTTCCTCATAGCTGAGCTCCCACATATCAGTGAGAGCATACAATGTTTGGTTTTCCATTCCCGAGCTACTTCACTTAGAATAATAGTCTCCAATCTCATCCAGCTCGTTGCAAATGCCATTAATTCATTCCTTTTTATGGCTAAGTAGTATTCCACTGTATAAATATACCAGCTATTTTATCCACTCGTTGATTGATGGACATTTGGATTGGTTCCACAATTTTGCCATTGCGATTTGTACTGTTATAAACACGGATGTGCAAGTATCTTTTTCATATAACGACTTCTTTTCCTCTGGGTAGATACACAGTGGTGGGATTGCTGGATCAAATGGCAGTTCTACTTTTAGTTGGTTAAGGAATCTCCACACTGTTTTCCACAGTGGTTGTACTAGTTTACATGCACACTCGCAGTGTAGAAGTGTTCCCACGCCAACATCTACTGATGTTTGATTTTTTTGATTATGGTCATTCTTGCAGGAGTAAGGTGGTATCGCGTTCTGGTTTTGATTTGCATTTCCCTGATCATTAGTGATGTTGAGCATTTTTTCATATGTTTGTTGTCCATTTGTATATCTTCTTTTGAGAATTGTCTCTTTATATCCTTTGCTCACTTTTTGATGGGATTTTTTTTTTCTTACTGATTTGTTTGAGTTGGTTGTAGATTCTGGATATTAGTCCTTTGTTAGACATATAGATTGTGAAAATTGTCTCCTACTCTGTGGGTTGTCTGTTTACTCTGCTGACTGTTCCTTTCGCCATGGAAAAACTCTTTAGGTTAATTAAGTTCCAACTATTTATCTTTGTTTTTATTCCATTTGCTTTTGGGTTCTTGGTCATGAAATCCTTGCCTAAGCCAAAGTCTAGAAGGGTTTTTCCAATGTTATCTTCCAGAATTCTTAGTTTTAGATCTTAGATTTAAGTCTTTAATTCATCTTGAGTTGATTTTTGTATAAGGTGAGAGATGAAAATCCAGTTTCATTCTGCTACATGTGGCTAGCCAATTATCCCAGCACCACTTATCGAAAAGAATTATGTTTTTGTTTTTGTTATCCCAGCACCTTTTATTGAAAAGGGTTATGTTTGTTTTTGTTTGCTTGGTCAAAGATCAGTCATCTCTTAAGTATTTTGGTTTAGTTCTGGGTTCTGTATTCTGTTCCATTGGTTTGTGTGCCTATTTTTATATCACTACCATGGTGTTTTGATGACTATGGCCTTATAGTGTAGGTAGTGTGATGCCTCCAGATTTGTTCTCTTTGCTTAGTCTTGCTTTGGCTATGCAGGCTCTTTTTTATTCCATATGAATTTCAGAATTATTTTTTCTAATCCTGTGAAGAATGATGGTGGTATTTTGATGAGGATTCCATTGAATTTGTAGATTGCTTTTGGCAGTGTGGTTATTTTCACAATATTGATTCTACCCATTAATGAGCATGGAATATATATCCATTTGTTTGTCTCATCTATGATTTCTTTATGCAACATTTTATAGTTTTCCTTGTAGAGGCATTTCACCTCCTTGGTTATGTAAACATTCCTAAATTTTTTTTTTTTTTTTTTTTTTCAGCTATTGTTAAAGTGGTTGAGTTCTTGATTTGATTCTCCACTTGGTCACTGTTGGTGTATAGAAGAGCTACTGATTAGTGTACATTAATCTTGTATCTGGAAACTTTGCTGAATTCTTTTATCAGTTCTAGGAACTTTCTGGAGGAATCTTCGGGGTTTTCAAGGTAAACAAACATACCGTCAGCAAAGAGTGACAGTTTGACTTCTACTTTACTAATTTAGTACTTTCGCTATTTCTCTCTCTTGTCTGATTGCTCTGGCTAGGACTTCCAGTTCTATGCTGAAGAGGAGTGGTGAGATTGGGCATCCATATCTTGTTCTCAGAGGGAATGTTTTCAATTTTTTCGCATTCAGTATTGTGTTGGCTGTGGGTTTGTCATAGATGGCTTTTATTATATTAAGGTATGCCCCTTGTATGCTGATTTTGTTGAGAGTTTTAATCATAAAGCTATGTTGGATTTTGTGGAATGCTTTTTCTGCATCTATTGAGATGATCATGTTATTTTTGTTTTCAATTCTGTTTATGTGGTGTATCACATTTATTGACCTGCATATGTTAAACCATCCTTGCATCCCTGCTATGAAATCCACTTGATCATGGTGGATGATCTTTTTGATATGTTGTTGGATTCAGTTAGCTAATATTTTAAGGATTTTAGCACCTATGTTCATCAAAGGTGTTGGTCTGTAGTTTTCTTTTTTGGTTATGTCCTTTCCTGGTTTTGGTATTAGGGTGATGCTGGCTTTATAGAATGAATTAGGGTTCCTTCTTTCTCTGTCTTGTGCAATAGTATCAAAGGAATTGGTACAAATTCTTTGAATGTCTGGTAGAATTCTGCTGTGAATCCAACTGGTCCTGGACTTTGTTTTGTTGGTAATTTTTTAATTACCATTTCATTCTCACTGCTTGTTATTGGTCTGTTCAGGGTATCTAATTCTTCCTGATTTAAGCTAGGAGGACTGTATTTTTCCAGGAATTTATTCATCTTTTCTAGGTTTTCTAGTTTATGTGTGTAAAAGTTTTCATAGTAGCCTTGGATTATCTTTTGTATTTCAGTGGTGTTAGTTGTAATATCTCCTGTTTTGTTTCTTAATGAGGTTATTTGGTTTTTCTCTCTTCTTTCCTTGGTTCGTGCTGTTAATAGTCTATAAATTTTATTTATCTTTTCAAATAACCAGCTTTTCATTTTATTTATCCTTTTTGTTTGTTTGTTTCAATTTCATTTACCTCTGCTCTGATCTTGGTTATTTCCTTTCTTCTGTTGGGTTTGGGTTTGGTTTGTTCTAGTTTCTCTAGTTCCTTGAAGTGTAGCCTTAGAATGTCAGTTCATGCTTTCAGTCTTTTTGATGTAGGCATTTAGAGCTATGGACTTTCCTTTTAGCACTGCCTTTGCTGTATCCCAGAGGTTTTGATAGGTAGTGTCATCATTACTGTTCAGTTTGAAGACTTTTTAAATTTCCATCTTGATTTCATTTTTGACCCAGTGCTCACTCAGGAGCAGGTTATTTAATTTCCATGTATTTGCATGGATTTGAAGATTCCTTTTGGAGTTTATTTTCAGTTTTATTCCACTGTGGTCTGTGAGAGTGCTTGATATAATTTCAATTTTCTTAAATTTGTTGATGCTCATTTTATGACCTATTATATGGTCTCTCTTGGAGAAAGTTTCATGCGCTGTTGAATAGAATGTGTATTCTGCAGTTGTTGGATGAAATGTTCTGTATATATCTGTTAAGTTCATTTGTTCCATAGGATAGTTTAAATCCATTGTTTCTTTGTTGACTTTTGGTTTTGATGACCTGTCTATAGCTGTCAGTGGAGTATTGAAGTTCTCCACTATTACTGTGTTGCCGTTTGTCTCATTTCTTAGGTCTATTAGTAATTGTTTTATAAATTTGGGAGCTTCAGTGTCAGGTGCATATGTGTTTAGGATTGTGATATTTTCCTGTGGGACAAGGCCTTTTACCATTATATAATCCCCTTCTTTGTCTATTTTAATTGCTGTTGCTTAAAATTTTGTTTTGTCTGGTATAAGAATAGCTTCCCTTGCTTGCTTTTGGTGTCCATTTGCATGAAATGCCTTTTTCCATCCCTTTATTTTAAGTTTATGTGAGTCCTTATGTGTTAGGTGAGTTTCCTGAAAGCAGCAGATAGTTGGTTGATGAATTCTTATCCATTCTGCAGTTCTGTAACTTTTAAGTGGAGCATTGAGGCCATTTACATTTAATGTGAGTATTGAGATGTGAGGTACTGTTACATTCATCATGCTATTTGTTGCCTGTGTACTGTGTTTTTTTTTTTTTTTTTTTTTTTTTTTTTTTTTTTTTTTGCTTGTTTGTTTTTGTTTTCTAACTCTTAGTTTTGTTTTATAGGTCCTGCATGATTTATTCTTTAAAGAGATTTTGTTTTGATGTTGTTTTCAGGATTTGTTTCAAGATTTAGAGCTCTTTTTAGCAATTCCTGTAGCGGTGGCTTGTTAGTGGGAAATTCACTCAGCATTTGCTTGTCTGAAAGAGACTGTATCTTTCCTTCATATATGATACTTATTTTTGCTGGATACAAAATTCTTGGCTGATAATTGTTTTGTTTGAGGAGGCTTAAGATAAGGCCTCAATCCCTTCTAGCCTGTAGAGTTTCTGCTGGGAAATCTGCTGTTAATCTGGCAGGCTTTTCTTTGTAGGTTACCTGGTGCTCCTGTTTCATAGCTCTTAAGATTCTTCCCTTCATCTTAACTTTAGATAACCTAATAACAACATGCCCAGGCAATGATCTTTTTGTAAGGAATTTCCCAGGTGTTCTTTATGCTTTTTGTATTTGGATGTCTAGGTCTCTAGCAAGGCTGGGAAGTTTTCCTCCATTATTTCCCCAAATATGTTTTCTAAACTTTTAGATTTCTCTTTTCATCAGGAACACCAATTATTTTTAGGTTTGGTCATTTAACATGATCCCAGACTTCTTTGAGGCTTTGTTCATATTTTCTTATTCTTTGCCTCTGTTGGATTGGGTTAATTTGAACACCTTGTCTTTGAGCTCTGAATTTCTTTCTTTTACTTGTTCAATTCTATAGCTGAGACTTTCCAGAGCATTTTGCATTTCTGTAAGTGTGTCCAATGTTTCCTGAATTTTTGATTGTTTTTTCTTTATGCTATCTATTTCCTTGTGTATTTCTCCCTTCACTTCTAGTATCATTTTTTTGGATTTCCTTGCATTGGGCTTCACCTTTCTCTGGTGCCTCCCTGATTGCCTTAATAACTAATCTCCTGAATTCTTTTTCAGGTAAGCTGGGAATTTTTTTCTCTGTTTGGATCTATTGCTGGTGAGCTAGTGTGATTTTGGGGGGGTGTTAAATAGCCTTGTTTTGTCACATTGCCAGAGTTGCTTTTCTGGTTCCTATTCATTTGGATAGCCTTTGTCAGAGGGAAGACTGTTGTTTAGATTCTTTTGTCCTGTGGAATGTTCCCTTGATGTAGTACTCTCCCCTTTTTCCTATGGATGTGGCTTTTTGTTAGTCGAACTGCAGTGATTGTTGTCTCTCTTCTGGGTCTAGCCACCCAGCAAGTCTACCGGGCTCTGGGCCCATGATGGGGGTTGTCTGCACAGACTCCTGTGATTTGAACCCTCTGTGGGTCTCTCGGCTGTGGATACCATCACCATTCCGGTGGAGGTGGCAGTGGGGTGAAATGGACTCTGTGAAGGTTCTTAGCTTTGGTGGTTTAATGCTCTATTTTTGTGCTGGTTGGCCTCCTGCTGGGAGGTTGCTTTTCAGAGAGCATCAGCTTTGATAGTATGGAGAGGAACCAGTGGTTGGGGGGACCAGAGAACTCCCAAGCTTATATGCCCTTTACCACCAGTCACCAAGGTCGGTAGCGAAGGACCATCAGGTGGGGGTGGGGCTAGGCATGTCTGAACTCAGACTTTCTTTGGGCAGGTCTTGCTGCAGCTGCTATGGGGGATGGGGGTGAGGTTCCCAGGTCAACGAGCAGTGTACCCAGAAGGATTATGTCTTCCTCTGCTGAGTCAAGCAGGTTGTCAGGGAAGTTGGGGAAAGCCAGCAGTACGGGCCTCACCCAGCTCCCATGCAAACCAAAGGGCTGGTCTCATTCCCACCGTGTCCCCCTAACAACCCCCTACATCTGTTTCCAGGTGGTGGGCAAGTCAGGCTTGAGAACTTGACCCAGGCTAGTTCTCCAATCTGTGAAAGAAAAGGGCTTGGTTCTTCCTTGGCCTGTGGAGTCTGCACACCGGATTCATGCCTTCCCCTGAGTTCTGGCCAGGAAACTTCTCATGCAGTTCAAATTATTACAAAGTTCAGCTGGAGATTTCCTCCTCCCTGTGGAGTTTTACCCCCAGGTCCTCTGGCCACCATCCCAATGGATCCCTCTGGTTCTAGGCAGGAAAGGCCTGCTTGGGGACCCAGCAGGCTCCTAGGGCCTTTCTTTCTGTTTCCTCTACTCCTGTGTTTCTAAATTGACTTAGCTCCAGGTAAGGTTGGAAGCTTCTTCCGAAAACAGACCTTTAGTTTCTCCAGTGGGGGTAGGTTTGGGAGAGGATCTCCCTTTCCCACTTCTGCAGTTGGGACACTCAAAGTATTTCAGGGGCCTGCAGAAGCAGTCCACTTCCTTCAGAGGGTCTATGGGTCCTCTCAGGATTGCCGGTTTGTTCTTGCCATTCATTTGGAGGTAGAATTAACAATGCAAGCCTCGGTATTCTGCTCTGTCTGTCCAAGTCTTAAAAGTGTTTTAAGACACTAACAATGATAGTAGAAATCCAACATAAGAAAATAAAGGCATGATTAGAAACTTATGATTATAAATTCTCTGTAAAAATAATGTAAAGCAATAGAAGTTGAATTTTAGAACTCAAAAAGGATTTGAACATACACATTTGATTGTTGTTTTAAAGAGTATCGTATAACATTGGGATAGCACCCATCGACTGCTAAAGGAGAAACAGTAAACTACATTGGATGCATGTGAAGACACTGAGCTGGGCTTCTGAATTGGAATTCTGCTCCATCACTTACTGGTTCTGTAACTTGGGCGAGTTACATAACCTTATCTCTCTTTATCAAATAAAAATACAGATTGATGAGCTCAGTTTAAAGTTAAATAACAAATGCATGCTTGCTTGCTTGTTTTAGCTTGTGTCCCATGCAATATTTGAGAAATATTGGTACAAAAACAATCTATTATTTATCTAAAATTCAAATTTAACTGAATGTCCTATATTTTATCTAGCAACCCTAGCTGAAAGAAATCATCTCTAGGAGATTTGGAATAAAGCCTGCAGGAAAAATTCTTTGGAGCTAGTTTTGCTTTTTTCATTTTAATGCTCTATATCTTTCAAGAGATATCAAATGTTTTAAAGTAGATCATTTTGTGTCTTAATCCTAAGTATTAGTGTTTTAGAATCAGCTAAGTATCAGTATTTTAATCAGTATTTTAGAATTGTGCCAAGTTAATAGCAGGTACTTAAATTATTTGTTAAATGGATAGTGGAAGGTGACAACATAGAGGTCACAAGGTAGACTGAGCATACATATTTATGTGTGTGTACATATATATTATTTTGAGATGGAGTCTCACTCTGTCTCCCAGACTGGAGTGCAGTGATGCTATCTTGGCTCACTACAACCTCTG
This sequence comes from Rhinopithecus bieti, assembly GCF_001698545.2. NCBI lineage: Eukaryota > Metazoa > Chordata > Mammalia > Primates > Cercopithecidae > Rhinopithecus > Rhinopithecus bieti. Next base: position 2,235,708 of record NW_016806392.1, on the reverse strand, counting down.
CCTCCTGGGTTCAAGCAATTCTCCTGCCTCAGCCTCTTGAGTAGCTGGGATTACAGGTGCACGCCACCACACCCAGCTAATTTTTGTATTTTTAGTAGAGTCAGGATTTCACAATGTTGGCCTGGTTGGTCTTGAACTCCTGACCTCAGGTGATCCACTTGCCTCGGCCTCCCAAACATACTTTTGAATCAGAAATAGTTTTTTCCTGATAGACAGGAATCATCAGGGTCCTGCCTTACTGAAATTGTACAAAATTTTGTTATTGGCACAAGCTGGAGCCCATTGTCTTTACTGATGTCCTTTGTGTCATTCTAATGTTTATGCCCACACTCTTGTGAAAAATCTGTTGTTCTTAGTAAAACACAGGGAAAAAAATTATAGTGAATACTTACAATCAGAGGTATAAATATTTCACAGAAGAAAAAGAGAAAACAGACTAAATGGAAAGTGTTTTAAGTGAAATGATTATAATATAATTAGAAGGTAAAATGTAGCCTTTGAATATCTTCATATGAATGTGTTTAGCTGTTATGAGAGTAAAGAATGACAATGAGAATACTATCGATGAAGTTGAAATTTGAGGAAGTATTATGATTTATAGAGAGAATAAATACTTTGAAACATTTATTATTAGCTTAAATTGTATTATTTGCAATACACCAAAAGAAGAATTTTCCTTAAGAATTTCTGAAGAGTAATAAGTCAAAGGTTAAATCTCAAACCAGATTTAGGTGATAAAATAGTGACAATTTTGAAGATAGTGATTAAAAAGAATGCATCATGTAAACTAAGTCAGATTTTTAAAGAAATTCACAAATTGGGAACATTCTGAGTAGGGCAGAGTGCTCTCAACTTCTAATCAACAAAGGAATTCTGTAATGGAAAAAAAGTAGACAGGAATATAAACCAGTTTTTTTGATAAAGGATAGTGATAATGAAACAAAATCTATCTAATCTATCTTGTCTTGGTTTTAGAAGACACAAATATTATATGTTTACATAAGGGATTGAAAAGATTGATATTTGTTTCCTATTTAATAGAATTTGAAAGGTACAGAAAATTCTCTCTTCCCAACTAAAATATTGGGAGATAAAAAAAAATCAAAACTCAAAACTCAAAAATAATCTGGAGTGTTCCACTTTTGGCAAAGATGAAATAACACTGGATTTTCATCCCACCTGAAATGACACAATAAATCTGGACAAATACATGATACAATATTTTTCAAGTACTTGGACATTAAGCAAAGAGAGAAGGTCATCCCCCAAAAATGAGGGAGGAAAAAAAGTGGACTGAAATTTTCCTAGGTTTCTGTCAGAGAATATTCTCCAGGTCACAACACAGGAGAAGGACTCAGAGAGAGAGCCAAGTGGTCTCTCTAAGTTTGGAAGACACACTTCAAAGTCTGGGGAGGCAAAGGTGTCTAGAGTTCATTGGACAAAGCTTCAAACATGGAAGATGTACGAAGAAAACACATGTGACCTGAATAGGACCACCCTTGAGTCCTAAACTGAGTGCAGGATGACAGATTCATGTTAGGAAAAGACCCAAGACTGGAGAAAGATTCACCTGAAAATATTGACTTGAATGGTACCGAAGGCATTCACAGGACCTGTTTTATTATTTTTCCCCAATCCCCAACTGGAAAACTTAACAAGGCAAAAGGTAGTCTACTCAGAAGTGTCTCATTAGTTAGGCAAAATTAGCCCTGGACTACACACTCTCCTGGTCCAACCATGCAATTCTTGAAAAGATGAAATTGTTTCCATGTAACTTAATTATATATCAGAGCAAAGTTCCTGATGATTTGTAGGAATACAAAAATATCCAGCACCCCTGCAAGTTAAAACTTGCATCAGGTAGTATCATAACTCATCATTGATGGAATATGACACATACAGAGAAGAAAAACCAATCAATTAAAATCATCCCAGAGCTGACAAGATGATAGCATTAGCAGACCAGGACATTAAAACAGTTAATGCAGTGAATCTGTATTCCATGTGTTTGAAAAGTGAAAGGAAAGATTGGACACATCAAGAATGGACATGGAAGACATAGGAAAAACTGTATCTTCAAAATACTAGATGAAAACTACAGTGTCTAAGATGAAAAATCCAGTAGAGGAGATAAATAGCTGATTAGATATTGCAGAAGAAAGATTAGCGAACTTGAGGACATACCAGTAAAAACTATTCAAAACGCCGGGTGCAGTGGCTCACGCCTGTAATCCCAGCACTTTGGGAGGCCCAGGCGGGCAGATCATGAGGTCAAGAGGTCAAGACCATCCTGACTAACACAGTGAAACCCCGTTTCTACTAAAAATACAAAAAATTAACCAGATGTGGTGGCGGGCACCTGTAGTCCCAGCTACTCGGGAGGCTGAGGCAGGAGAATGGCGTGAACCTGGGAGGTGGAGCTTGTAGTGAACCGAGATCACGCCACTGCACTCCAGCCTGGGTGACAGAGCAAGATTCCGTCTCGAAAACAAAACAAAACAAAACAAAACAAAAACACAAAAAACCATCCAAAAGAACCTCATAGGAAAAACGAGACTAGAAAAATACATGAAGAGAGCATCAGTGAGCTATGAAATAACTTAAAGCAGCCTAATAGATGTACAGTTGAAATTTTAAAGGGGAAAATAGAGGGATGGGGACAGAAATAAACATTTGAAGAACAAATGGCCAAAAGTGATACTAAGCAATGAGATTAGTGCCCTTATGGGAGAGGCCGCCAAAAGACACTGCCTTTTCCACCATTTGAGGGCAGAGCTAGAAAGTGCCCTCTGTGAACTAGGTGGCAGGCACCAGATATTCAATCTGCTGGTGACTTCATCTTGGCCTTCCCAGCTCCTAGAACCATAAGAAATCAATTTCTGGGGGTGCAGTGGCTCACTTCTGTAATCCCAGCACTTTGGGAGGCCAAGGCGGGCGGATCACCTGAGGTCAGGAGTTTGGGAGCAGCCAACATGGAGATACCCTGTCTCTACTAAAAATACAAAGAAATTAGCCGGGCGTGGTGGCACATGCCTGTAGTCCCAGCTACTCGGGAGGCTGAGGTAGGAGAATCATTTGAACCCAAGAGACAGAGATTGCAGTGAGCTGAGGTCATGCCACTGCACTCCAGCATGGGTGATAGAGCACGACTCTGTCTCAAAAAAAAAAAAAAAAAGAAAAGAAAAAAGAAAAGAAATCAATTTCTGTTGTTTTTAAGCCACTTAGTCCAGGGTAGTTTGTTATAGCAGCCTGAACAGACTAAGACATATATATATATATGAAAAATAAATATTCATGAAAACATGCATAAAACTAATTAAAATGGTGAGTTTATCTCCTCATTCGATAAAGATAATTACAATACAAAAATAATAGAGTTTAAGGATTGCATGATTATGTGAATTTTGTGTATGTGTGTATTATATATAGGAATAAAACACACATTAAGATACATATGACTGTGAACACACATGCACACACACACAAGCTATTTAATGTACATTTATGCTTTTGTTTCTCCTATAGTAGTAACCATCCTCCAGTTTCTACACTGTAATCCTAAGATACCCCGAGTGCCCCTATTCCCTTCTTCTCTTTTTCCTGTATCAGTTACAAACTCCATCCCAACAGGGACTTCCCGTATTTTGGATATAATTTTAAATTCAGCATAAAGTTGCAAAACAGTACGATGAATTCTCATATGTGGGTTATTAAGATTCAGCAATCATTTAGGCTTCATCCTATTTGTCTTACCCCTCTCTCTCTCTCTCTGAAACATTTGAGAGAAATTTGGAGAGGGTGTGCTCCATTTCCATGATACTTCAGTGTACATTTCTTAAGAATGAGAACAAAGACATTCTCTTGTAGTTTCCTGTAGGTTACTGCTTCTAGAGCAGGTGCTCAGTAAGCCACTTGCTTCAGAGACACTTGTGGGGTAAAGATGAACTTAACATTCAGATTCCTCCCCCCCCCCAGTCCCATTAAATCAGAATCTCCAAAAGTAGGGCCCACGAATTTTAATATATTTGTAATCTGGGATGCACTGCTCTGAGTTTTATTGCATAAAGAGCTCAAAATAATGATTTTACAGCTTAAAGCAGTATATACAACTTAGAGAGAGCAATTACCCCTGGAGGGCATTGTGGATCAGAGAAGGGCATCAAAGTACAGTACTGCATGACATGTATCTTAGAACCATGGAATTAAATCTCTTACATCAAAAGTTTTTAAGATCACAAAAAATTAGATGTTACCGTTCCCAAAGTGGTGGAAGACTCTCTTAAAAAATAAAACAATGCGAAGTAGTTTATAATACTGAGTCTCTTGAATGCATCTATTTTCATGAGTCATTCTTCTCTACCCTGGGATTCAGAAGAATTTTTATCCATAGCTATGATTTTGTGATCATGATACTATCACTAATATCTGTGAGAACATGAAGCATTCTCATAGAGTGTTTTGGCCAGGTTTCTCCATGTCTTGTCTTCTGACACAAAAGAATAAAAAATGAATTTTATGTGCCACGTACAGTATTTAGTTGCATTTGGTAGTAACTCTGGGGCTATAGGATTAGATTGTTTTCAAAATGAAAGCACTGTGAAAGCTGCCAGTCAAGGTTGAACTCATCTATTCATTTCAGAAAAATTTTACTCTATTAACATTGAAATGCATTACAGAAGGAGATTTTACAAGTCCTTTCACTTTCCTCGCTGTCTTTAAAACAATGTATGTTTTCCTCCATGCACTTTAATATGGGTCTTCTTAGAAGGCAAAGGAGCAGGGCTTGGCTGTGCCATTTACCTGGTGCCATGGGTCCAGAGTTTGCCAGAGATGCCCAGAACTGTGCACAGTGGGCATTCAACAAGTGTTTATAGAATCAGAATGATGAATCTGCAGTGCTAGGTCTTACCAGATTTGTGTTTTCTCTGAAATTATTTACAACAAAACGACATTTCCACAACAGATGGTTTTATAATGACAGAGACACAGCTAAGAGCAGGCTTCAAACTTTCCATGCCTAAAAGGAGCTCTTTTTTGGACCATACTAAATATTTCAACTTTTCCTTACATCAACATTTAGATGTGTGTTTTTATTCATTTCTAATATCCTATAATTTGAGTATAAAATTTGTTGAAATTATTTACCTACCTTTTTATTAAACTCAGAAACCGACTTTGTGTTTTGACAGAATTATAAACTTTTCATCTTTAGATTGTATTATGCTTTCTGCATTTTTTAAAAAAGATTCTATGTAACAATTGCATCAATGCCATCATAATATTTCCTTTTGCTGATGGGGTCCAACCTTAAACAGCTTTCTCTGCTTTATTAATCCAGTTTGGAATTAGTTTATCTTCATTTTTCCCAAAGCAAATAGATAAAATAATAAGAGATTCTGGAAGCAAATATTTATTATTATAAAACATCAAACATTTTATTTTGACTAATGCTGAATTATTATTTTCATTGGGGAATAGGAAATGTGGGTTCTTCATTTAACAAACACAGATTTTACAAGGAGCTATTTGAAGCCAATGTTCTTGGTTTATACATAAGGTGTGTGACAGCGGCAGTGGCAGTGGTGATAGGGTATGTGTTTGCATTGGGAATGTAGTAGTATATTAATCTTTGTTGACAAGCAGCTGTGTAATTGCATTTCTGAAGGCCAGCTTGAGTTATCACTTCAGAATGCAGTTATGTCACATTCAAACTGTTGGCAATAGAGTGAGATGTACTGTAATGACAAACAGAAAATAAAGAGATACTTGTGGTTTTAATTTGTCAGCATGCCACTCTCGAAGGTTGGGGAAGGCAGATAGTGAAGTGGCTGTAAGGAACCTTCAATAAGTCTCTACCACACTATTGGCTCCTTTCCTCTCTCTCACAATAGCCTTCCAGTCACCTCACCTCTAGAAAATATTTAGAATCTTGGCTTTGCCTCTTAAATGTTTGGTTATAAGAAAGGAAGAAAATAACCCAAAAGAAGATAATTCTTACTTCTGGAATTTAAGGCATTTAGGCATCAAAGTACACAAGAAATTTTAGAACATGAACTCTCTCTAAAGCATTTAAATCACATAATATGTAAATGCCTATGTTTATGACTAGTGTTTAGAATTAGTTTTGCCGTTCTCTCATAACTGTGTAGTCTTCTCAGGCTGCCATAACAGAATACCATAGACTGGGTAGTTTAAATGACAGAAATGTATTTCTCATAGTTCTGCAGGATGGAAATCCCAGATGAAAGTCTGGTGGGTTTGGTTTAAAGTGAGGGCTCTCTTCTTGGTCTATAGACAGCTGCTTTGTCCTCATAAGGCCCTTCCTCTGGATACATTAGGGAGAGAGAGAACAACAGGTATGTTTAGTGTCTCTTCTTATAATTCTACCAGAGGAGGGCCCCAACCTCAAGACCTCATTTAACCTACAGTACTTCTATAGAGGCGCCATCTCCAAATGCAACCACACAGGGAGTTAGGGTTTCAACATATGAATTTTACGAGGGGCACAAACATTCAATCCAATACTTTCACCCTGGCATTCCGAAATTCATGTCTTGCATTTATTCCATCCCAACAGTCCCCCATATCTTAACTCATTCCAGCATCAATTGTAAAGTCAAAAGTGTTATCTAAATATCTAGGTGACATATGTCTGAAAATGGAGGTACAATTCATCTTGATGTACTTTTGCTCCAGCTGTGAACCTGTGAAACTAGACAACTTATCCACTTCCAAAATATGATAGAGGAGCAGGTATAAAAGTTTAGAATGAAACTTTTTCATTCTAGGAGGGAGATATCAAAAGGAACAAAGGGGTGACCGGTTTGCAGGCAAGTCCAAGACCTAGCAAGGCAACTTCCATTAGAACTAAAGACATGAAGGTAACCCTCTCTGGCTTGGTGCTCCACTTCTGGGCCTGCTGGGTGATGGTCTTGTCCCAGAAGTTCTGCTGGGCTGGGGCAGCAGCCGGGCCTGTTGAAACCACAGAGGTGGCTCAACCCTTTTGAAACTAAGGTGGAGGCTGCCTTGCTCCCAGGGCCTTTGGTGGGCCTGGTGATCACTGAATTACCTTTAGAGTCCCTCTTCCCTTATCTTGAGGAATAAATCATAGTCAGAGCTGAAGAGCTCGATAGTCTAGTCCTGTGCCTTTGATCCAAACTGACTGCATCTCTGCTTGCATGATAATTCCATCTATATTCCTGGCTTCTGCCTATAGGACTGGTTAACATCATGGATAATCTCTTTTAGGAATGAGTGTCCAACTACACCCTTGGTTTTCTCTTGAACATTCTTCCTCAGGTTTTTGCAATATGAATAGGCTTACCTTTTTCAAATCTTTAAGATCTGTTTTCTTTAAGATTAAATATCCCTTCATTTTAATCTCTTATCTCACATTTTACTAGAAGCAGCATGGAGAAGCCCAGTTGCTCTTTGTACAGTTTGCATAGAAATCCCCTCATCTAAATACATAATTTTATCACTTGTTTGTATTACTTTCCTCAAAACATTGAAAATAAATTCAACCAAGTTCTTTTCCACTTTATAACAAGAATCATATCTGCTCCATTTTCTAAATAAACAGCTCATGATTTCAGTTTGAGACCTCATCAGAATAGCCTTTAATATCCATATTCATACCAACATTATTTTTCTGATGGCATTTGTATGCATTAACACTGATCATCAGAAATACGATTATATGAACATAAGAATGTTTATCTGCCATTTCAGACAATTATAGCTTTGTTAAAGTAGACTCAGCCTCCTTACCTAGGGTCTCACAGGCTACAGGTTAATAAATTTTAGGTTATTAAAGTCATAGGATAAATAATCACAAAATATCAAGAACTATCCAGTAATACACTACTGAAAATACAGATGAAAGAACTAAAGTCCAAAAAATGACTTGGTTAAATGACATAATTAAGCAACAGTTGACCAACTGATAAAAATAATCTTTCTACTGTAAATTACCAGGATCTTGTCTCTGCTAGAGTCGTATAAAACACTCTAGTTTTATACCACTAGGTTTCAACTAGTGGTGAGAACCTGGCCTTCATGTTGCAAGAGTAAACCAATTGACATAGTTGTTCATACAAAGGGTAATGTCTAATAGTACAGCCACCAAGACTAATTTGACCTTCTTGGCATGAAAACATTGCCTTTTGTTTGCTGAAATCAAGACAGAACTTTTTTTAATCTAATAACCCTATGAAAAGTATCAACAGTTATTTCAGCATTTGATAAAACCATTTGCAGTTCTCATGTTTTTTTCGTTGTTGTTGTTGAGGTGAACAAAATTATATTTAATGTTATAGTAAAAAAACTGTATATAACATATATAATTCTGTTAACTCATAAAATGGACATAATTTACTTATTGATTTTATAATCCATGGCAAACAAAAGCTAACTACAACAATTTTTTTAGAATCATCACGTAAGTCACCCAAAGATAACATTAAGAGAGCCACATGTTAAAGAGAAAGCAAACCTTTGATTTAATTCACAATTTAGAAGGTGTAAAAAGAGTCTATAGAATGTTGATCCTATGAGATACCTAAAGTATATACAATTCTTATAACAACTGTAATGATTGAAAACAGATGCTCAAACTTAAATATTGTAGAAAATCTAATATTGCTTCTAAAGATCAAGCAAGTGAAGAATTGTTCAGAAATGCATTTGATGCCCACTGAAGGTTGTAAGAAGTCTGAAATCTTGAGGCTGTTGCAGTTGCCATGGGTGCATGAAAAAGAGAGGGATGGAGGGAGGGAGGGAGAGACAGACACACAGAGAGAATCTCAATCCCAGTGAGCTCATTGAGCTCATTGTACCTGTGTGCCTGGAGTGATTGATATTTCCTGGATGGTCAGAATGCCTGGGACAGTGAGCTCATCCTTTGCTGGCCAGAATGTTGTCACTGTGTTTAATTTAGTCAATACGACATCATTGTATCTAGAGGAGTCAACCTTTGTAGTCACCAGCAAGTTTACGGTAGACATTCCTTTGTCCATGCCTCACCCATCATACCTCTGCTCCAGTCTGTCATGCCCATTTACCAAAACACATAGCAATAATACTTTAAAGCATATAAAATTATAACAAATAATAAATAATAAGCTTATACATGAGGAACTTAGAAGCAGGAATTTGCTTGGGTAGGTGGTATGGATAGGGAATTTACAACAACCGCTATGTGTTATAATATCCTTAATGAAGTGAGACTACTTTGGTTGCATTTTTATTGCCAAGATACTAAGAGTAGCTGAAAGATTGTGTCTGGGAAGGAATGGTCCCATTATCAATGCTATTGTTGTCTCGTTAATGCACCTTAGTGTAGCAGTTTCTCATTGTCTGAACTAGTACCTGGTGTCTCTTGTCCTGTGTCCAAGAAAATTAAGGAACACAAATATAAGGGTGAGGTTGGAGCAAAAGTTTAATAAGTGAAAGAAGAGAGCTCTCTGTGGCAGAGAGGGGAGTCCGAGTGGATTGCTGTGTTACAGCTGAATGCAAGAAACTTTTATAAAAAACTACTCTCCTCCATGTAACTGTTTGAGTAACTTTTTATTAGTAAAGCTGTCTGTGCAACTCCCCTTATCTTATACAGCTGTGGGTATATCTCTAGGCAAGCACAAAGCACTGCTTCTCTTGTACGTATAACTGCGGGTTTGTTTTAGTTAAGACCCCTCCTCCCTGTGCCAGCTTACATGGAGCCCACCGTGTATGTGCCTGAAAATGGAAGGAAACCTTTTCCTGGGAGTTCTGTAATTATACGAAGAACAAAGGGCTTCTGTGCTGGACCCTGTCTGCTTATCTGTGTGCAGGTGCCGCCTGAGTTTTTTCCCAGGTTGTTTTATTTTTACCTATTGCTATGACTTTTCAGGCAGGCCAATTCTGCAGTCTAAGTTTTCCCCAGCTGATTTTTCCTTTCCTTCTCCATCACTATTGGAGAGCAGAAGTTTCTGGGGACCTCGTATCACAACCTGTACCTCATCCTGGTCTACAGATATCTTGTGTAGCAGGAGCCTTTCAAATCCCAACATAGTGCATTGGAGTTTCCAAGTAAAAGTAGTCTAATAGTAGCTTAGAGGTTCATGGTCTCTGTAGCCCAATAGTTACTCCTTCCAGCATTCAGGAACTTAATGAGCAAAGGCTCAGGTGATGCATAACAGCCTTTGGTTCACAAATGGATCTCTGCTCCATAACTAACATGCCATAGGACCTCCAGTATGTAAATTAGTTTATTTGGGCTCCAGTTTACTCACTTGTAAGTGGAATTAATGAGAGTACCTATCCCATAAACTTGTGTTAATTAAATCAGAGCACATTTGTAAAGTGTTTAGCAAATACATAACACAGAGAAAGAGTTTAATAAAACTGCAATTACCATAAAATCCATCAGACATATGTATGTGTGTGCAAGAGTGCTGCACTAAGTTTCATCCAAGTTAAACCTTTACCTGATCACTGGAACAGATCACATCAGTTGACTACAGTAAGTGATCGAGTGAAGACCAAGTTTAGCTGATAACTGGGGAAACTTAGTAAAAATCATGTCCAGATAATTTTGAAGAAGCCTGATAAAATCCATGCCTCAGTTCAAACTTTGGGAACATACTCTGGCTTCCAGAAATTTTCTGGGTTTCAACATGTAGTCATCTGACTTATGAAGACTATTCCATATTTTAGTGTTTCACTTATTTTCTGGTCCACTTGCAAGGAGATGAGCCCGTTTGTCTAATGCTGGCCAATAGACTTCGATGCTGAAATGCCAAGCTGGGTTTCCCAGGCTCTCTTCCTTGTTCATGAGGCTGTTGGTCAAGGGCTAAAAAATGGTAGTCACATGATAGAAGGAGCTTTAGTTCCTGAATTTGCCACTTGGAAGCTGCACAGCTATAATTTCACCCATTAATCTTAACTGAGGAAAAAACGTGTTCCCTACTTAACCCATGCAGTAGTTTTTTAATAGTAATTGGTGACTCTTGACTAATATAACATTTCTTCTTTTGAGATTGTGAAATGTGTCATTTTCACTTAAACAAATACCATTGAGGTGAAAAAATATTTTTAAAAGTTGATTATAAGCTGACTTATGAATATTGATCACCTGAGTTTTATTTGAAGGCACCCAAATTCTCTTCTTTATCTTTTCAATGACTTTGAGAGAATTTTATTAATCTATGGAAATAATGTTGTTTGCATTTACTTTCTAAACTATTTTTCTTATGGTTAGGTTAAAACTTTATTTAATTGTAACCAAGGAACATAATTTTAAAAGAGCAAAACCTGACTAATCAATAAACTGTGTGAGAATAATATTGAATTATGCAAAGAAAGAATTGAAGAACAAGTTGCATTTTCTATATTGGAAGCAAGGGAGAAGAGTAATGTGAGCTCTTCTGATAACATTGAAAATTAAAATTATAGTAAAGGAAAAAGCCTTTTACATCTGGGTTGCTTTGCAGTTCTGCCAGTTAATTCTGGGTTACTTGCATTAGTGATTTCACTTCTCAAAATTTCAATTCAAAATCAGTTAAACAGTAGTCTAGATGCCTCTCACAATTAAATGTGATAGAATGTAAAACAGCCCAGTATACCATAGGCATTCAGTAAATGTTTCTTTCTTTTTCCTTTCTTGTCCTTTCCTTGATACAAATTTTCATCATAAAATAGACGAACAACCAAAACCCGTTAAGTATCAGAGTTATAACAAGCTATAAAAATAATACATGTTTGGAGGCAGTTTTAACAAAATTAATCCATCGGGTAATAAAGTTATAATCACGCACAGCTTTTGCAACCATAAGGCCTATGATCTACTAGAGATGAAAGTATTAGCAAAGTAATTACAAGTAAGTGCATGAGAAGAATTCAAGGAGCAATAAAAATCAAAATCAGGAAAATTTTAAGCAACCCAGGGATTTGCACTAGTGTTCTTAAATAAGTAATACTGAAGCTGAAGACTGAAGAATATGCAGACAAAAGCAAACTATAATTTAACCCCAGGATGTGCACAGGCTCAGATCAGAGAATGGTGAATTTGAAAAGCTGAAAGTTGTGTTTGTCTGGGATGAAAGGCAAGAAAGGAGGAATAATTGTAACAAAGTGTGATACAGTATGTGAGGCAAGCTCGAGGCAGGTGGTAGCAGCCATGTGAGGGAATTTGCCATATGCACTAAAAGCAATGGGAAGATGCCTAGATGCATGCATGGCACTGATTCTTTACGTTCTCGTGTCCATGCCGTTTGCCATATGACTTCACAGAGCCCACTCTCTCTATCCCTGGGACCAGCCATAGCACGTAAAACAACCTGGGAAAAAACTCAAGCCACTCCTGCAGACAGATAAGCAGACAGGGTCCAACACAGAAGCTCTTTGTTCTTTGTATAATTAGCAAGCTCCTAGAAAATGCTTCCTTCCCTTTTTAGGCATATACTTGCTTTGGACAATAGACTGAAGTGAAAAAAAAAAAAAAAAAGCTGTACCAGTTTCTGAACGTAGGCCTCAACATGTCTTACATGCTTCTTGTACTCTTGTACCTCTGTCAAAACTGTGAGAGAGGTGAATCTTCTGGTCACAGGAGGTAATGAAAATCACTGGGAATAGATTTTTTTCTAGCTAAGCATCCCAGCTGAGCAGACTTAGACAAATTCCACCTAAAGAAGATCCCAAGACATTCACTGATGCGTAAAGTGAACCAGCTGATCTGACTATACATGGGCAAAAGTAGCTTGATCCACACATTCCATCCAGCTAAGCCCTGCTTATATCAGTTAAATACTATAGATGGATGAAAAACACAATTCTATCCCCTCTAGGATAATGAGGTTTTGAAAGTTTTCAGCACGCAGTGATAGCAAACACTGAAGGCTTTGAATCCAGATAGATACAAACATTTTTTACTTTTACAAGATTATTTTTGATACAATATTGCAAATAAAACAGAGGAAAGAAAGAAAGAGAAAGAGAAAAGAAAGAAAGAGAGAGAGAAAAGAAAGAAAGGAAAAGAAAGAAAGAAAGAGAAAAAAGAAAGAAAGGAAGGAAGGAAGGAAGGAAGGAAGGAAGGAAGGAAGGAAGGAAGGAAGGAAGGAAGGAAGGAAGGAAGGAAGGAAGGAAGGAAGGAAGGGAAAGGAAGGAAGGAAGGAAGGGAAAGGAAGGAAGGAAGGAGACAGGAAGGGAGGAAGAAGAAGAAAGAAAAGCAAAAAAAAAAAAAAAAAGAAAGAAAAGAAAGAAAAGGTAAGAAAGTGAGTCACCAGTCTGAGGTTTAGAATAAAATGGGGGTGACTGGGGACAAATGCATAGAGGCGTAGATTTGGGAGATACTTGAGGCATAAGAGGAATCAATAGCTTGGTATATTTTGTGTATGCTACATTGACATTGAGAGATGAAACATATGCTTCTGGCTTGTCATGTTTTACTAAAACAGAGGTACTGAAGGAATCAAAGGTTGTAATAGCAGGAATAATATAATTATAGATGGTTCTCAAAAATAGGAATAAATTAAGTTATCTTGGGAGAGTTGCCATCATACTGATTTTAGAATTGTGACCCAAAATATATATTTGAAAGTTACTCACAATAAAAGGGGAAGATATATAAACATATTTTGAGTTATGGGTAAAGCTTGAGTCAAGTGATAAAAATTTTTAAAATATAATACTAAGTAATTGATTGTGGTATATCTTGATCAAAGGGGATATATTTTCAGAATTATCTCAGATAAGTATGTTCATGGTGAGAGGGAGGGGTCCCTTGTAGATATGTCAACTATCCAAAGGGTTTAATATGTCTTTTTGTGGTTGGTGTAGAAACATCCTGGGCATATGATAGGGTTATGTCTCTTGTAGATAAGCAAACATAACATGGATAGCTTTGGACACAGTTATAGCAGTCTGGGATGACAAATCTGCCTCCTTTAGAACAATGCTTTTCCATATCAGCATTGCTGATATTTTAGGTTGGATAATGGAATGGGAGTAGTCTTTGCATAATAGGATGTTTAGCAACATCCCTGGCTTGCGCTCACTAGATGCAAGTAGCATCTCCCAGTTGTGACAACCAGAAATGTCTCCCTACATTGCTGTAACCCTGTGGGGTAACATTACATTGAAGTGAGAAACACTGTTAAGGGTAGGTGATTTTTTTAAACTTGGAAGGCTAAATAATTAAGTATGGATTTTACAATATATATCAAAACCATGCTAATAATGTCACTATGTATTGTTTATTTGGTTCGTAAATGTTCATTTTTTTTCAAGAATCTTAATACAAGGTAACTTTCTAGGAGTAACAAAAATGTCCTATATTTTGTGTGGGTTGTACATTACATTTGTCAAAAATTTTCTATTGAAATAGGCCCTTTTGATCTGTGCATTTTAATGTAAGTAATTATACTTAAAATTTTTTTAAAACAAACAATAACATTTTCTTAAGTTTTAAGGGAAACTGTAGAAGCTCTAGAACTTTCATTTTAAGCAGTGAAGTATAAGACAATTTCCTTAAGTGCATGTATTTATATGTGGGTCTTTTTTTGGACACAATGGTCATTTTACTGCTTACTTCGTAAATTTAGTGTATTGTATTTACAAAAGTTGTTTAAATGCTTTTGAAGGATTACTTTTTGTTAAGTTATGGCAAATTTCTCTCTTAAGACATGTGAAAAACGCTAAGAAACATTAAAAATTTAATAAATACAGTTCAATATATTAAAAGAAATTTAATTACTCGCGGGTTTTACAAGGATTTAAGGGGAATTTAATCTAATCTGTTCAACCTAGGTTAATTGAACCTTACTGCAATCACAAGTAAAGGTGCTATTTTTTCTTTATTCCTCAGATTGAAACAATGTATAATTAATTTCAAAATTTGAACTTTAAGGCTAGAGGAGCCCATATTTTAAATTTTAACTTTAATAAATAGAAAATTAATGTAAAATATCGTAATTCTAAATAATCCTTTCTTTTTGCATGAAAGGTTTGTCAAGGATGAAACCACTAGAAACTCTGAAATAAAAGAGGCAAAGAACATTCAAGGAGACTGAACAGAAGATGCCAAAAACGTGGTAAGAAAACCGTGAGCACAGAGAGCAGAACACATAGAGCAGAAGTGTTTGAAAGAGGAGGTGGTGGTCCACAGCTTTTAATGGGAATGATCCAAGGAAAGAGAGGAAGAGGTCAGTTGAGTCTTAACATGGTGCCAGGGCTATAGTCGTTCTAGTGGAGCATATTCCAAATGAGAAAGTAAATACTTACACAGATGGAGTAAATAAGTTTCCATACTATTTATAGACATTTTCTACCTATCTGTCTAATTCATGTATGTACTGTGTGTTTTTATGTGCATATTTATGTATGCATTTACATAACTTTCAGCTATCTTCTATCTAGTATGAATGTGAATTACCAAAAATAAATACAAATATGGAGGAAAAATCAAGCCTCTTAAGTTGCCTATCTCAGCGAAGTAGTTCTCAAAACTTTTGGTTAGAATAACTTGTATCAAATTCAGGCCTCACATATGAATGACTGTGTGAAAAGCTGAGCACGTTATTTAAACTCTTCGTAGCCCAACTTCTCGAATCATTCAATGGAAATAACTCAAGATGACTTGAAGATTGAGTGAGAGAATTCATGTAAAACATTCAGGGTAGGACGCTCAGTGTTCTCCACCTGTGCGGCACACTTACTCAAGAACCTAAAATGTAGACTCAAAGGCCCACTCCTGACTTTGATATTCAGTTGGTCTCAGGGGAGACCTAGACTTATATTTAATGTTTTTTGTTTCTGTTTTTAAATTTTCTCCAGGTATTTCTTATGCAGTTAGTAGAGAAATCTTAATAGGAAAACTAGTACATAGTTCATTTTCAGTAAGTGGCAGCTATCATCACTGTCATCACAATCATCAATTGTAATAAATGATTTCGGCTGGCGCGGTGGCTCATGCCTGTAATCCCAGAACTTTGGGAGGCTGAGGCAGGCGGATCACAAGGTCAGGAGATCGAGACCATCCTGGCTAACACAATGAAACCCCGTCTCTACTAAAAATACAAAAAAATTAGCCGGGCGTGGTGGCGGGCGTCTGTAGTCCCAGCACTTGGGAGGCTGAGGCAGGAGAATGGGGTAAACCCGGGAGGCGGAGCTTGCAGTGAGGTGAGATTGCACCACTGCAGTCCAGCCTGGAGGACAGAGGAGACTCCGTCTCAATAAATAAATAAATAAATAAATAAATAAATAAATAATTCCTTCAATGAATTTTCACAGCTAAAGAAATTACATTGACATTGGCAACTGAAGGTTGCCTGAAGGTAAATAGAAAATAATACAAATCAACCATTAATTTTTAAAGCTATTATAAACTTCTTACTACAAATCTGCATTTATCTATGGCAGAGTTACTGTAAGGATTAGCATCATATCATTATTTCGTTTTGGCAGAGAAGATATAAATTGTGTCTTTCAGCTGAATCATTGTAATCAGAATTTAAATTCATACAGTTTTAATTAAATTCAACTTTTTATAAAATTATTACATTTGATGAATGAACTATTAGAAGACACCTCAAAATATCAATTATTTAAAAATGGACCTAGTCATTAAAAAAACTTTTATTTAATAAAATAAGACATAGCATAGTTCCATACAATTTAATAGCAAATTATGTGTTACATATTATCAATTGGAAAGAATGTGTGGTATTATAGCTGTGTTGTAACTACTGCTTATGAGTTAGGAACATGTGCAGAAGACCAGGAATACAGTATTTTGTGGTCACCAGCAAAATAATAAAATGTGTTCCCAAGTATATAAATTATTAATCATTTTTGAATTATCATTGTCCTTAAGTCTTTCAAATTTGTTGAATATTCTCACATTTTATAAATCCTTGAAACTTCATTTGCAAAGTGTGGCATTTCAGATAAACAGCCTGCAGCACATACTCTGAGACCATGCAGATGACGCACTCATCCTGACCGCTCTCCTCCGCTGATGAGGACACTTGACATTTCATCAACGAGGTGTTTGAGGACCAGGTATACGCTCACTGGAAACCTAAGGGCCATCAGATGTGGAGGAAGCCACTTGCAATTGATTGGTCTCACTAAACAACTTCCCTTTTAGGCTTCTGACATGATCTGTGATCTTCTGACATTTTGTGTTGCTTCCTTAATTTCAGTTTTGTTTTGTTGTGACCAGAAAAGTAACTTTCTTGGAAGTCTGACACAAGTTAAATTTCTCAATACAACTTAGCGTTTCAGCTAGAATGTTACTGAAGGTTGTTAGTATTTGAGAGAAATATGGTGTAAATATTTAGTTATAAGGAGAAAACATCTTAATAGCTTAGGAGTAGCTTTAGTAGATATTGAAAAACCTTGCTGCACACCTCTCGTTAATATTTGGGATATGGTGGAGGAAGTCCAACACATTTCTCAGGCTACGCATTGGAGGTAGGGCCACTGCACATGCTACCTAGTGACTTTTGGCCAGCAACTCTCTTATCCTCTGTATTTCACTCACTGATTAATTGATGTATATCTTGCATATTTTTAACTTGTGTCTCTTTATTCATTAGGGTATTTCCATTGAAAAAGTAAAAGGGACATGTTTTAAAATGAGAGAGGATATATCACTTCATTTTAAATTTAAATTACCATTAAAATAAGAAGAAGTGCTGTATTCTGGGTGCTAAGAAGATGCATGAACAAATTTAGCTAAGAAGGTCTTTTAATGCAGCATGCTGGGCTACCTCCCTTCACTGGGTCAGGTTGTCTCTACATGGTCATTACAGAATAATGCCTTTATGGGGGTATATATTAAATGAAACTGAAAATTAGGGGGATTTATGTGTCTTCAGAATACACCAAAAGCCACTTGAATTTGCTGAAATCCGGACCTTATTAGACACTGACTCATTTTCTTTTACATAAAAACAATGAAAGAAAAAAATGTATGCCTCCATTTTGTCAGAAGAAGCCCATTTTGTGCAGATAGTTTGGGATACTCTATATCAGAAGAGGAGATGAAAACATGTGTTAAAATAATTAATTCAGAGTCCAGGGCACAGGAACCATTAGACTGAGGAGGGTCCTGTGCCCTGGATTCCATGTAAGCAAACCAAAACCCAACTCAGTGTAAATGGTCATAGTCTGGGATATTGAAATATAAACTTAACCAATTTGAAGCCACCAACTAACCTCTAGCTAGGAACCTTTCATGGGAATGATCCAAATAAGGCTACTGTTCCACTCTAACCAGTTATGTTTTCTTTGTCTTGCTACTGTGTTCACTTTATGTATACTTCGCTTTCCAAGGAGCCCCAAACAACTTGTGGTCTGGAGCTGCCTAATTCATGACTTGCTGTCTGCTCAAATGAACTCTTTAAAATTTTAATGTGCCTACATTATCTTTAAACATAAATCATCCTTCTACTTTTGCCTTCCCTCTAAGGTGGTTGAGATCTAAGCTTTGTAAATGAACATTATATATCAGACAAGACCCAATTTTCTCACATACCTTTACTTCTGACTTCTTTATTTCATCTTTAGAGTAACTGCCTTTTTAATGTTTTCTTATTTTAAATTGACTTAAATAAATTAGCACATTTTAACAGTTAGATGTTTTTTTTTTTAAGTTATATGATTTAAGGAAAATGTTACTGCAATTCTAAAAAATATAAGGTGGTTATGTACTTGCAACAAGTTTTAATGATTTTCTTCAATTAAAGATTGTAAATCACTTCTTCTGAGAGAGGCATTTTGTTCTTACCAAGAATTTTTTCTCACTCTGCTTTTCTGAGTATTATAGCGTTATGACTGCAGAAGCTAAGTTGTTTTGACTTAGCTTTATGATCTTAAGAAAATCACTTAACCTTAATTCTGTTACATTAGTTTATCTTCTAAAAAATGGATTTAAAAAAGTAGCTTCCTTCTAGTTTTGCTATGAAGTCTAATGAAACTGATGAACAACAAACTTGAAGGACAATAAGCCTTAGCTATTATTTTGGCAGCATGATGATAGGATCTGTTAGATTTCTTTATACAGAATGTCATCATTTAAATTTCTCATATCAAATGGAGGAGACATTATTCCCACACCTTTTCTCCCAGAACAACATTTATTAGTACTCTCAGTTTTCTTACTTGCATTTTCAAATTCCAGTGAGAATAAAATAGGTCACATTTGTGTTACTCTTGTCCTACATTGATCTACAGAACCTTCAAAGAAGCCCCATTAACTGCTCTGAAAATGTATCTCTATCTATCCCCATTTTAGTAAACATGCAGATGTCCCTTTGGTGGGTGATCTGGAACAAGGTCTAAAAGTCAGTTTCTAGTCCAGGTGAGGAGTGAAACGGTAAACAAGGCCAGTGAGGCCTGTTCTCATGGAGCTTGCCTTCTGGTAGGAGGCAGAGAGTACATTAGTGAATAAATACATCTAAACATGTCAGCTAGTGATGCGTGGGAAGTATATAGTTAAGGCAAGGAGATGGAGAGCTTCTGGGGCAAAACTGCTGTGGGCAGGGCCATTAGGCCATCCCACTATTGCAATCTTTCTCCTAAGCCACAGCATCTTGCTTTTTTAGATTTTTCAGTAGTTAGGGGAAGACCAATCAAGCTCTGAGTCTCTCAGGTACCACAAGACATTCATCTAGTTCTGGTTCATTTAGGGAAACTTTCTCCAGGTTTGAAGTGAGGAAGAAGTATTCCATTCCTGCCCTAGATCTCATGATTGGGAAGCTCACCACACATGACTTAATTCCTGCTTAAAATTACCTCCAGTCTTCAGTGTCCCTGACAGGAACTAAGAGACGAAATGTTGTGCTTTTTGGTATTGTCCAGCATAGCAGTCTCATAGCTCCTTTTGCTCTGTGATCTCTACCAATAATCTTAGAAATTCAGTAAAAATGGAGGGAGAAATTTCTAGGTGCCATTTTTACCCCCTGTTGCATGGGAATTGGCTGCCCTTTTAGACTAAGTCACCCCAGCCCAAGGATGGATCATTGATGGGAGCTCTGTATTTTCACTGATCCTGGGGAACTGCAGACAGAAAGAGAATTTTTTTTTTGTCACGCAAAAATAATCAACTTCCTCAATATCAGAGTCTGGGTTCAATATACTGTGTGGTTCAGAGAAGAGGCTCATTACAGCTTAAAGGTTCTTTCCCAAGGAAAAGTTTGTTTGACTACCTTACTGAAGCTAGAAATGAAACAATGCCAATTTCTCACGTGTATCTTAGTTATTCTAGAACGATGCATACATGCATTTCATACTACATATTTCTGCTATATTTAATTCCCGTATTCCAAATGACTCATACAATCTTTATAAAGAGTCTCTAGAGAAAGAGTACAAGACTCTTTCTGCTTTAGAGAGGTGTCTTGTTATAGGTAGCAATAACAAATATTTCAGGTAAGCAGAGTCCTAGTAAAACGGGCTGTATTTTACATGTAATGCATTTAAAAAACCAAGCATCTGGAAATTCCTGGGAGCTAAAGAAAGTTATCCAAACATGTAATAGCATCTCTATACGTGCTGTATCCCTGGGCCCCCTTTATAGGGGCTGAGCAAGTGGAAGGAAGCCAGCCCCAGGCAGAACAGGCACTTCAGAAATTTAAGCAAATGAACATCTTTACCTTTATGCCACATTGGCTGAAGCTAAAATTTGTCCCCAAGAGTTATGGCCACCAAAAGATGTTCAAAACATAACATGGCCTACATTTTAAAGGGAAATCTATGGGAAAACACCACAAGCATAAGGTGAGAATGAGAAAGGATCCTTTAAGAAAAACAAACAAACAAATAAAACAATGAATCTTACTGTTGGAAAATACAACTTCTGTAAGGTTACAGTGGTGTAGACACTAAACCTAAATAGAGACAAGATCATGGAGAAAGGTATACAGAAAAGGAGTTTGTCTTTTCAAGTTTGACAGTGGAGTTCTGTATCTAATTCTACACGTGTGTATGCTCCAACACCCTGGGTGTTGTCAAACACCTGCTTCTTTATGAGGAGTTAGCAGGCTCTTATTGTGTTCCCCAATAGACAAAGTCTATCTTCTGTTTTTTTCTCATTTCCTCTGGATGGAAGGGTAGGTTCCAAAATTAATCTGTACTATGGGTGTATTAGGGTTCTCTAGAGGGACAGAACTAATAGGATATGTGTATTAGTTTATTATATATATTCTATATAAAAAATACATTATTATATATAATATAATAATGCATTATATATGTATATATATGTATATGTCCCACAACAGGCTGCCTGCAAGCTGAGGGGAAAGGAAGCCAGCTTGAGTCCCAAAGATAAATAACTTGTCCAATGTTTGAGGGCAGGAAGCACGCAGCACTGGAGAAAGATGTAGGCTGAGAGGCTAAGCCAGTCTAGTCTTTTCATGTTCTTCTGTCTGCTTTTTATTCCCACTGCACTGGCAGCTGATTAGATGGTGCCTACCCAGATTGAGGATGGGTCTACCTTTCCCCACCCACTGAGTCAAATGTTAATCTCCTTTGCCAACACCCTTACAGACACACCCAGGAACAGTATTTTGCATCCTTCAACCCAATCAAGTTGACACTCAGTATTAACCATCACAATGGGATTATTCAGAACGTATGCCCTTATGGTTCTGAGTCCCTATACAATTTTTAATGTATCTACATATTTAGTGCAAATTATTCTGCTTGTAAGCTCTTATATTTCTTAATGTTAAATAGCACATGCTATTTACTGAAATTTGGACAATGAGCAACTATTGTAAAGAAAAAATGATATAAAATTCTAACAACATCAACGTTTTGATGCATTTCCTAATGTCATTCTTTCTATGAATATATTTACATTGAATTAATATATTATAAAGTTGAGATCATGCTTTGTATACAATATTGATTCGTTGTTGGTAAATTACATTATTTCGAATTGTTCAGCTAATATGATAATGCTGCAACAAATATCATTATAAGTCAGTCCTGTACACCGAATTACTACTTAGATGTTTTATCTAGCAGTGAGGTCATTAAGACAAAACTATAACAATTTTATTACTTTTTATAGATATTGCCAGAAAACATTTCAAAGACAAAGGGCTGTGTGAGAAGACACAATTCTGTTTTAAACTAATCACTTCTAGAACTTCACATCTTCCAAGAACAGACTCTGAAAGTCAAGCACCCTGCTCCAGGGGCTTTCTTATTTTGCAGGGAGACTGGAACTCCAAAAAGAAAATAAAACTACATTCTAATAATCAGAAACTGTCAGGAAGGAAAAGAACACTATTTTATAATGCATCATGAAATAAATGAGTTTTCATAAGTGAATAGACATCCATTTACCCTTTCATTCCAAGGATAGTGGATGAAGCAAGGCTGAGCTTCTGCACTTCTCAATGCCTTTGTTAATATATGCAGGGAGGCACCAACTCCTTGGATATTTTTAGGCAGGCACATTGTTGGCAGGATTCTACGCCTGACTTGGTTGAGGACTGATTACAGCAGTCAAAAATGATTAACTAAAGGAAAATTTTGTAAGTTTCCTCCCTCAATGATTCTATAAAATCATGAAGCGATATTAGAAAATTCATACAAATTTGTATTTTTCACCTATCATAGTTGGGCCTAATAACATCTCAAACCTCCTCTATTTCTCTTGCCTTCAGATTTCCTCTGGGTCTCAAGATTTTAACAGAGGCCATGCCTTGCCTGCGGTCCACTTTGCATTCATTCCTCCTTTTCCTCCTCTGTTTCTGGGCAGAGTCATCAAGGGATAATTTTATAGCACTCTCTTTATTTCGGTTGGCTCTCTAGTCTATCAAATAGTTTTCTACTAATGGAATATTATTTTTGCTTCTCTTTTTATACTTAGCAAAATTTCTGGGGTTTTTTTGGTGTTAATTTACTTTTTTTTATTTTCGGTCTCACCTTCTAGATGCTCTCTGGAATCAAGGTCTTCATTAGCTATTCCCAAAGTCTAATACACAAAAATAGTCAATTCATAATTGACACAATAAATCTTTACTTGATGAAACACTGCATTAGCAAACTCTGTATCGTTGATATGGTTATTTTGACAAGCTATAATTTTATATTACTGACATTTTAAATTTGTCATAATGTTACCCACTAATTTTAAATAACTGAATCAATACAGAGCAGAAAGTAAAAAGTAACACAATGTAGAAATAATCTCACCATCATAAATGAATATCATTACCGTTTGGTGAATAACTTTCCATAAATCTTTTATTACAATGATTTGGAAAAATGTTCAGAGAAATCAGAAAACTCTTCAAATAAACAGGTTGACAGATATATTGGTTATATATAAAAGAAATCTCACCAAATATTTATTTTATTTATTTATTTATTTATTTATTTATTTTTATTTAATTTTTGAGACAGAATCTCTCTCTGGTCACTCAGATTGGAGTGCAATGGCGTGATCGTGATCTCGGCTCAGTGCAAACTCTGCCTCCTGGGTTCATGCCATTCTCCTGCCTCAGCCTCCCGAGTAGCTGGTACCACAGGTGCACGCCACTGCGCCTGGCTAATTCTTTGTATTTGTAGTAGAGATGGGGTTTCGCTATGTTAGCCAGGATGGTCTCGATCTCCTGACCTTGTGATCCGCCTGCCTCAGCCTCCCAAAGTGCTGGGACTATAGGCGTGAGCCACCACACCCAGCCATTTTATTTTATTTATTATTTGTTTATTTTTTTGAGACAGAGTCTTGCTCTGTCACCTAGGCTGGAGTGCAGTGGCATAATCTCTGGTCACTGTAACCTTCACCTCCTGGGTTCAAGTGATTCTCCTGCCTCAGACTTCTGAGTAGCTGGAATTGCAGGTGCCTGTCACTAGGCCCAGCTAATTTTTATATTTTTAGTAGAGACAAGGTTTTGTCATGTTGGCCAGGATGGTCTCGAACTCCTGACCTCAGGTGATCCACCCACCTCAGCCTCCCAAAGTGCTGGGATTATAGTCATGAGCTACTGCTCCTGGCCACAAATATTTATTTTAAATATAATCTAGTGCTATGGACTGAATTTATGTGTTAAAGCCCTAATCACCAATATAACTGCATTTAGAGAAAGGAGGTTTTAGGAGGTAATTGAGTTAGGGTAGGGTTTTATAGAATTGATAGATCTCTGTCCATGCACACACACTGAGGAAAGGCCATGTGTAGATACACATAAAGGAGGTGTCCATCTGCAAACCAAGAAGAGAGCCTTCACCAAAACCCTTCCAGGCTGGCACCTTGACCTTGAACTTATGGCCTCCAGAATTGTGAGAAAATACATTTTTGTTGTTTATACCACCCTAATTATGGTATTGTGTTATGGTAGCCTGAGCCAAGTAATGCATCTGTTAAATTTAATTTAAATTTATTTTAACAGAAGATGAACTGAAATCATATTGAAGGGACTTGGATGACTCCATCAAATGTCTCTTCATCCCAGGGATAACGTTTAAAGCATCATCTAATCTGAACAAAAATATTTGAAAGCAAAAAAAAAAAAAAAAAAGGTGGAGGGGGAGCACCAGTGAGCATACGGAGACTGTATTACTTAAGAAGAAAGGAAGATGTGAATATAGTAGAGACTGGAGGAGTTCACATTTCAAGTTTTGAGGAGACACAGAAAATAGCCAATTGTAGAAAAGAAGAAAAAACTTTAAAGGGAAAGAATAAAAGAAACATATCTGCCTAAAAATAAACCCATCTACCAATCAATTATCTGGATATAGATAGAGGTATATAGAGATGGGGACATAAATATAGATATCTATGTAGATATATAGATACATGTAAAGAGAGATATAGACACAGAAAAGAGAAAAAGTGGAGTGAAGAAAGGCACCATGGTGAATTGGTTTGTACTCTATTAATGACAAAGGTGAGGGAAGCTGAGACAGTGGTTAATTTTATTTGAAATTCTATTTAATTGAATTGGATTTAATTACTGGATTTTTTTAAAAATGAGCATTCATCAGTGTTATACTTCCCGAGTTTTATTATGTTTGGTAATATCTTTGACTAGGGATAAAATCTGGGTGTCAAACTTAGCTTCAATATCTGGCTGGGTCTTCTGATACGAGGTATTACCGAGGACAACTCTGAGCAGGGATTCTGTCTTACATGTAGGCTTCATTTTTGCTCTAGTTACCTACAGAATTATTTCTACTTCTGTAATTTTAATATTAAATAACTTGGTTATTACTCAGATTAAAAATAATTTCTTGATCAGTATATGTGCTTATTCCACCTATGGATTCAAAACTTATTCCACACAGTAGCATGACTATAGTGAAATTTTATTGTATATTTCAAAATAGCTAGAGGAGTGGATATGGAATGTTCCCAACATAAACAAATAATAAATGTTGAGGTGATGGCCCAAATGACCCTGAATTGGTCATTACATATTCTACGCTTGTAACAAAATATCACATATACCTTATAAATACATTCAAAAATTAAGTATTCATGGAAATGGAAACTAAAACATTAACTATAAAGAAAAACTATTTAAAAAACTTATTCATATCAGGGAAATGATCCTAACCTTAAAGTTTCTGTGACCCACTTCTTGTGCTTTCTGTTTAATCACTGATTTTTCCATCAGGATGGTAATAGTGTATTTTAAAAATGGTAAACCATGGTTATATAGTTCTTGAAAATATAAACATTATGAATAAAATAAGTTCTGTTGAAGACCAACCAAAGTCTCTTCCTCTCACCTTCTCCCTCCTACACCTATAAATGACACTATTATCAGTTCCATGTTTATCCTTCCACATCTCCTCTTAATTTATTTTCAATGCATACATGCAAATATGTAGCATTTTTTATTTCTATTTTATTACATTTGAAAAGTCCTATCATCTTTATGAGACTTTCTTTACACGTGTTGATGAGGTAAGAGAACAGCAGGACTCGTTTTCTGGTCCCAACCCTCCTGACCAAAACAGGATCTGGTCCAGACAGGATGAAGTGAAGACACCAGTAGGAACCAGCAGATGAGAGGAAGGTGAGCCCTGGCTGCTCTCATTACTCCCATCAGCTCCATTACACTTTAAAAGTGCCATGGCAATGACCCGGAAATAACCACCTGTTTCCATGTCAATAATCTGGAAGTTACTGCCCATTTCCTAGAAAGTTCTGAATAACCCAGCCCCCTCAATTTGCATTAACCCACCCCTTAATTTGCATGTAGTTGTAAGTGGGTATAAATACAGATGCCAAGAGCACTTTTTTTTTTTTTTTTTTGAGGCAGAGTCTCACTCTGTTGCCCAGGCTAGAGTGCAACGGCACGATCTCAGCTCACTGCAACACCTGCCTCCCAGGTTTAAGTGATTTTCCTGCCTCAGCCTCCTGAGTAGCTGGGTTTACAGGCACCCACCACTATGCCCAAGGCGCCCACCACTATGCCCAACAAAAGTTGGTCAGGCTGGTCTGGAACTCCTGACCTCGTGATCTGCCCACCTCAGCCTCCCAAAGTGCTGGGATTACAGGCGTGAGCCACTGTGCATGGCCGAGCACATATGTTGTTAATTCTGGGTGCAATGCTTGTAAGTCAGCCCTGCTTCACAAGGAGTGGCACCTTCAGTAAAAGATTATTGTCTACCACCTCTTGTTTGCCCTTGAAATCTTCCCTGGGTGAATCCAAGAACCTTCCCAAGTTAAGCCTCAATCTGGGGGCTTGCCTGTCCTACATCCTTAGTACAAGCATATCTAACTGCAGCCTTTGAACTGCTATATAGTATGATATATCAGTTTATTTTCATAGCACTTTTCAGTCTTTGTTATAACAATACTTAATAAGCATGTAAATAGGTGGGGATTATGACAAAAACACACTTCTCAAATTACTGTGCTATAGAAACTTTAAATTTCAATACATTTCCAAAAGTATATCCAAAGGACAACTAACAAATTTTATCACTGCCACAAGACAACTTTGTAACAAATAATTTTACAGGTTGGGTGCTGTGACTCATGCCCATAATCCCAGCACTCTGGGAGGCTAATGAAGGAGGAATGTTTAGGCCAGGAGTTGGAGACTAGCTTGGGCAACATAATGAGACCCTGTCTCTACAAAAAAACAAAACAAACTTATTTTCCAAACACGATATGATGGAATGTTTCAATATTTGCCATGAATGTTTCCAAGGGCTGCCACAGCAAAGTGCCACATACTGGGTGGCTTAAAACAACAGTTGTTATACTCTCCCAGTTCTGGAAGCTAGAATTTCAAAATTAAGGCTTCCTTTGGCCCCCAGAATAACTCACTGCAGCTCCTGAGAGTGACTGGCCCTTGAGCGCCATCGCAGCTTCTCCATCCAAACCTTCACTCAGGATTCCAATCTGAAGCCCAGTGTCACAGCCCTCCCTTCTAGGCCCACAGTGGAGCACGTCCCTGCAGGACACAGAGTCAGGCACCTGTCTTACCCCAGTCCTTCTCCTTTCCAAGCTTCCAGTTGTCATGATTGTCCACTTACTCTTTCTGAACTACCAGGTTCTCTTTCTATTTCCTTTTTTGTTTTTTTTAGACGGAGTCCTCGTTCTGTTGCCCAGACTGGAGTGCAGTGGTGCGATCTCTGCTCACTGCAAACTCTGCCTCCCGGGTTCACGCCATTCTCCTGCCTCAGCCTCCAGAGCAGCTGGGGACTACAGGCACCCGCCACCACGCCCGGCTAATTTTTAGTATTTTTTTCGGTAGAGAAGGGGTTTCACCGTGCTAGCCAGGATGGTCCCGATCTCCTGACCTGGTGATTCGCCTGCCTCGGCCTCCCAAAGTGCTGGGATCACAGGCATGAGCCACGGCACCCGGCCTTTTTTTTTTTTTTTTTTTTTTTTTAATCTGTGGTATATGCTTTTCAGAAATAACATCTATTGCCAGACGCAGTGGTCAGCACTTTGGGAGGCCGAGGCAGGTGGATCACCTGAACACTTGAAGTCAGGAGCTCGAGACCAGCCTGGCCAACATGGCGAAACCCTGTCTCTATTACAAATACAAAAATTAGCTGGGTGTGGTGGCGGGCACCTGTAATCCCAGCTACTCGGGATGCCGAGGCAGGAGAATCGCTTGAACTCGGGAGGCTGAGGTTGCAGTGAGCCGAGATTGTGCCACTACACTGCACTCCAGTCTGAGTGCAGACTCCATCTCGAAAAAAAAAAGAAAAAGAAGTAACATCTATTATGTCTATGGCATTATTTTTTTGATGGGGGGATTGTAGGCTTTGCTTAGTCTACTCTTTGTTTCCAATTAATTCTGAAGTTTTGAAATTATGCTACTTGCTTCTCAGTCATTCTTATTTCCCCAATTTCCTTTTTAATCTAATTCAATTGTTTTATCAGGTTTCTTTTATCTTCCAGATTTGTTTTCTTTTAAATGTGTATAATCCTAAGCATTTCTATTACTTGATGCACGTGTTAGAATTGTATTTCTCTTCTTCAGATGGCATTTTTTCATCTGCCTCTGACCCTTACATGTTGAATCCTGTTGTTTTTCCTTCTGAGGTATCTTTTATTCTTTTTCATGCCTTTTCATTGTTTTGCTTTTGTTCGATATGGGAAGTTATTTGTTTCAACAGGTGGTCAAGTTTTCTTAACTTTTCTTATCTTTTTGTGTGAGACCATTTGCTTTGTGTTTTTCCCAGTTCTTTCTTCCTTCATTGTTCCTTTCCTTCTTTCCTTCTTCCTTTCTTTCATTTCCCTTCCTCTTTTCAGTCTTCTTCCCTCTCTTCTTACACACACATACACACACACACATACACACACACACGTACATACATACACACACACACTTCTTTACTGAAATAGTTTGTTGCAAACTGCAGGTAACATACCACATAAATTTCAAATATTTCTCAAGTAAAAGAAGGTCCTCCTATATAAACACCTATTACTGTCACACCCAAGATAATAATATGGAGTCAATAATACCACAATTAGTAGTCTATGATTGAATGTCCCAAGTTGTCCCGGAGTGTCTGTCCTCCGTAGCTGTCTTCTATGTGATACGGGAATCTGATTAGTGTTCATTCCATATGTGTGAATGGTGTGGCGATTTAGTCTCTTTTCATGAAGTTTATACTCCACCACCTTTTTTTTTTTTTTTTTTTGCCTTTCATGACATTGACATTTTAAATGAATCCTGACTAGTTTAGTGTGAAATAGCACACAGCTCAGATTATTGTGTTTTCCAAAGTTTAAATTCATGTTAATCATTTTTAAGAAGAAATTGCAGTATCACTTGTGCATTTTTCCACGGTGTTACAATAAGAGGTGCATATTATCAGTTTGCTCCCTGATCAGTGATATTGAGGTCATTAAGCACTAGTAATTGGCATAATACATTCAGAATCTGAGCCTCTCTGGCTGACAGCATATTTTCACTCAACGAATCTTGCAGCCTCCCTCTCTCTGTTACTATATGATGTTGTAGATTAGAAACATATCCCATTGCATGTGAGAGGAGAGCTTTCTAACTCTATACTTCCTATGAGGTGATAATTTTCTTTTTTCTTTTTCTTTTTTCTTTTTGAGGCAGAGTCTCACTCTCTCGCCAGGCTGCAGTGCAGTGGCATGATCTTGGCTCACTGCAACCTCCTCCTCTTGGGTTCAAGTGATTCTCCTGCAGCAGCTTCCAGAGTAGCTGGGACTACAGGCACCCGCCACCACGCCCAGCTAATATTTTGTATTTTTAGTAGAGATGGGGTTTCACCATGTTGGCCAGGAAGGTCTCGATCTCTTGACCTTGTGATCTGCCCACCTCGGCCTCCCAAAGTGCTGTAATTACAGGCGTGCCCCACTGCACCTGGCCGAGGTGAGAATTTTCTATGAAAGTAGCTTCTCATAATATGGAAAGGAGAGAATTAGACATCACTAAAGAAAATAAATGAAAACAGTTTGGCATGAGCTGGTGATCACTGAAGTGGGGGGCTGGGACTGGGTGACTTGCTGTAACAGTCTCTTACAACCGGGTGCTCATGTTTGTTTCTTTTCAATTCAATGTTTCAATTCAATACGTTACACTCCTTCTGCTTTTAATGTTCAAATTATGCTAAATTTATTGTTTATTCTGTGAAGTGTGCTTTGAAATCAGACTTTATAACTCCACAAAAATACTCTTGGGATCTTATTCGTATCAGATGTACCCAATGTTGTGTATTCTATCAAGGAAAAAAGACACTTCAAATCCATTTTCATGGTTTTCAGGACTGTCCTAGAATTCTCCTCATGTAGACCTTTAAAGTTTTTTCCTAAATTTGTATTCTTCTTTTTCCTTTATTTATTTATTCATTGCTATTATGGGTGGAGTTCTGTCATTATTATTTTTTTCTCTTACAGCTTTGTATATAAATAATATTGAGTTTTATATTAAGTTAAGCTTTTTAATTTTTATTCATGGTATCACTGATTCTTCTGATTTTCCAGCTATGGGATCTGCAGAGAGTAGTAGACTCATTCCTTTCTAATTGTTTGCTCTCTTCCGATTGATGTGGTTGTATCTCTAGGGCAAACTAAAATAGTGGTGAAGTTGTATGTGTTCTTGCCATGTCCCTGGTGTCCCTTGGAAGAACGTGTCTTTCCATTTCATAAGATGACGTCTTTAGGGATATTCCTCTGCTATATTTTAAAGGTCCCATATTCATGGTTTATCATTTGTAGAATCTAAGGAAAGGGAGAGGGCAGAAAATGGAACACTCATTTTATACTTGTCTTCTTTGTACATAATATTCGATCTGTTCTCTTATTAGTGGATTCTCAATAAACTTTTTTCTCCTCATGTTTTAATTTACTGCATAGACAAATTATTTAAACAATAAAATCTTAAAGAAAATCAAACAATGTGTTCTCCCACCAAACTAACTTAATCACCTTAAAAGGATTTTGTTGAAGTCTTACATGTGTAAAATGTACATATCAAAGTGTACTGCTCAATGAATTTTTATACTATGAACTCACCCATGTAACCAACGTCCAAAGCATACGATCTCTATTCTTATCTCTGACTTCCCAGAGGACATTTTTGGCATACCCTTCACTTACTGATGGTTTTCGCCATCTCAGAAAGATAGTCACAGCTCCCACAGATACAGCATAGATTCTGTTGTACATCATATGAATCTTTCTACAATATGTAAATGCTTTCTTATACATTATATAAATGGAATCATAATTTATTTTGGATGGCCTAGCTTCATTTGCTCAACAATATGTTTATGATGTTCACCCATATTTTTGGATATAGTTGTAGATTTTTTAAAATTTCATTGTTGTGTAGTATTCCATTGTGTGGCTCTTGCATAATTGACTTATTCATTCTCTTTGCCAGGATTTTATTTTAATTTTCTAGGCTTTTTTTTTTTTTTTTTTTTTTTCTTGAGACAGAGTCTTGCTTTATCACCCAGGTTGGGGTGCGGTGGCACAGTCTCAGTTCACTACAACCTCTGCCTCCTGGATTCAAGTGATTCTCCTGCCTCAGCCTCCTGAGTACCTGGGACTACAGGCGTGTGCCACCATGCCCAGCTAATTTTTGTAGTTTTAGTAGAGACAGAGTTTCACCATGCTGGCCAGGCTGGTCTCGAACTCCTGACCTCAGGTGATCCACACACCTCGACCTCCCGAAGTGGTAGGATTACAGGCGTGAGCCACCTTACCTGGCCAATTTTTCTAGGCTTTGTTTGCTTGTTTTGTTTATTGTTTCACTAACTATTTTGTCTTCATTTTGATTGTTAGTGAAGAAGATTCTGTGATGTGATTTGTCTTCATACTCATGTCCTTATCAGACATTCTGCCCTGGGTTTTTGAGGTGAATTTGCTTATAGTGAACCCCAGGAAAATAGTGCAAATAATTATTTCAAATCGTTATTAGTGAGAACAGAAAAAATGGGGTTTTTGAGTAGGGTAGTATTTTCTAACAGATATCATCACAAACTTGATTATAAAAGAAACACATAAAGTCTAAAGAGTAACCTGTGCCCATAATACAAACAGGTATTTGCTAAGCTCACACGGGAGAAGAGGAAGAGTACTTGTACCTGAAGGTTGGTGAGGGAGGCCCTGTCAGGTCAGAAGGGCTGCTGCTGCTTTGACCTTGTGTATGTGTGTGGGATGGTAAGAAATGAAATAACAATCCTGCACCACTCTTTCTGACTACATAATTGCCATTGAACTCAATTACTCTGGATACTGGGTAGAAAATTATTCTGAATGTGTATGTGTTCTGGTTTCTAATCAGATATATCCCAAAACGTAATAAGGTGTACTTAAAGTCCTATGTTTTATCATTAGTTCTGACACCCAGTAGCTGTGCAAATTTGTGCAAGTTATTTATTTTTGCAATAAAACATAAAACATCCTCAGGGCATTGAATTAATCTTTTATTGTTTAACTGAAAGGTAAATGCTTATAAATATCTAATGAAATAGCTCATAATATTTGCTCTATGGTCGTTGATACTTCTGGACAAAAATCTCAACATTAGTTTATGCTGAGAAAGTTCATGGAGGTTTAAATGAGCAAAGACATCACAATTTATTTCAAATATAATGGGAATAAAATATCCAGATATTTAGAACCTTAGTTTTGTGAAAACAAAATGAAGTATCTAAGTTTGTGAGATAACACATAGAAATTTATTAAGAGAAACAGTTAAAATATAACAAACCTATTCAGTTTCTACTATGATGCTTTAACATATAGTGGAAAATTTCAAAAAATATTCATTGCATATATAAGTATATGTACATATTACAATAAAAGCCTAAACTTTATATTTTCAATTAGAGNACATCACAATTTATTTCAAATATAATGGGAATAAAATATCCAGATATTTAGAACCTTAGTTTTGTGAAAACAAAATGAAGTATCTAAGTTTGTGAGATAACACATAGAAATTTATTAAGAGAAACAGTTAAAAATATAACAAACCTATTCAGTTTCTACTATGATGCTTTAACATATAGTGGAAAATTTCAAAAAATATTCATTGCATATATAAGTATATGTACATATTACAATAAAAAGCCTAAACTTTATATTTTCAATTAGAGTTCCAAAACTTTTATCCAGAATATTGATTAAAGATACTACGCTCATATTTTTCTTCATTATAAAATATATACAATTGAGAAAGACAAAAAAAATAGGAATTACAATTTATTTAAGTGAATTTCAGAGGATTAATGAAAACATTCCAATCAAAAAATTCAATGATCTAATTACAAGTATTTTTCAATATACTCCATATTACTCGTGAAAATAATAAAATACAAAAGTAAATAGTAAAAAAAAGAGTGGAAATGGTAAATAGTAAAACCTCTAGATTGATTTGCCGAAGATTATAGTCATTAGTATGTCACTATTCTATACCGCAGGTATATTTGTGTGAATTCTGCGGTCGGTTTTTTTGGTGTGTGTGTGTGTAACAGAAACTATTAGTTGAAAGGCTAACAGGGAAACAGTTCAGTACCTTTTGCTATGGCTGTGGTATTGTTTCCACAATTGGTTCCTTCTGGTGGGTTCTTGGTCTCACTGACTTCAAGAAGGAAGCCATGGACCCTCGCCGGAAGTGTTTAAGTTCTTAAAGATGGTGTTTCCAGAGTTTGTTCCTTCTGATGTTCAGATGTGTCCAAAGTTTCTTCCATTTCGTGGGTTCGTGGTCTCGCTGACTTCAGGAGTGAAGCCCCAGACCTTCACAGTGACTGTTACAGCTCTTAAAGGTAGCATGTCCGGAGTTGTTTCTTCCTTCCTGGGGTTCATGGTCTTGTTGACTTCAGGAGTGAAGCCACAGACATTCGCAGTGAGTGTTACAGATCTTAAAGGTGCCACGCCCACTCATTTCTCCTGGTGGGTTTGCGGTCTCCCTGACTTCTGGAGTGAAACTATAAACCTTCAACATGAGTGTCACAGCTCATAAAGGTAGTGCAGACCCACACAGTGAGCAGCAACAAGATTTGCTGTGAACAGTGAAAGAACAAAACTTCCACTAAGTAAACCCCAGCTGGTTGTTACTGGGACCTGGTTTCCCCTGCCACCTGGGTGGCCTGCTTTTATTCCCTTATTTTGCCCCACCCACATCCTGCTGATTGGTCTTTTTTACAGAGAGTTGATTGGTCCGTTTTACAGAGTGCTGATTGGTCCGTTTTACAGAGTGCTGATTGGTCCGCTTTTACAGAGTGCTGATTGGTGTGTTTACAAACCTTTAGCTAGACACAGAATGCTGATTGGTGCATTTACAATCCTTTAGCTAGACAGAAAAGTTCTCCAAGTCCCCACCCGACCCAGAAGCCCAGGGGACTTCACCTGTCAGTATTGACATAGCTACTTGAATATATTGATAACTCACTGTCAACTATTTCATTAAAAAGTATTTTTTTTAAATTAACAAGTCGTTATGTAGGCTGTACTGCAGGACCTCTCCACCAAATAAAAATGTCATTTTGTGCTAAATGAAAATCAACAGTAAAAAACAAAAAACATAATAAACTGAAAATTATGAAAAGACTTTTTAGAAAGAAGTCTACAATCATATTAATTGACCTAAACTTGATATTCTTTTTTAATGTATCAGTTTTTTTTTTTAAGGCATAAAGTGAGTATGAAGGTAGGGAGAGAATAAAAGAGAAATAAAAATGCATTAGCATTGTATCAAAATGTGGAGATTGTCGCTTTTAAAATAATTAATGTCTAAAACTGTTGTTGTCTTTGGAAATATCACCAAAGGTTATGAGAGAAACAAAAGCTTCACAGGTGGACTTCAATGTGGAAACTCAATATTCGGACTCCAGCATATGCCTAAGTGATCCACATTGGGCTCAGAGGGGAGCTGAGTCTGCACATCTGACCCAGGAGAGGAGGCTAGGCCTCAGTGCAGAAAAGTGGCTTGAAAATAGTGCTTCCAGCAACCTGGAGTTTCCATGGTGATGCCTTTGGAGCATTTCACATCATTTCAGTGGTTTGAACATAAGGCAACCAGGGGGTGGTTCTGGACACTATTCTGCAGAAAGAAAAGCAATGCATTCTCTGTTTTGTATACTGGGACAGTAGGTACAATTTTATTTTTTTAAAAAAATCTATTGCCTAAGAACACAAATAAGAAAGAAAAGAAAATCACTGTTGTGGTTATTTTGGCACAAAATATTTCAGTGGTCAAAACCTTTCAGAAGGCTAACTTCAATAGAAGTACTTTGAAAAGCAAAGAAAAAGTGTATCACACACCTCTAAAATAACTTCTATAAATATATGTCCTATTGCTGGTGCCCTTTATGAAAGATGCAGTGGAACTTGAGAGGCATGCCACTGAGGTGATAAAGGAGGAAAGAAGTAGATTAGACACATGGACCACACCTGCAGCGTTGTCCAAGGCATTTTCTGAGTTGCGGGATGATGCTGAATGCGATCCCTAAATTGGAACATCTTGGTTCAAACTTCAGTTCTATATTATGTTATATATAAAATTGCATTATATATAACTTCCAATATATATAAATCCCAATATATAAAATAGATTAATTAATTAATCCTTTCTGTAAAAACAGGGATAATAATAATGCTTGATTTCTACTCTATACATTTTAGAATATGATTGAGTCTGTAAAATTGCACACTAAAAGAATAAATTCCTGAGTTGATTTAAAGATAAAACATGAAACTTTGTAACGAGCGCAGTAACATAAACAAGAAGGCAGCTTGCTTCATCCAGAGGCTGCTTCCAGAGATATTAGAAATGCTCAATAAAAACTAGAATGTAACTGCTGTTAGAAGATACTCAGACCTTTGAGATGGAAGTGGAGTTCTGAGGATGGGACTCAGAGATGAGGAAACGCAACCTACCTGAACCCGCAGGCTGGAGATGTGCCTCTGTAGAAAATGAACCCTGCATGCAGGTATCTATTTTTCTTTTTAACAGCTTTATAGGGGTATAATTCACATGCAATAAAATGCGTATCTCTAAAGTGTGCAGTTTGACATGCTTTGATACATGGAACACCTGTGAAAACATCACCACACTCAAGGAAATGAACACACTCTTCGCTCCAAAATATTTCTTTTGCTCTTTTGTAATTCTGCCTCACTTATACCCTCCTCCCCAGGCACCTACTCATATACTTTCTATTACTGTATATTTGCATTTTATAGTTATATGTAAATGTAATAATGTAAAATGTACTCTTGTCCAGCTAGCTTCTTTCACTCAGCCTAATTATGTTCATGGGTCTCCATATTTCCATTTTTGTTGCCGAGTAGTACTGCATTGTGTTAATGTATGACAATTTGTTTATCAATTTGGCTGGTGATGAATATTTTGGGCTGTTTTAGGGGTTTTTGGATATTATAAATAAAGTTGCTATGAATATTTATCTAAAATTCTCTGTATGGACCATATTCTTTTTTAATCTCAGATAAATACTTAAGCATGGAATTAATCATACAGTAGTTGTATGTGTAAGATTTTGACACTATCAAATGGCTTTCCAAAATGGTTGGGCTTCTATATTCCCATGAGCACTTTATGAGAGTTTCAGTTTCTCTACAACCTCCCCAACACTGGGGATATTCATTCTACTCAATTTTTGCAAGTTCATAGGTGGGTAGTTGTATCTATGGTTTTATTTCACGTTTAACTAGTGATTAGTAACGTTAAGTGTCATTTCATGTTCTTATTTGCCATCAGTATGCCCTCTTTCGTGAATTATCTGTTCATATGATTGCCCGTTTGTTCCTTCTAATGCAGGGATGTAAATGCTATAAATTCTCCACTAAGCGCTGCTTTTGTCCACATACCCGTAATTTTGGTAGATTGTATTTTGGTTTAGTTTATTTAAAAAAAATATCTTGAGAGACTCCTTCTTTGACCCATGGGAAACCTTGTTGTTTAATTTCTAAATACTGGAGAATTACCTGGCTATCCTGCTCTTACTTTTTAAAACTTAATACTTTTGTGGTCTGAAAATATACCTGGTGAGATTTTTATTCTCTTAAATATATTAAGGTGGGTTTAATAACACAGAGTGTGATCTATTTTGTTGAATGTCCCACGTGTGCTTGAGAAAGGTGTGTATTCCACTGCTGCTGGGTGGTGAATACTGTACATGCCATCTAGGTCCAGTTGATTGATAATGCAGTTCGGAGAACCTGTATCCTTACTGATTTTCCACCTGCTGATTAGTTAGTTATGGACAGAAGGTTGTTGAGGTCTCCAACATTAATAATAACTTTTTTATTTCTCCTTTAAGTTTTATCAGTTTTTGCCTCATGTATTTTGACATTCTATTATTAGGTGAATATACATTTAGGATTGTTTTATCTCCTTGAAGAATTAACTGCGTACTTTATCAAAATGTAATGCTACATTTTAACTCTGATAATGTTTCTCTTTCTGAAATAGGTTTGTCTGAAATTAATATTGCTACTCCAGCCTTCTTTTGATTAATGTCAATGATGTTTATTTCTCTGTCACCTTACTTTTAACTTTAACTTACTTTTACTTTTAACTAACTTTTAACATGTTTACCTTTTAACTTACCTTTCACCTTACTTTTAACTGGCTCTTTAATGTAGAGTTCTTATTGACAACATATACTTGGGTCTTGATTTTTCAAAGTAATATGAAAATCTCTATATTCAACTGTTCTATTTAGACCATTCCCGTCAAAAGTGACTACTGGTATGGTTAGATTTTACGTAACTTTTAGCCTGGCCCTCCAAGCATCCAATATGGACTGTGCTATATATAGCCTTTGTTTTCAGAAAACCTGCAGAGGGCACTCTCACTTCAAGGAATTTACATTTGTTGTTCCCTGTGTCCAGAACCCTTTATCTTAACAGCCTTGATGGGCTACTTCCCCACATCATTGAAATTCAGCTCATCATTTTCCACTGAGTGGCATTGTCTGGCTGACCTATCTAAATTGCAGTATCACGCACCAATCAGGCCCCATCCCATGCTACCACTGGTTTAGTATGTGTTTTATTTGCCTTTCACATTTAGCTTGTATTTGTTCAAGCAAAATGTTGAATGAAAGTGGTGTTAGTGGGCAACCTTGTTTTATTTCCTCATTTGTTTCCTGTAGCTATGTTTACATTCCTTTTTACCAGAATAAGAAAATGCCTTTTCCCCTATTTTGCCAAGTATTTTTTAAAGTTATAAATTGATATAAATTTAATCCATGTGTTTCATGGATCTATTGAGCACAAGAATTTTCTCCTTCATTCTACTGATGTGATTAATGGAATTGTTTTGACTTTTAAATTTTAATTAGGTTTGCAATTCAAAAATAAATTATAATTGCTTGTGATTCGTTTGTACAGATCGATGGAGTTAGTCTGAAAATATTTTATTTTGAATTTTATTATTGGAGATAGATCAGTAACTTACCTTTTAGTAATGCTCTTTCAAAGAGTAATGGTAACTTCTGGAGGAATTTGCTTAGGGTTTGGTGATTTTCCCCAACATACTTGGTAAAATTCTATACTAGGGAAAAGTTATGTGAAGCTTTGCATTTCTTTAATAACATGGATATTGAGATTTTCTTCTTGTGACATTAGTGTTGTAATATTTTAAGACCATGGCTCCATGTCATCTCTGTTTTTTTTTTTTTTTTTTTTGAGACGGAGTCTGCGCTCTGTCACCCAGGCTGGAGTGCAGAGTGGCCAGATCTCAGCTCACTGCAAGCTCCCGCCTCCTGTGGTTCACGCCATTCTCCTGCCTCAGCCTCCCGAAGTAGCTGGGACTAACAGGCGCCCGCCAGCGCTCGCCCGGCTACGTTTTTTGTAATGTTTTTTTTTAGGTTACGAGATGGGGTTTCACCGTGGTTAGCCAGGATGGTCTCGAATTTCCGACCTCGTGATCCGCCCGTTCTCGGCCCCCCAAAGTGCTTGCTGGGATTACAGGCTTGAGCCACCACGCCCAGCCTCATTTTTTAATTTTTTTTTTTATTTTTTGAGATGGAGTCTTACTCTGTCACCAAGGCTGGAGTGCGGTGGTGCGATCTCAGCTCACTGCAACCTCTGGCTCCCGGGTTCAAGCAATTCTCCCTGCCTCAGCCTCCTGAGTAGCTGGGATTACAGGCGCATGCCACCACAGCCCAGCTAATTTTTGTAGTTTTAGCAGAGATTGGGTTTCAACATGTTGGCCGGGCTGGTCTTGAACTCCTGACCTCAGGGGATCTGCCTGCCTTGACCTCCCAAACTGCTAGGATTACAGGCATGAGCCACCACAGCAGGCCCTAAACTTTTAAATGTATTTATATATAGTTGTTTATTATTTTTCTCATGTTTTGTATCTGGAGGCTCTTAGTGATATCCTATTTTTCACTCCTAATATTGAGGATATGTAACACAATGACAGTCTTTACAAGAATGGATTTTTGGCTTTTGTTTGTTTTACCTATGACACATATTTTCTCCTTTATTACTTCAGTTCTTATCTTTTATTATTTCCTTCCTTCTATTTT
This sequence comes from Rhinopithecus bieti, assembly GCF_001698545.2. NCBI lineage: Eukaryota > Metazoa > Chordata > Mammalia > Primates > Cercopithecidae > Rhinopithecus > Rhinopithecus bieti. The sequence goes on along the minus strand of NW_016806392.1, from coordinate 2,196,246 downwards.
CTTTGGATTTATTTAACTTGTTTAATTTTAATTTTCTGAAATGTTTCAAACTTGCTTTATGAAGCAGCAGAAGGGCAATTTGGGGAAATATTTTAGAAAGTAAAATTAATGGGCATTTTTTTTGGTACAGAGAATATTTTAAATTATTTTCATTTTGTTAATATCTTAAACAATCAACATTTAATGATTTTTAAACTGCTTCATCTATCAGTTATGAATAAATATGTCAAAATGTTCTACGACTACGGATGTTTCTTAGTTCTGTTAAATTTATATATTTATGTAACTCCACAAGATATTATGGTTGCTGTTTTAGCCTCTCAATTTGTAGCACATTTAACATTTTATTTGTTCTTCATTTCAGACTGCGTCTATAACCTGCTAGTTGGGATAATTTTCCTTCCACCTAAAATGTGTCACTATTATTAGTATTATCCTTATCATTATTATTTTGATGTCATTCTGCTGGTGAAGAATTCTATCAGTTTTTTTTTTCAATATTTTGTACTTTCCCTTTGTTTTGAAAGGTATTTTCTGAATATAGTGTTCTTGAAATTATTTTCTTTTATTATTTTAATATAAAATTCTATTGTCTTCTGGTTTCATTGCGTTTGTTCATAACCCAACTGTTAGCCATTTTGTTGCCTCTTTGAAGCTAATATGGCTTATCTTTAACACGTTTTAAGATTATTTTGTTTATTTTGTCTTGGTAGGGTTCATTAGTTCTACATTGTGTTTAAGTCATGAACTTGTGGCTGCTGAAATTTTATAACTTTTGTGTATTTTAAAATGGTTGTCACATTACCTATAACTTCTGTCTCATTATTTAAATTGTTCTGGACTACAAATACATTATCAATTTTTTTTTCACATTTTGTGTATCTCTTTCACTCTTTAAAGTTCATATGTATTGTCCATCCTTTTATATCTCCAAGTTTCAATCTAGTAATTCTTTTGTTCTATCTCTCTGTAATCTATTTTCGTATTTTAAGAGAAATTTCAGGTTTACAGAAATATTGAGTAGAATATATAAAGTTACCATGTATTCTCTCTAAATCTGTGTACAGTTTCTCCCATAATTGACATCTTGTGTTGATATGGTGCAGTTGTTATAATTGGTGAACAAATATATATAGCTATTATTAACTGAAGACCATAGTTTGCATTAGGGTTTATTGTTGGTGTTGAACAGTCCTATGGGTTTAGACAAATGCATAATCTCATGTACTACCATTAGAGTATTATGCACATTTGTTTCATTGTCCTCCAAATCCCCTGTGCTTCACGTATTTTTTGGTCTTTTCTCCCACCAATCCCCATGCAACAACTGATCCCCGTGCAACACTGTTTCTAACCTTATACTTCACTCAGAACATCATACATTTGGAATCATAGAATGTAAAATATATTCAGACTGGCTTCCTTCAACTGGAAATAAGTTTTCAGGGCAATATAAATATATACCAATAATATTTATTGGGTAAATATCTAGGTGCACAGCGGCCCGGTCTATCACATGATAAGAAGATATTTAGTTTTGTAAGAAAATGTCTTCCAAACTGGCTGTACAATTTTGTCTTCCCACCAGCAATGAATGAAAGGTTGCTTTTCTTCACATATTTACCAGCATTTAATGTTATCAATATTTGGGATTTTAATTATTTTAATAGCTATTTAGCAACATCTCATGATTGTTTTGATTTGCTATTCCCTAATGACACACAATGTTGATAATTGTTTTATGTGCTTATTTCTCATTTGCATCTCTTCTTTGGTGAGGTTTCTGTTCACATACTTTTTCTACTTTTAATTGAGTTGCTTGTTTTGTTATTGCTGAGTTTTAGTAATTTTGTATTTTGGATACCAATCTTTTATCAGATTTATGTTTTATAAATATTTCCCATAGTCTTTGGACTTTTTATTCTCTTAACACTGTTTTATAAAGGGGAGAAGTTATACATTTTAACCAAGTGAATTTTCAAGTTTTATTGCATGGGCAATGTTTATTTTGCTGTTGTTATATCTAAAACCTCATTACCAAGCCCAAAATCACCCTGATTTTTTATCACGTAATCATCTAGAAGTTTTATTGTTTTGCATTTTACCTTAAGTCCAATGATCCATTTTGAGGTAATTTTTGGGAAAGGAATAAAATGTGTCTACGAATGTCTAGGTGGTCTATCACCATGTGTTCAAAAGGTTATGCTTTCTATATTAGATTATCTTTACTTTGTTGTTCTTCACTATTGTGTTGGCTACTCTGAATATTATATATAAGCTTATAATTAGTTTGTAAACATCTGCAAAGTAACCTGCTGTGATTTTGGTTAGCTTTGCTTTCAATCCATAGATCCAGTTAGGAAGAACTGATAGGTTGACAACGTTGAGTCTTCCTATCCATGTACATGGGGTATCTCTGTACTTGTTTAAATCTTCTTTGATTTCTTTCAACAGAATTGTGTAGTTTTCCTCATATAGATTCTGTACATATTCTGTTAGATTTATAATTATTTATTTTTGGGTGGTAATTTAAATGATAGTGTGTTTTAATAGCAAATTCAAGATGTTCATTATTGGTATACAGGAAATCAATTAACTAATGTATATTAACATTTTACTTTGAAATCTTGATATAATAATTTGCTAGTTCCATGTTTTCTTGTTGGTGGAGGTAGGCAATTCTTTCGGATAGTCTACATAGATAATTGTGTGATGTACAAAAGAAGACTGTTTAATTTACTTCTTTGCAATCTGTATACTTTTCGTTTTTATTTGTGTTTTCTGCTTTCTGTGATTTTAACTAAGCATTTTATGAAATATAGTTTTTTATCCTTTCTGAGCATATCAATTATACTTCTTTAAAAACGTTTCTTAGTGATTATCCTAGAGTTTACTATGTGTATTTGTGATTTATCCAAGTCCATTTTCAAATAATACTCTACTGCTTCATAGTCAGTGCAGTCCTTACAACAGAGTATTCCTAATACTTCCCACCCATCCCTTATAATGTTATAGTCATTCATTTCACTTATCCATAAACTATAATTGTACTTTGTTTCTATTAGTATTTTAAATAAACTCCTATCTATAGAGCAATTAAAATGAGAAAATAAAACAGTTTAATACTTTCATCTAGTCCTTCTTTATCCTGTTTCTTTCATTATCCTTTCTTACCCATATCATTTTATTTCTTTCAGAATAATTTCTTTTAACATTTTTTGCTATTCTACCAACAGCATTTTCTCACATTTATTGTTTGAGAAATTCTTCATTTCTCCTTCATTTTTATGGGATAATTTTACTCAGAACAGGATTTCATATTAGGAGGTTTTTTGTTTGGTTGGTTTTTTGTTTGTTTGCTTAATTTCAACAGTCAGTATTTTGTTCTATTTTCTTCTTGCTTGCATAATTTCTGATGAGAAGGTCAATATGATTCTGATCTTTGCTCCTCCAAGTGCAAGGTGTTTTTACTTCTGGTTTCTTTCAAGATTTTCTCTTTGTCTTTGGTGTTCTGCAGATTAAATATAATATGCCTAGGTGTTGATTTTTTGGTGTTTATTCTACTTGGTGTTCTCAGAGTTTACTGTATCTGCAGTTTGTTATCTGTCATTCATTTTTTAAATATTCTTATCCATCATTACTTCAAATATTTATCGTGGTCCTTTCATTATTCTTTTCTTTTCTACTCGTATTTCATACTATAGCTCATAGGTTATACCTTTTGTAATTGTCCTTAGTCCTTGATGATTTTGTATATTTTAAAATTATTCTTATTTCACTTTGTCTTTTAGTTTAAGAGGCTTTAAACTTAATTATTTCCTTGGTCATGTCGAGTCTACTAATTAGCCCATCAAAAGCTTTCTTCATTTCTCTTAAAGTTTTTTTTTTTTTAATTTCTAGCATTTTATTTTATTTTTTAGATTTTCAATCTCTCTACTTACATTATCCATATCTTTTTGTATGTTTTTCACTTTTTACATTAAAGCTCATAGCCTATTAATTACAGTTATTTTATTTTTATACTCCTGGTATTATAGTTACAAACTTTATGTCATATATAAGTCTGGATATGGTGGTTGCTTTGACATTTACAACTATGATTGTTGCTTTTATTATGCCTTATAATTTTTGGTTGAAATCTAGATATGATGTACATGATAAAATGGACTTAGTTAGGATTTTAATATAAGGGTTTGTGTTTGTTTGTTTTGTTTATCTGACTGGGGTTAGTCTGTGTTTACTCTTTTCTGTAGCTGTAGTGTTGGACGTTAAATTTCCACTGGTGTCTCCTCTAATGTCTTTGGATTTTTCTAGAGATCTGTTCTTAAAAAATAGCCTCTGCGGCTTGTAGTTCTTATAACTGTAATCCCCTATTATTTTACAGCATCTGTTGATGTGGTGATCAACTTTGGGAAAAGGGAAAGTGTTCTGAATACCTGTGACTAAGTATTGGTTTTATCGAATGTATGTCCCCGAGTTTGACTTTCAAATGGCTTCTCAGATTTTTCTGCCCTTTTCGTCTTCAAGACATTGAAGGCTAGAAGGGGCTTGATTTGATTATTTTCCTTTCCTCATTTCAAGGAGTGGTAGGGCCTGGTGCTGGGTAATTTCCTTACCTCACTCACGCTTTGGTAACACCCAAGTCTCTTAGGCTCTGGCAAAATTCTTACTCTTTTGGACAAATCTTGCTAAGGAGAATAAAAAACTGTTTTTTTCTAATTTATTTTCTTCTTCCTTTTTTGAGACTAGAACAACCGAGTTCTCGGCTCTGTCACTCCAACGTTAAAGCGACATAGGAGTACGTGGTGTGATCTCTGCTCACTGCAGCTCCACCTCCAGGTTCATGCCAGTCTCCTAACTCAGCTCTCTGAATAGCTGGACTACAGGCGCCCCCCACCACGCCAGAATAATTTTTTTTGGTATTTTTAGTAAAGAGACGGGGTTTTTTTTTTTTTTTTTTTTTTTTTTTTTTTTTTTTTTTTTTTTTTTTTTTTTTTTTTTTTTTTTTTTTTTTTTTTTTTTTTTTTTTTTTTTTTTTTTTTTTTTTTTTTTTTTTTTTTTTTTTTTTTTTTTTTTTTTTTTTTTTTTTTTTTTTTTTTTTTTTTTTTTTTTTTTTTTTTTTTTTTTTTTTTTTTTTTTTTTTTTTTTTTTTTTTTTTCACCGTGTTGCCAGGATGGTCTCGATCTCATGACTTCGTGATCTGCCCCGCTCGCCTCCCAAAGTAAAGTGCTGGGATTACAGGCATGAACCACTGCACCTGGCCACAACTGTGTTTTTTTTTAAGTGTTTCTTTGCTCTTATCCCTGCTAGAAACATGAGAGGAATTTTATTCATTTTTCACAATCAGAACCTTCTGGGCTCCTGTAGGTAAAACTTAACAAAATTTGGGCTGACCCCGACTCAAGAGTGCCCTTCCTGCTATACTTATTAATTCTCATGCTAGGCCACACTGAGCCTCCAACAATTCATCAGCTTCACTGTGTTTCCAATGTTACTGGCTTCAGTAGCAGGAATCTTCTGCTCTCAATAAGCTGTGATTCTTGGTGTCCCTCGATCACTCTAGTTTTTGGAGCAGCAGTTTGCCCCATGCTATCAATTATCCAATGGATCTAAGATTTATTGATCTCAGTTTTATTTTTCTTTGTGAGGATGGGGTCATGGTTTCCAAACTTTTGTATGTTAAATTAGAAATTGGAAGTTACAGTAATCTATTTTTAATACTAATATGCACAGGCTTTAATTATATATATATTTCCATTTTGTTTAACCCTTTCTATTGGGTTTTAAATACTTGCATTTATCATTCATCTTGCAATGTTGAAGTCCATTACTGTCAACTTTATTTTCTTTATACCTTGCTATTCATTTTCAATTGTCAGTTTTCTCCTGATATTTTTGCCTTCTTGTATGGCTTTCTTAAAAATTGATGCAATATTTATAAATTGTAGAGATATACTGAGGTCCTGGACATTTTTTCAGTATTTATTTATGCTTCTTCTAGGCAGCCAGGGCAAGGCAGATATTAATTTATTCAAGACTGCAATGTTCTAAATATACATTTCAGTACATGTTAGGACATGTCTATTTCCAGGTCACTTTTATTTGAAAGATACTATTCTTCAGGTATCCAATAAAGCCTTTGATATTCACCTTGCCCTTCCTCCTGGGAAGGCCCTGAATTATTATTATTATTATTTTGGCCTCAGCAGGTCCCTGGGACTTAGAAACCCTTCTTGAATTTTTAACTTGTCAGCTGCTACTTTTTCCTCAAGGAGAAAGGCATTAGCAAATCCTCTGCTCTCTTCTCCCGTCTTTCCTCATTTCATCAATTATATTCCTACAGATTCACATTATTTTGAAAACTCTTTATTGTCTTCAAACAGAATGTTTTCTTGTTTCACTTCATTTTAATATAGAAATTAAGTTTTCTTATTCAATAAAACATTGGTCAGAAATATCTTATGATTTTGCCAATGGCTGAATTCTACTTAATGAATATTAATCAATAAATAATACTATATAAAATTGTAAATCAACAGTTATTCCACTAATTAATTTAATTTAATTTAATTTGAACAAACCAAGATTAATGACATTTCCTTCCTTTTGTCAAATGCACACACATGATAAAGCTTCTGTGAATATTCAAAATGTGTATTTGATGACTGAAGTTTATTTTAACAGGATATCTGAAAGGAAGTAACTCTTTCTCATACTTATGTCAAAAAATTAACTTCAGATTTTGGAAATAAAACTGTTACCAGAAAGAAGTCCTGATTCAGACTCCAAGAGAGGGTTCTTGGATCTTGTGCAAGAAAGCGTTCAAGGTATGTCCAAAGAACAAAGTAAAAGTGAGTTTATTAAAAATGTAAAGGAATGACAGAGTGGCGACTCCATAGGCAGAGCACTCCTGAGGTCTGCTGGTTGGCTATTTTCATGGTTATTTCTTGATAATATGCTAAACAATGGGTGCAGTATTCATGAGTTTTCCACGAAAGGGGCAGGCAATTTCTGGGCTGAGGGTTCCTCTCCTTTTTAGACTATCTAGGGTAACTTCTGGACATTGCCATGGCATTTGTAAACTGTCATGGTGATAGTGGAAGTGTCTTTTACCATGCTAATGGATTGCAATTAGCATATAATGGTCAATGAGTATGAGCAGAGGTCACTTTTGTTGCCAACTTGGATTTGGCGGAGTTTGGCCAGCTTCTTTACCACACCCTGTTTTATCAGTAGGCTCTTTATGACCTGTACCTTATGACATCAGTGCTACCGATCTCCTGTCTTATCCTGTGACTAAGAATGTCTAACTTCCCAGGAAGTCAACCCAACAGATCTCATTCTTATTTTTTTCACTCTGGTTTGAATGCCGCTGGCAAAATATGGCTACATTTGGCAGCATTTGTAATACAAAACAGTCTTTGTATTATAATTGAATATTGAATAATTGAATATTTCAAAACTTAAAATTAGTTTTATCTGTTGATCTTGGAACTTCACTATTAAGTAAATAACTTTATGAGAGATGAAACTGGAGAATCATTGAATTATTTCATTGATATTAAGAATGTCTAGGTTTCATGAGACATTAATAATTCTTGTAACTAGCATCACTGGACTCAGTGTCTTTAGATACTTGATGATATTCTCAGGAACTTTTGATGCATATCTGTTGAAGCATATAATGTCCTTGTAGGCAATATGCATATAGTTACGTTGCCTGCTGCCAAGTAGATGAAGTAGCATGATGTCAGCCAGGTGATTAGACTGTCCCCGAGCATAAGCAATTTACATTTATAAAGTAAAGTATGATTTTGAAACTGCTTTTGCAAAAATTGTATCTGTGAGAAAATTATGCCAGTGGCGGAGATCTGATTTAGCCAGTCTTCATCTTGCCTTTAGCCTTCGAGCTGCCCTTAATTATTCCTGGGTTTATGCATGCTAACTTTGGGAGACATTCAATTTATAGTTTAAATGATAGTAGCACTTCCCCAAAACTCAATTGCCTTTGTAAAGCTAATGAAAGACCACCAGACTAGGATGATAGAGGAGTCTCAATTCTGCTAAGATGTAGACATAAGTAATTGCCAGCCATTATTCTGGAGGTCACAAGACATGCAACTTTCCCAATTACTCCTGTAGATAACAACACTATTGTAGAACCTAAGATTGGCTTTCTGAGATATTTTTTCAGTTTTTTTGTGTGTCTGGCTACCAATGGCTCCATCTGGACCCACCAGCCACTCCTATGGCCTCACCCAGTAATGACTTAGCTCCCAGGCGGACGTTTCCCACACCCTTGTGATTGCACGTTCAACCAATCAACAGCAAGCACTCATTGTCTAGGGTGCTTCCGCCAAACTACCTTTGAAAAACTCTAGCCCCCACATTTCTTGGGAGGCTGATTTAAGTGATAGTAAAACTCCAGTCTTTTGTTTAGTTGGCCCTACCTGTGTAAAACTCTTTATTGCAATTCCCCTGCCTTGGTAAATCAGCTTCATCTGAGGAGGGGCAAGAAGAACCCACTGAGTGGTTACAATGTAAGTAGCAATTCTCTCATGTTGAAGATAACATTTTAAATGCCAACTAAGACTTACCTGTGCTTTTCACAGGGTCACTAAGAGAACTATCTGAGATAAAGTATATGGGCATATTCTTCATTTAAAAAATATCAGCTACTTAATATTGGACCGTAACATTGAATTATAAACTTTTTACATTCATCTCATTTAGTCAGGCATCATCATCCATTCTAGAGTAAGCAATTATGTTTTTCTTCTGGAAACTCTTTAGGGAACTATTTAAGTGCTTATTGTTAACATGTCTCAAATCTTACATAGCAGCTTTGAGATTGAGGTCTAAAACAGCAACAGCAAGATAATACCACACAGAACTCCCATCTCACAGGTCTCTGGATCTCAAACTATGCAAAACTAAAAACTAAGCAACATTCCATGGATCCAACACTTCCATTTTGCTTAAAGTTTGTCAATGTCGTTTTAGATAATTGGTCTACTCCACTTTCAGGAATCTATTGGTAGGTCTTTTATTTTCCTTACAGACTACTAAATGTCATGGAAAATATCTTCTTATATACTGTTTAAGCTGCACACTGTTCAACTTTATAATCTTAATGCAGTCAGAACTATAGGAGTCTCTCCCCAAATGTGGGGCTGTACTCCTAGAAATTAGCATGGTTGAGGAAAAAAATCTGTATTTGGCAAGAACGACGTATCATAAAATAGGAGGTTTGGTGGGAAGTAATGAAGGCGTTACATATATAAGGGCACCTACACACACAGAGAAATTTAGTTTCAGAAAGCAGCTGCTTCCAAAATGAACAAGACATATTCATGTGACAAACCAGGTTCCGCCAGTAACCCTCCTCTTTAACCACCTTATGTTTTTCAGAAAAACTTGGTGTACTTTTACTTTCTTCCAAGGAAGAATCTCCAAAAATTTTGGTATTATGTAACTCTATCACTTTAGGCATTTTACTAAAACTATGTCTTGCTGGATTTAAATGTCATGCCTTTTTCCTTGAGATGCCTCCTTCTACCCAGTCCCTTACACCCCTTTCACTAATTTCCCTTTATTTTTCAGATTTTAGCAAATTGTTTATACTTCCACATGACATTTTCTCAAAATTACAGTAGGCCTTTGAACAACACGAGGTGTTGGGGTGACAGCTTCCCCTGCTGTTTAAAATCCATGTATAATTTTAATTCCCCAGAACTTTAATACTAGCAGCTTACTGTGGACAGGAAGCCTTACTGACAATATAAATAGTTGATTAACCAATATTATTATTATTATTATTGTTTTGAGACGGAGTCTTGCTCTGTCACCAGGCTGGAGTGCAGTGGCACAATCTCGGTTCACTGCAACCTCTGCCTCCCGGGTTCAAGCGATTCTCCTGCCTCAGCCTCCCGAGTAGCTGGGACTACAGTCACCCGCCACCTGCCCACCTAATTTTTGTACTTTTTAGTAGAGATGGGGTTTCACCATGTTGACCAGAATGGTCTCGATTTCTTGACCCTGTGATCCGCCTGCCTCAGCCTCCCAAAGTGCTGTGATTGGCCGATTAACACATTTTTTAATGTTACATGCATCATCTGCTCTATTCATAAAACACAGTAACCTAGAGAAAAGAAAATGTTCTTAAGAAAATTATACGGAACAGAAAACATATTTGCAAGGCAATAAGTGGAAGTGGGCCACAGTAAGTCTTTATTCTCCTTGTCATCACGTGGTGTAGGCTGAGGAGGAGGAGGAAGAGGAAAGGTTGGTCTCATTACCTCAGACGTGGCAGAGACAGAAAATCCATGTACAAGTGGATCCATACAGTACCAACCCTTGTTGTTCAAGAGTCAACTGTACTATAATGCATAGGCGCTTTTTCTTGCCCTGCTCTTCTAGACATGCTTATCAATGCAACATCATGGTTTGCACTACATTAAGCACATTTAAAAATGACTGAGGACTTAAATGTTTGTGATACAAATCCACTGTTATATCATCTCAGCACTATTCGTGGAAAAACAAGTTGCTGAACTAAAAGTGGGAATTCACCCAAAAGTCTTGTGAAATTATTGATGGGTCTAGTGTGATCTACCAGATGAGGTTAGTGTGATTCTGAGTGTTTGTTTTATTGAAATGCAATGTGGAGGTGGTTTCATGGAGTTCTGAGAGGACATCTTGGTCTTAGAAGTGCAGAGCATGGACTCTGACTCAAATGCTGCTTAGATGGCCTTCTTCTGGGGACTTGTGTATATACAGAGACAAACAGCAGACAAAAGCCAAGACAGAGAAAAATGCCAATGAGTGATTTGTTGCCTGAGGCCTGTTCAGAGCTGGGAATGGAGGCTTTCTTCTTACTTTATGCACCCCCCAGGTACCACCTAGGTGAAGTTAGCAGGGAAGGCAAGATCACCTTCAAACTTCAGGATTTAACCCATTCAGGACAGTAGTCCACATAAACTCTGACAAAAATATCATCATTTTCATGTATGCTTTGCAACCTGTGACATCAGTTCATGGGATGAGATGAAGTGGACTGAAATTGCAAGGTCAGTGTGGGTGATATTTAAAGACAGTTTGGTGACACCTGGCATTTTTCAGAGCAATGAGGTTTTGTAGATTGAAAGTTAAATTTGAGTAATTACAACTAACTTAGTTCACTTCATATCTTTTGAGGAAGCCTAGAAAAGTTGTGTTCTTTATAACGAATTATTTTGTTTATTTACACAGTGGCTTTACAAGTATAGTGAAAACTGTTCATGTTAAAAAAAGATAAGTCTCCCAATTAAATACTGGTTTCTGATAATATGTAATCCAAAAATAAACTTGTAATACCTAAAATAATTACCTGTTATCCAGAGAAGCTTCAGTATTCATGTTTATTTTAGTGCTAATCATTTCCTCTCTTGATACAGTGTTTTTCCGATTAAAACATTTGGGCAATGTGGAACTTTAGGACACATAAAAATTATACACTTTATAATTTTTAACATCCAAAGAGCGTGCTTTCTTGAGCAGGAATTTGTATAGTTCCATCTTAACCTCCATAGTTTAATGAACCATGCATTTTTCAAAGTCTGGATATTTGTGAGGTTAGACCCAAATTTTTGCTGACTTAATAAAGTCACTATTGTGAGCCAATGATATTCCTGATCAACAGACACTTCTTTTCCAAGTAGGCATTTGAGGTTCTGCCATCCTCTTGTGCCATAAATTCCTGAGCTTCCATAGAGCAGAACAGGAAAGAGTGGGTGAAGGCACATCCCAGAAGCAACTCATTTTGCATCATTCATGTTTCATTTTGACAATTTGTCAAACAGCCTCATACCAAAGAAACACGGACTAGGACATGCAGGCCTTGGGTGGGCAATCATTTCCTAGCAACAGCTCTTCCATTAAAAAAGCAGCACAAAATTCGCTGTCTCCGCCCTACAAGTATCCTACTTCTTCACTTTCTCCAAAGTCCCAGAGTGTCAATGGAGCATTCATCTTCATTAATATGAAGATATCGATAATGCTGTTGAGGCTCCTTGTCCACACTGTTTCACAATGCCGGGGCCAGAGTAGAGAACCATGTCACAAACTTAGTGAGATGGACTGAAATTACCATGGATTCAAATTTCAGCCCACTTCTGAGGAATGAAGGAAGAGATAATGATACTGTTCTGGGCTCAGAGACACCAAGATGCCGTTTTGTCCCCATCAGTTCTCCAGAATCCAGCAACGCCTAGTGAATTAATAGAAACATACATTCATAAAATTATTTGTGTTACCATGTGCTCACATTCAAATATTCGATCATCTGAAGCACTCTTTGCCCAGAATTGCTCTGTTGCTTCTTTTGAAGTCAAATGAGTATCATAGTTTCCAAATGTACTTCTCTTTTTTCTTTTCTTTTTATTTTATTTATTTTATTTTATTTTATTTTATTTTATTTTATTTTATTTTATTTGAGATGTAGTCTCACTCT
>NW_016806392.1:2152564-2183623 GCF_001698545.2 Rhinopithecus bieti | reverse complement strand
CATAAAATTATTTGTGTTACCATGTGCTCACATTCAAATATTCGATCATCTGAAGCACTCTTTGCCCAGAATTGCTCTGTTGCTTCTTTTGAAGTCAAATGAGTATCATAGTTTCCAAATGGACTTCTCTTTTTTCTTTTCTTTTTATTTTATTTATTTTATTTTATTTTATTTTATTTTATTTTATTTTATTTGAGATGGAGTCTCACTCTTGTCGCCCAGACTGAAGTGCAGTGGCATGATCTCGGCTCACTGCAACCTCTGCCTCCTGGGATCAAGTGATTCTCCTGCCTCAGTCTCCCAAGTAGCTGGGATTACAGGTGCACACCACCACGCCTGGCTAATTTTTTTTTGTATTTTTAGTAGAGATGAGGTTTTACCATTTTGGCAGGCTGGTCTTGAACTGCTGACTTCAGGTGACCCACCCACCTTGGCCTCCCAAAGAGATGGGATTACAGGCTTGAGCCACCGTCACCTGGCCCCAAATAAACTTCTTTTAGTTCTATCTTGCCACTGGCATTTCCAAGTACATGCTGTTAGACTCCCTTCGATCTTAGTTTCTTGCCAAAACCATGCCCTTCCTCAGCTATTGCATTACCAAGTCTTGGTTTACTCCAATGACTATACAAAAATCATGGTTGCAAACTACTTTCTCATTTCAATATTTGGTATGCTACTTTTTCATCCTCAATTGAAAATAGATTAATGAGAAAATGTAAATTTTAGAAAACAAAACAATATTAAAGAGAAAGAAGAAAATTACAATCAGGTGGCGAATCTGGTGCCATACACCCATATCCACATTAACACCGAAATACTAAAAGTTTACCATTTGACAGAGAGTAAGGGAATTCTCTGAGCCATACCACAATCTTTGAAGAAATATTATCTGGCTTGAAAAGACATCTCTATCTTTAGTCAAGATCCAATGGCTGATTGTTAAACATGAGGTCTTGGAAGAACCAATCTCAAAAACAAAACAAATGTTCTTTCTGAATATTGGTGCACCCCCAAATCTGCTACTCTTTGCTTCAGTAGCTTACTATTATTTTGAGTCCTCCCAAAATAATGATTGTTATTAAAATAGCAACAATTGTTATACAAATAATATTCATAGAACATAAATTTTATGTTGAGCAATCGGCTAATTATTCACAAATATAAACGTACCATTAATATCTGCATTGAAATATGGGCAAGTGGTGTTTCTGACTGCATATTTAGGTAGAAATGCTGACTCTTGTTTCGTGGGTGTAAAGCAACTCATGCTCATTTCAGAAATCATTAAGTGAGGAACAGAAGAGTTAGAGCAATCCCATTGGCTAACAGGTCTTGCAAGGGAAGATTTTAAGCCTATTTAAGAAGATGCTTGAAAGAAAGTGGTAATAATAAATAATTTACCCAAATATGTACAAAAAGGACTTGTGGAAGGCATGGAACAAAAACTACCGGTCCTAGGAAACCAGAAAGTACCTCATCTGTTTATCAGTTAAAGATAGAACCCAGGAAATGAACAGAAAAAAGGTTCATGTCTTCTAAAACTTGGGGCAGGGTTCTCCTGTATTAACGTCTCTAGTAGGAAGGATTCCCAAAGGTGCACTGCTTCTCCAAGATTTCTGTTCCCTGGTTATTCAGTCAACCATTAATCCCAGTTTTTGAAAATGGTTTCTGTGCTTCAGGTTTCAAACTGACTTACTGCTTCTTGTTTGTTTGTTTCATTTTCCTTACCTCTCTCTATGTAAGAAATTGCACATACATGGCCGGGCGCAGTGACTCAGGCCTGTAATCCCAGCACTTGGGGAGGCTGAGGCAAGTGGATCACGAGGTCAGGAGATCGCGACCGTTCTGGCTAACACGGTGAAACTCCGTCTCTACTAAAAATACAAAAAAAAAAAAAAAAAAAAAAAAAAATTAGCTGGGTGTAGTGGTGGGCGCCTGCAGTCCCAGCTGCTCGGGGTGCTGAGGCAGGAGAATGGCGTGAACCCGGGAGGCAGATGTTGCAGTGAGCAGAGATCACGCCACTGCACTCCAGCCCGGGCAACAGAGCAAGACTCTGGCTCAAAATAATAATAAAATAATAATAATAATAATAATAAAATAAATAAATTACATATACATAAACGTCACACACACACAACACACACACGGAGTTACGTACTCGATTGTGAAGAAGTTGTTCCCTTTACCTAAAGTGAATTTTCATAGTTTCAAATTGTTATTTTCCATTATCATGCATTCCTCAATGAGGACAATGTATCTCTTCTTTGTTTTACCTCAACAGAAAATGTCTGTGGCTGTCTTATAGCTCTACTGTCTGACATTTTATTTTCAGTGATGGTCACGGTTTCTGACCAGCTCTGGCTGGGCTAAAGGAGGTGTCCATCCACTCCAGAACCCTTCCTGAGACTAAGGGGGACAGCCATGGATGCAACCCATGAGCCAGTCGTGTCTGAGAAGAGGGAGCCCTGGAAACCTCATGTTCTGTCTGAAGCTGTTTGTTTATTTAACAGGAAACTCAAAACACTTTCAGAGACTGAAGATAGTTCCGGGACCAATGTTTTTGTCATCTTCACATAAACCAACGTAAGACAAAAAATGCTGACATATAACGTGCCAGTTATTCCCGCAGAAAGCAAAATTAACTCCATATATTTTAAGGTGAGTGCTGACAATTTGCTAGCAACCCTCACTCTCAGCGCCTCCTTGGCCTCCGGGCCCACTCTGGTGGCGGTTGAGGAGTCCTTCAGCCTACCAAGGGCACCTTGGGAGCCCTTCTCTGGGCCGGCTGAGGCCAGAGCTGCCTCCCTCTGCTTGTGGGGAGGTGTGGAGGGAGAGGCGCGGGCGGGAAGCTGGGCTGTGCTCCCGGGCCAGTGTGAGTTCTGGCGGGCGCAGGCTCCGTGGGCCCAGCACACGGAGCACACTGAGCAGCTGGCCGGCACCGCCATCCCAGGGCAGTGAGGAGCTTAGCATCAGGGCCAGCAGCTGTGGGGGAGATTGCACCTGGTCCCCTAGCAGTGCCGGCCTGCCTGCGACTCACTCAAATTCTCGCCGGGCCTTAGCTGCCTCCCCGCAGGGCAGGGCTCATGCAGTCTGCCATGTCTGAGCTCCCCTCCTCCAGTCGGTGCCCTGGTGGCCTGAGCCTCCCCCATGGGCGCCACCCCCTGCTCTGTGGCACCCAGTCCCCTTGAGAGCCCAAGCGCTGCCAGCTAGGTATTGGCATGCAGCTCCGCCTGCAGGCAGGGTGCAGGATCCACTGGGTGAAGCCAGCTGGGCTCCTGAACCTGACGGGAACTTGGAGAACATTTATATCTAACGGGAGGATTGTATGTACACCAATCAGAACTCTGTGTCTAGCTCAGGGTTTGTGAATACACCAATTGGTACTCTGTATCTAGCTAACTCTGTATCTAGCTAACTAGCACTCTGTAACTCTGTCTAGCTCAAGGATTGTAAATGCACCAATCAGCACTCTGTCAAAATGAACCAATCAGCTCTCTGTAAAATAGACAAATCAGTTCTCTGTAAAATGGACCAATCAGCAGGATGTGGGTGGGGCTAGATAAGGGACTAAAAGCAGGCTGTCCGCCCTAGCAAGCAGCAACCTGTTTCAGTCCAGTTTGGTGTTTGCTCTTTGCTGTAAATCTTTCAGTTAGTCACTTTTGGGGTCTATTGTGAGAGCCGTAAAACTCACGGTGAAGGTCTGAATCTTCACTCTTGAAGCCAGCGAGACCACGAACCCACAGGGAAGAATGAACAACTCCAGAAGTGCTGCTTTCTAAGTGCACTCACTACAAGGTCTGCAGCTTAACTCCTGGCAGTGAGACCACGATCCCACCAGAAAGAAGAAGCTTCAGACACATCTGAACATCTGAAGGAACAAACTCTGGATACACCATGTTTAAGAACTGTAACACTCACCATAAGGGTCCGCAGCTTCATTCGTGAAGTCAGCGAGACCAAGAACCAACCAGTTCCGGACACAAAGGGAAGTGGGTACAATTTACAGAATTAGGTGCATAGAAGACATCTGGAAGGAAGAGAAGAGTGGGATGCAGGCAGCCACTCTGTGCTCAGGATCACACCAAGTGGCAGGAAGGTATGGATGGAGTGGTGCCACTTTCGCTGCTCTGGCTTAGTCACACGTCCCTGCTGAAGCTCGCCTTAGAAGAGTCATCTTACTCAGAATGATTCCCGGCTGCTACTGGACAGTCGCACCTTTGTGGTCATCCTTGCTGGCAGAAAGAGTAGTTGGAAGAAAACCTCCTGTCTGCCGTGTATCTCCTGCCAGTGCTTGTAGCTGACAAATAGGGTTTTCATCCTGAACTTAACCTGCAAAAAGGTCTATATAGAAAAAGGTGTTATCTTTCCATCTTTTATTGTACAAGAACACTTCACTAAAAAAGGCCAAAATTCACACCTGAAATCCCAGCAGTTTGGGAGGCCAAGGCGGGCGGATAACGAGATCAGGAGATTGAGACCCTCCTGGCCAACATGGTGAAACCTCGTCTCTACTAAAAATACAAAAAATTTGCTGTGCGTGGTGGCATGTGCCTGTAATCTCACCTACTTGGGAGGCTGAGGCAGGAGAACTGCTTGAAACGGGCAGGCAGAGGTTGCAGTGAGCCAAGATCATGCCACTGCACTCCAGCCTGGGCAACAGAGCGAGGCTGTTTCAAAAAAACGAAGTCCAAAATTGAGCTGAATGAGCCACTCCACATTGTTCTCCACCCCACACTTTACTGCTTCAAAGACTCAGACTTTCCGTACCTGTAGCTTCTGTGCACTGACTGTCCAGCTCTCAATTTCCCAGCATACGATGTTCCCAGGACAGCCTCCTCCCTGCCCTGCATACAAACAATTCTCCGTTGGTATGTTTGTTTGTCTGGCTTGCAGCCTTAGAATGAAGAAGAAATTGTATCCAAAAAGACATAATCCAAGCACAGCTTTCTACTGTGGTATTCCGCTGCATCTTTTATTCAATTTCAGAGAATACACGATGTGAAATCTGTCTCTCTACTGCATTGGGTTCAGCTGAGGCTGTTCCTTTGTGTAGGCTAACAGGGACATCACACATGTCTTTTCCTTTAATTTTTCTATTTATCTTCAAATATCTATTTTTCAAGATAAATTGTAAGTTTGGGCAATAGTTTGGCTATTAAGCTTAATTTAGTGAGTTGTAAGTTTTGTTTCCTTTGTCTTAAAATACGTAGGTGCTGGAGAAGCTCTATCAGGAGGTGGTTTCTAGGAATAATTTAACCCAAACGTCCTATAGGTGATGTTTATGGTAATTCATTAAATGTGTATGTAGACAATCCTCATAAGATTTCAATATTCTGGTAGTAACCTTAATTAAATGTTGTGAAAGCTTTAAGCTATCAGAAATAAATGATGTAAACAGAGTAATATCTATTACTAACAATTGTTCTCATAGTTCTATGGAAAAATCTGTGTTTAATTATCATTGAATCACAGTTAAACCTATGGCGGACCCTTCTGGTAGAAAGAGGAAAATCAAAATATACTTTGTGTATCCTCTAACTAACCCACAGTAGCTAGAAAACAAAGAAGTGGAAAAGTGGCACAATAAATCTTTATTGTTCCACTATTTTTTTCTGACACAACCTTGTACATTACTTAGGAGCAAAGATAGGGCATTTTTGGACAATTATGCATAGGAGGAACTGAATGAGTTTTGATTTATATTGGCCAAGGTCTCCTCTAACCCTATTCAATCTTATTAACTGAATAGGATTTCTGAATTAGAGTTATTAATCTTTCTTATCATGATTTTTCATGGATTTTCAGTTATTCAATGAGTTTGGATCCACTGTATTTTGTAAATGCTCAAATTTTCATAAATTTTCTGTTGGGAACTCCTTCAAACTGGATATTAGGTTCTTTGCTGTTATCCCATTACTACTTAAAAGCACATTTACTTTGTGGTAAAAGGTACACCAGGGTCTGATTGAACCTTCTATTCCCCCAACTGGAAATCAATCATTTCTCAAAGGAGCTTATGTTAAACTTATTGGGAACAGGTATTATAGGCTCCAATGTGGGTACCGTTTATTGTTGGTGTGCTCATTATTGCTGACATGATATAGCCTTCGGGCTATTTCAAAGAGAAGAGCTAGAAACATCTCTAATGTATATCTATCTCTATATCTATCTCAATATTTATTTTTAAATCTTGAGTTCATAGTGATATTTACCATCAGTTAAATGTGAGACATAACAGTGTCTGTTTGTATGATGTTTTAATTTTAACAGTTTTTCTTACAACATTGACTACTAACACCATTTACATAATACCTATAATAGCTGATACTTCCACAAAAAAGCCTAACAAATAAAATTTAAAATTTATTCTTTTATTTATTCTTTAATGCATCACAGTAAGAGTATATGGTGAAAATACTTTGTTAGGAAGTTCCATGAATCAATCTTTTCTTAGAGTGGTTTTGCAAACAATTTCATAAATAGCTGGGTTGATTTATGCAGCAGATCTTGTTACAGGTCCCAGTGATTGTCCTCCTCCACTCCCCGTTATTGTGAGATAATCACACACCTCCTCCAGTTGTGTGACTTGCAGAGTTTCTCCCTCTGGAAACACAGTAATTCTACATCTTTGTGGTGAGGCGTGGCCCTGTGATACGCTCTGCCACTGGAAGTGACGTGAGCCACTGTTGAGGAGAGAAGAGGCTCTGCCTTTGTGCTCTTTTCTCTATCAGGGGAACATCATACCTTTCTTACTGGCTGTCCCTTCAACCTCAGGGCCCACTGTACGCAAGATATACCTGACCTGCAGTGCAGTGAAAAAGGAATACAAGTGTTATTTTAAGCCCATGGGATTACATATACATATAGAAATATAAATATAATGAAGTCTTACATCCAACTGTGCTCTTGCTACCCAAACTCTTCTATTTTCTCTTCCAATATGTCATTATTTCTATTGGTTTTAAGCTTAATCTCATGGTGTTTGTTTTGGAAATTAGGCAAACATGCAGTATGTTAACTCAAATGGATTGATACTCCCCCAAATAAACTGATGGTGAACTCAATAGACTTAAGCTCTTCTAAGTTGCTCTGCTCTAACTTACTTACCAGGAAACTTTATGGGCTACACTTTTACCTTATGAGTTTAACTAACTGCCAGGATGAAATATATCCTGTGAAATCCTAGTACAAGTTGTGCAAACAAATTGGGAATTATAGGAGGGTAAAAGGGGTTCTTCAAATATGATCCTTTGGAAGTTCTAGTCTTGTGACGATCCCCAGCACCTATGGGAATGAACGCCCTTGGGCCTTCCCTAAAATGACTGCTTCTCCTTAAGTGTTTCCTCTAAGCACATTGCCAGTTAATAGAATGTCTCCTGAGGGAAGTCTTGGCCTTCTTCGAAATAGTGTCATCATTAAGCGGGATCACTCATGGCAGAGCAAGCCTAGTTAACTAGTTCTTAATCTGAATGGATGGAATAAAAATGCAAATTTTCTTTCTAAGCAAAACAACATGACAAGAAACCATTGTTTCCCCTTAATTTCAACTCCATTTTCATGTTTAAGACATGAGGAGGGAGAAGACGCTTGATTTTCATTGAGTACAAGGTTAAATTTGGATAGTGAGTATAACATGCTTAGAAGAAATTGTGGGAATCTTTTTCAATAAGGTGATGAGAATAGAAAGAATTATTTTTGTCCATTCTAGATTGAGACCGTTTCTTTACAATTGAAAAGAGAACTAACTACAAAGATTCTGGAAGACGATGACTTCCCCAATGCATCTATTTTGTTTTATTTTTTCTCTTTCCTATACTGATTAGTAGCAAATATCCTATAATGTAAGAGTCTTTTATCCTGAGAACTCCAAGGAGATAAAATGAAAAAGGAAGAGGGTAGGGTGGAAGAGTGCTGGAAAATATTGAAACAGGAAAGCTCTAAACAAGATAACAGATTCATTCACAGAGGTTCTGACAGGGGGGTTTCTGTCAGCAGGGGCTGCCATCACAAAACAGTAGAAATTGGGTGGTTTAAATACAGGTATTCATTTCCTCACAGTTCCGGGAGCTGGATGTCTGGGATACGGATGCCAGCATGGTCGCGGTCTGACGAGGGCCCTCTTCTGAGCTCACAGAGGCTGCCTCCTCTCTGTGTCCCATGTGACCTTTCCTTGGTGTGTGCATGGAGAGTGAGCAATCACCTTTTCCTTTTCTTACAAGGACATCAATTCTGTCAGATGAGAGCCTCATCCTTATGACTTTATTTAAGCCACTTACCCCCACAAAAGCCCAATTCTCTAAATACAGCCACACTGAGAGTGAGGACTTCAGCATAGGAATTTTGACAGAGGTGGGCTTTGGGGGAGGGAATGCCACAATTCAGCCCATATCAAGGGTTTTGGCATGTGTGACAGAAAAGCCCACACCGGCACATGGAAGGAGTAACACCTAGATGTTTCATTTTCTGTCACTTTTAACCTTTTGTCTAATGATGAGAATACATCATTATTATTTTAGAAACACACACATATCTGGCAAAGCTATAATAGGAAATTTAAAAATACATATATATCATGACACTAGAAATGCCTGGTAAAATAAAGATAGACATTACAATTCTATAATTGGTAACCAGACACCTGGTAAAATAAAGATAGACATTACAATTCTATAATTTTTCAAGCTACAATGAGACCAGAGTAAAAAGAAGAAGACTTTATGTGACATTTCATCTTATCAGGGAAAAAAGATGAGAGGAGATAACACTTAGAAACAGAAAGATTATTTAAGATTAGAAGAAATAATTCCAATTACTTTTCTGAAATTAATAGGAAAAATTATAATCAATGAGTTCTTAAAATTGTGTGAAGATAATCAAAGGTTCAATGGAAAAGGATTAGCATTTATACCCTGAGAAAATCTCACAGGTCCCCTATAATTTGATAGTGACAGAGTTAGTGCTTTGATATCAATCTGAGATCACTTGCTTTTAGACTTAAGAGCATTTTTACTATCAGTGAAGATCCAAACATACTTTAGAAAATGTTGACAGCAGATGACATTTTTTGAATGGTTTTAAGGTCAAACGTTTCTGGAAATTATTATATTACATTGAGAATACATTTTAACTATATGTGCAATTTAAATATATTAAAATTGGTAGGCTGGGCAGGGTGGCTAACGCCTGTAATCCCAGCACTTTGGGAGGCAGAGGTGAGCAGATCATGAGGTCAAGAGATTGAGACTATCCTGGCCAACATGGTGAAACCCTATCTCTACTAAAAATACAAAAATTAGCTGGACATGGTGGTACGGGGCTGTAGTCCCAGCGACTCGAGAGGCTGAGGCAGGAGAATTGTTTGAACCTGGGAGGCAGAGGTTGCAGTGAGCCACGATCGCACCACTGCACTCTGGCCGGCAACAGAGCGAGACTCCATCTCAAAAAACAAACAAACAAACAAACAAGCAAATGAAATTGGCTCTATTATGTAGAACATTTTTGTACTTACAATGTGATGCTGTTGTAAATTTTCAAGAAAGGGTATAGCATGCAGCCTTATCCAAACTTAACCACTAGGAATCAGATTTTCAGGTGGGTCTCTTTAGTCTAGTTGTCTTTAAATGGTTCCAGAAACTCTGAACTATAATTATGATTTTTTTTTCCTGGAGAACAGAGTGTTTATATATTTGGTAATACAGACAATGTAATCTGACCATATTTAAAAACAACATTCTATTCCCAAATTGTTTAAATTATTTTTAGAGAAACAGGTCATGTATAATAGACAAAAATCTAAGTCTGCCATTTCCTGACAACCTTGCATGCATAGTTTGCCATTTCCCATGGAAGATGGAAAGGCCATTTTCGCAGGGAATGTATGGGAGATACGTGAAATAAATGGGAACTTTGTTGAGGCTTGAAGATGGGGCATGTGACATATGGGAGGACGCTGGCACTGGTAAGGGAAGAACAGGATTGGTGAAGCATGCAGAATACCTCAAATGAGAATCAGTCTCCTTGAATCTGATTTCATTTTTTCTCTGACCACTGTTAGTGGAGAAACAGTGCTGAAACATGACCCAGAGCATGGGATTTCAAATCAGACCAATGGAGCTTCGCTTTTCATTTCTCCACTTCCAACCTTTGTGAACATCACTTAGCTATGGCGCTGCACTTCACCTGCAAATGGGGGTAATGATAGCAGCCAGATCATTGAGTTGTTGGAAGATTAATTGAAGCACCTTCCTAGCATTGGCTCCACCTAAAGTAAGTGATTAATATATATTGAAATATTATTGTTACTGTAACTCTTCACCTTGTAATCAGTGCATCTGTTTTCAGCTAACTAAAATCACAGTGATTTCTTTAGCTAAAATGAATTATTTTACTGAATATACAATTCAGATAGCACGCTTAAGCATTTTTCACTTAAGTATTTTGTGTTTAACGGTTTCCTTCCTTTGTGTATATACATATTATAAATTATATACATAATTATTTATGTTTAGTTTGTTGATATTTAGTATCTAGAGAGAACCTTGCATTGTTCAGGCATTCTCTGCTGGTTTCAAATTCTCTTCTTCCTCGCCAGTGTTTCCTCTTAAGGATGTGAAGAGGTGTCCTAATTACAAATCAGGACGCATACCCCAGTGCGCCCCTTTCTTCCCGTGCTCTTTGCCTTCAGTGCCCCACATCAGTGCCTTGGACCCATTTGACTTCCTTCATCTCTGCTGACAGTTTTCTTTTTGTCTTATATCAGGAGGTGCACTGTGAAAAACCTCCCCTTTGAGGAAGCTTCAAAAGTCACGTTTCTTTTCTTGAATAGCTCTTTTTTCTAGTTACATCTTTTACAAGTATAACCTATCTTTAATCACTGCATGACCTTGACAAGATTTAAAATCACAGAACCTTATCACTCACATGAACCCATGGGAATATACAGTTGAACCCAATATGGAAAATTTCTCTCAATCATTCCTGAAAAATATCTGTGCAACCCTTGAGTGTATTTCTGCAGTGACAGAGTGCTCCATAACTCAGGAGGCAGCAAATCCCATTGTTGAGTAGCCTTAAGAGCATCCTATATTTAGCCAATGTATGCCTCCCTACAACTTTAACCTGGGTAGTAACTCAGGGCTGAGTGACTGAAAGACGTACTGTGGAATAAGAATACTCTTTCCAGGTCTCCAGACAGATGGTAAATGAAATGCAGTTTTCATCTCTCAATATTCTCCTGTATTTAACCATGGTAGTTTCTGATTAGTTATTGTCACTGTTGGAAGTGGCTTGAAATGGGCATTCTGCATCTCACCAGCTGTGGTGCACTCCAAAGCCTATTTTCCATCCATCGAGTTCTGTTCGCTCAGGCTTCGCTGGTTTCTATTATTAATCACTTATTTCATCTGTTTTCCAGTTGCTTTACAGAGTTGCCTCATTTTTAGCTAGCAGCTAAAATTACTTAGCAGGTCTGTAGTTTCTTCACTTATAAAAGTGAGATAATAGGTCTGAATCCAACTTTGTACAGCAGAGGACATTATTCAGATCTTAAAGTGCTTAATGTGTCCACATATTCATCAATATATTATTCAAAATTATATTATCACTTGCATGAGTGTTTAGATAAGTTTAATATTTTTACAAAAGTAAAATGTTGGAAATTACACTCAATTATAGTAGTTGTTAATGTCTTATAAATATTGTTGATATTGTTTTCATTGTTGTTAGTGTTTTATAAATATTAATCATGTAACATCCTTCCAGGAAGGAGCCATTCGTATTACCCTTTGACAGATGAGGAGAACTGATATTTAGCAAGAAAAGTGGCAGAGCTGATGTTTGAAACTGAAATTTCAGGTTCTAAAATCTTTGTATGCTTAACCTTTAGGCTGGATTACTTACTGAGTTAACACAATAATACCCATGTAATGAGTACATGGTACATGCTCTTTGGCATCAGGAAGAGGAAAGTTGGGAGTTTGTAGATAAGAACAATTGGGTGTCACAGAAGTTAGTTGATGCATGTAGAATACAGAGAGATTGTGAGGTCCGTCGCAGAAAACTTTGCCTATTGTCTCTTCTACAGGCTAGCCAGGCGTGCTGAACACTTGAGTTTTCAGTTAATGAGAGTCCCCATAGGTGTACCTTTCCTTGCATTTTCCTTGGAACTGAAAATCTCCAAAGTTCACTTGAAAGAGGTTTTAACAAAAGCTTAATAATACAAGGCTTTGGATATTGAAGTAACAATGACCGACTTCAACAAATGCTTGGAAAAGGAAGTTTATCTAAACCTTTCAGGCTTTGGATAGAACTTTTGAAATCAAAGACAAATAGTGAAGTTCTCATGTTTAAGACATTCTTCGATGTTAAGGATAGCTCCAAATTCACTTACTTCTCCAAAGGTTATAATCACAGAAAGTCATTTTCAAAAGAAATTAGGTACTACTTGTCACTGAAGTTCTTAAGAGCAGGAAATGCTATTTGCAGCCTTTGACATTGTGCTAACTGTTTGTAATTGGGTTAATATTACTGTTTTTGTACCAGAAAACTAACTACACTTTTCACTGCTGCTAAAGGGACAGCTTGGTTAGTAATGATCTGGACTATTTTTGCTGAACGTTTTCATTGTGCACGCTTAGCATGCAGAGAGTCTGAAAGCAAGAAAGAAAATCAGTGCAACCTGGAATGCAAGATCGAATTTTACACTCTAGCTTTTGTTTTGCTGCACATCCAGTAAGCAACAATTCAGATATTTAGTTTGTTTTAATGTCATGATTTTATTAGAAACTAGGAAGGGTTTTTTTTGTTTTGTTTTGTTTTTTACTTCATTATTAAATTTGAAATAAGTGCATACTCAATCCTTCTAAATGCAATTAGGTAAATAAAAGGCTCTTTTCCCACTGAGTTACACTATCACTTGAGAAGTATTATCTTTAGTATTGATTGTTTGGTTTGTTTGTTTGCCTTTAGAGACAGAATCTCGCTTTGATACTCAGGCTGGCCTCAAATTCCTGAGCTCAAACGATCCTCCTGCCTCAGCCTCCTAGAAGTTGGGACTACAGACATCACTTTGATTGGTACACCCCGATCTTTGGAGGAAGTCTGCAGTGAAGCCTTGTGTAAGTCAGTCACAGTGTTAAACTGAACCCAGGAGATTTTACAGGTAAAAAAATTGACTCATAAAAATCCAATAAAGCATCTTAAATATGAAGTTCAAATTTAATATATTCCTTTTAAAAGTTAGTACTTGTGAGATAAATGTTTTACCAAACATAACTTAGTAATAACTTATGCTTGTTAATTTTAAGCCAAAATTGAGAGATGGTTTAATTACAATAATTTTTAACGATGTCTAAGACTGAATAAGAGTATCTGATGATTAGCTAACCCATGAGTAAATTTAAAAAGGCAGTAACATTTCCCGATTAATAGCACAATGAACTGTGGCTTAACAATTTTCATGTACTAGATATACTTTTCCCACATCATGGCATATAAATTGTAAAGATGAAATTGCTAGCACTCTTCTCTGTTGAAGAGGAATTTTGGAACATACAAATGCAGATGGTACTGGATAACCTCCAGTCTGTGACTCCATCTTGCTATATAAACTCTTCTAAAATTAGTGGAATTCTGATAAGAAAAAAAAGGCAAGTCCAAAGTGAAGTCACGTTACTTGCTTGCCTGATACTTCAGGACATGCAAAATTGAAATAATATATGGTGTTCACAGCTAGTGTCAATATGTCTACCACATAAGAGATGCCTGATTATTTTTAGACACTGTTCAAGCAGATTTAAGGACTTCATGATAAAAGCTGTTATGTGCCACCCAGTTCTCCCCTCAGCTTCTGGGTGTGCTGCCAGATGACTATCCTCAGGTGCAGCCTTTTTTTTTTTTTGGTGGGGGGGAGGAATGCACAATTCCAAGCTCACAATTTCTTTCACAAGCAGCCTACATTCATTGTCTGATCAACACATGAGGTCAAGAACCAGATGCTTCACCTACTCCAGACCACTCACCTGAGGCTCACTCAGCACTCCCCATGCGTGTGTCCTGGGGCATTTTCAGGACTGCACCACAATGCACCGTCTCCCCATGCCAAAGCCTCCTGTCTCTTACAAGGCACTGATTCCAATCATGCTTCCTCATAAGCATACTGCGCACTAATTTTAATCTCAGATTTTGCTACCTGAAGGACCTAACCCATGACACTTGGTGCCAAGAATGGTCCAAATAAAGGAGAGGCTAAAATGGAATTTTGGAGTTCGACCAGCTGCCAACCAGCTGGCGATAAAAACCTCACTGGTGGCAGGTGGAGCACAGAGAGGCCCTGGCACAAGCTAACAGCACAATTACTAAAGCATTCACTGGCTGTGGACCAATGTTGTACCACTGGCAAAAACTGCATTATCTGGTACAACCTGGTGTTGAAGAGATGTAGAAAATAGTTACCATAGGGCAGTAGGATTGAGTGCCTACTGCTAAGCTTGAGAGTGTTTGATTGATAATTAAAAAGTAAATGTGGAGACCAGAAGGCCTCATTGATTGCATATAAAGAGACTCCACTCTCTTAAAACTGGAAGGCAGAGAAAGCTGAGGACCAGACCTAGAGCTTAGTGGGAAAAGTAGCTGAGCTTCAAAGAAGAAAAATCCGCACCATGGCAGCTGTGCCATGCAAGCAGGAGCCTTGTTGGGAAACAATGACCCTGACATGTAGAATGAGCATATCTGGGTTGATGCTCTAAATATTTTGAATCCCCAGGTTTCCCTGAACCCTCTGACTTTGCAAAAGTGGCATGCTCCTTCTTATGAAAAGAGTGCTTCCTAGTGGGGCCAGGAGTTTCCCATTGCTTAATAGAGATGTCTGTTTTGAAAGACACCATGAACATATCACAGTTCCCTACTTTTTCTCCTGGCAGCCAGGAGGGTTAATTTATAACAAAATCAAGCTGTTTGTATCATATAACAGCAGCTGTCATCTGGTAACATGATCGAACGGTCTCTTTAAAGGCACAGTTCATGTTCCAGCCAGGAGACAGTGCTTTACCAGGATGGGGCGCTATCATTGAGAATGTAGTATGTCCTTTAAATCAGTGGCAGCTATATGGTAGTGTTCTCTGAACAAGTAGAATGCATGGATCCAACAAGCAAGAGATCAAAATAAAAGTCTCCCTACTAACCATCACTTCAAGTGATTTATTTGGGGACTCATGTATTTTACCTTTGCAGTTCTGTGTTCCGTAGGCTTAAAGCTTGTTGTTACCAAAGCGGGTTTGCCTCTACGAGGGAGACATTAACATTCTCCTTGACCTAAAAGCTAAAGTCACTGTCTAAGCATTTCAGACTTTTCATGCCGGAGAACCAGTAGTCAAAAAGAGTCAGTAATGTGACAGGTGTAATTGATCTTGACTCTCAGGAAGAGACAGCTACTTGGGGGGCAGGTAGGAGTACACCTGACACCTAGGTGGTTTGCTTTGGCTTCTCTTGGCAAGTCCTTATCTAACTGAAGAATACGTGGTGACCAGGGACTTGGATGCCTAGGGAAATAGGGGTTAAAATCCAGCTCACATCACCAGATGAGCCACCAAGACAAACAGAGATGCTGGCTGAAGATGAAGGGAGTCTAGATTGGATATTAGAGGAGGAAGACCCTGAGGATCCAGTGCAGCCTTGACACCAAATACAGAGGCAGGTCCTGGAGCTCTTTCCAATGACCTTCCTCTGATAAATGACCAAGAGAAAGAAAGGCTCACAGAATTCCTGGGGTTGTGCTCCCAGATCTTACACAAAGAAGTTAATAAGAAAGTGCACATTGTCCACTGTGATGGGGACTATGGTCCATCAGACAGATCCCTCTGCAGGGCTTCCTCATTCATGTTCAGGGAGTGCTAGCAAAAGGCATCCCTCAGCTGTAAGCCCTCCACAGAAAGAAATGGACTCTAGTGAAGATAACAGCCTCACTCAAGCTCATTTCTTCTTCCAAAGACAGCCAGGAGTTAATGACTGATTATCACAGGGGCATGAATGCCCTGTCCTATCACTTCAATTTGAGGAATTCTGAAATTCCATCCCCAGCTCCAGAGTTTCCCACGTGATTGGCTGAGGACTTCATAGGACTACATAGCAGTTCAACTTTTCCCTCTTTCCAGTCTTGATTCCTTCTCTTCTTTCTTTAGGGTATTAATCCTAAGAACACTCCCTAAATAGACCCTGCTAGCTAACCTCCACAGCAGAGTCTGCTTCCCAGGGAAACCAAACTGTGCACTGATTTCTTTCTTATGGAAATTTTTATTCTATCCCAAAACTCTTGCTGGGAACATCCAGAAACTGTTTCATTTCAGTTATGGTAATTTTCTATTCTAAAAGTTGCCGTGTCATTCTTTTTATAGTTTCTGTATATCTGATAAGACTTTGTCTTCACATATTAAAACTGTATTTTCTTATAGTTTTTTAAAACGTTGATAGCAACCACTTTGTGTTTATCTATAAAGAGTTTAGAGTTTGCTTTATATTATTTTTTTCTTGACCATAAGTTACATTTTCTTTTTTCTTTATAATTCTGGTGATTAAAAAAATGTGAAACATTTTGGATAACACAATCAAGTGTAAAGAATTAGAACCCTGGTACCCATCCTCAAAAGAATGTTGATTCTTGTTTTAGCAATCAGATCAGTTAGTCAATTACTATTCAATCACCTTGAACTGAGTAAACTTTTATGCTTGGTTTGTGAAAATGTGAAAATCAGTAGAAACTTCAAGTGTTTTACAAGCCTTTCTAACTTTAAGAGACTTAAACTCCAAATGTTAAAGAGATCTCTGAGATCTCTTTAAACTTTATTTTAGGTTTGTTACAGTGGGTGTAGAGTATATTTTGTTCTAGGGCATGGTTCATGCTACCTTTCTAATCACTCATGGTTGCCATGGGTGTTAATGAGATCTACAAAGAGCCCAGCATTACCCTAAGTTTACTGTTTCTCAAATCAGTGGCACTTGCTATCTGGAATATCTTGGGTGGCTTGTACAGCATGTATACATGTACGCATACCTCTTTAACATGAACTTGCAGGGGATCTACACACGGGCTTCTGGGGCTTTCTACAAAGCTCTTTTCTTTGATCCCTCCACCAGGCTGCTCCACAAAAATTCCAACTGCTTCAGCTGCAATATAGTCTGATCTCTGCATTTTCAGTTTAACAGGATCTCTGTGATTTGCTTTTTGCCATAGAGTCAGTAAATTTTCCCCCAACAGAAAGCTGGTGGTCATGGGACTCATTATGTGAGTTTCTTTCTCGTCAAGGGTTGTCATCTTGCAATGATCATTTTTCAGTGCATGAAAACACTTGCTTCATATGTTTTGTCCAGTTACATATTTATTTGTTGCAGGAGGGAGAGTCTTGTTCTGGTACTTTATCCTGAAAAGAAACAGAAGTCTGAGAGAATGTATCTCTCTGTACATTTTTCCTGTTTCAATCTTACGTTTGCATGAACATGTGAATTTGTTCTTTTCTTTCCCCAAAATAAGTACAACAAATAAGTTGCAGAATTATTTATTCCATATTAAGTTGAAACTTTCTTGGGCAGATATGTGTTGATATTTGACATCTTGTGAGGAATGCAACTAGATTAGGAGTGACACCTGTAAGGGAAAGGTAAATGTGTGTTTTGGGGTAATATGCTAATACTATAAAAGGGTTAAGATAATATATTCTTACTCTAAATATAAATATTTCATGAAGTCTCCCCAGACTTCTTCTTAAATCAAAGCATAACCAGTCTCGTTTGCTTACAGGACTCCTTTAACTTATCAAACATTCTATTATAGTCTGTGTCATAGGGATAGTTTTGTTTTGTCCTGTTTTTCCTTGTTGTTTTTGATACTGTGTAGCCAGTCTTATATAACAGCATATTCAGTCTGTTTATTCCTGTCTCCTTTTGAAATAGAGATACCACACAAGGTAATACTAGAAGTCCTGCTTTGCTCACTTAAATGCGGAGGGCTGCCAGGAGTGATGGTAGAAGGGCATTACTGGTTGAGAATATCTCATCCTCCAAGATTTCCATCTCTGAATCAAGGGGAGGAATTATAAGGCTCTGAAAATCATGATGAAAGATCAGCAGTAGCACCAAATACACAAATAAATTCATGCCAACTAAAATTTACAGGGATATTCGGGTTTTTCCAAAGACTCTATCTTTTTCCACCAATGACAAGAACAAATGTCAAAATAAAGAAAAGAATCATATACCTGAGAAATAGCCCAGAATCAGTGAGTATGGAAGCTGATACCTGAGTGATACAAAGAACAATATGGTGAAGCAGTGTGTTGAAAAATGCCTTCCACTTCCTTCTATTTGCTTTGCTCTGCTTCCATTTCAAATAAATGATTTTGTTACTCGTTGAGGCTTATACCTCTTTATCCTCAGGATAGCTGTCCTCAATGTCCCCTCTCTTCCACTTGACACTTGTCTGTCTAAATGTGGAGTCTTCAGAGGGGGAGAGAGAGAGGCAGGGGGATAGAGATGGAGTAATAGAGACAGAGATGGGGAGAAATAGTGATAGAGAAAGTGAGGAGGAGGTTAACAATATAAACATCATGACATCGGCAATAAAGGCATTTCCTTAATTTTGGCTTCGAGAAAGTAAACACTGTCTCTCTCTTCTTCACCAGCCTCTTGACAAAACCAATAAATAGCCTGGTTGTCTTCCACAAAAAGCTTGAGTGGCATCAGTAAATCCTACTAGGAACTTGTAGGAGAGAGCAATTAATTCTGCCAGTAATGAACAAAGGAGAGAGACTGTTCTCATAGTTAATAAAGATATATCTGAGCCTGGGTAATTTATAAAATAAAGAGATTTAACAGTTTCACATGGTGGAAGACAAAGGAGGAGCAAAGTTATGTCTTACATGGTGGCAGGCAAGAGAGCTTGTGTAGGGGAACTCCCCTTTATAAAACCATCAAATCTCATGAGACTTATTCACTGTCACGATACTCTTGCAGCATTTGAAGAGACTGGTGTTAGAGTTGAGCAATGAAGTGTGTGCCCAGAGTAACAGCTCACTTGGAAGAAGTGCCTTTTTTGTTGATGGAATTCATTTATTCATTCATTCATTCAACAGTTATTGAATATGTATTTAAATTGCCCCAGACAGTGGGAAAACAATGCTGATCAAAAATAGGTATTTTACCTGTATTCATGGAACTTGGATAGAGTGTGTGATAAATACTTAAATAAGCATGAAAATACAATGACTAACAATTTTAAGAACCATAGAGTTGAAGCACAAGCTACCATAAGATTAGTGACAGGGAAACTGACCTACCCTGAAACTCCAGCAAGGCCTCTTTTATACGGTGAGATTGAGTTCAGATGTGATTATGAGAAGCGTTATATTCGTGAAAGGAATGGCAATTGTAACACCACAAGCAAAGACTACATTGTAAGTGAAAGGGAAATGTATGTAGACTAGACGTCAAGGGGGGCCAAACCATGCTGGTTACGAGGCAACATAAAGACTTTGGAGTTTATATTGAAGAATTTAAATAAAATGTAAAAATGCTCAATCAAATTTACATTTTTTTAAAGTTCACTCCTAATGCAGTATGGAGAAAAAAATGGTGAATGAAGGGACACACAGACTTCTTTTAAAAAGCTTGTTCAGAAAGATTGTAAGAAAATGTGATGGTTTGCCCTAGGTGACAGCAATGAATATAGAGAGATCTGAAGAGATTAGCAAGATATTTTGAGGGTGAATGGAAGTGATACCATACTTTTAATCAGCTAGAAAGGAGACAGGGTGATGGAGAAAGAGTTACCACTGGCACCCAATTTCTTTAAGTATGATAGGTATTGGTGTTATTTACTAAGATAGAACTGTTGGAGGAGGTGTTGGTTAGTGAGGAAGAATGATACAGTGGTGGATGGTAATCAACTCGGTTCAAGTGTTAACTTTGAAGTGACCGTGAAAATGGCAACAGTACACATACAATAACCGTTGCTTCATCTTCTCTGATGAAGATGTCAAGCTAGATCATTATGATAGGCAACACTGAACAGACGGCCATTGGCATGTGGCTACAATAACCTAGGGAGAGAATGTAGGCGAGTGTGCTTGGGTACTTCACCATTACAACGCTGGATGAAGGAGGATAGATCTGTAAAACAGAATAAGAAATAGTAAGTAGAGAAGCAAATGAAACATAGGAGTGTGGTGTCACAGAGTTCAAGTCATAAGAATATTTTAGATAATATGGAATAGGTCAATGTGAAAAAAAGCCAGTGAAGAAAAAATATTCAGTCATTCTTGCACAATGAAGTGGGCAGTGTTGTCAGAATGTAGGGTGTACCCAAGATTCTGCAGATTCTGGAAAGACTATAAGAGCAATTGCACCACTATGAGCTATCAGTGTGGTATTAGTACATTCATCATGTGTTATTGTATTAGTACATTCATCATGTGTTATCTTTATTTACTCCTCAAAACAGTCATATGATCTGGGGATTATCTGTTCTGTTTTGCCCATTGGAAACAATACCTAAGAAGCCAATACTGACTTATTGCACAGCCTGGTCAAAGTCTCATGAATGCCATGAAAACTCTGTCTAAGTGGAAAGAAAATGAGACTATTTCCTTCTTTCAGTTCGTTGGAAAAATGGGTGCTGGGGAATTTGAATTTATCCTCGATAGCTATTAAAATGGGATAATTCCAAATGAGAGGGAGCCTCAAATCAGCAGAGGAAACTGATGGCAGAAGTGGATCATTGCCCTTTATGTCTCCACAGGAAATCACTTATTACCTAAAAGTTACTTGCAAATGAGAAAGATAAGTTCTTTTGACTCCTATTTAAATATTATGCTAAACAGAAAAGTTGATAATCTATGTACTGCTTGTTTTAAAGAATAGATGGAAGCATTTCATTTTTTTGTTAAATGCATCTATTGTGCATTACACCCGTAGTATAGAGAAAGCCCATATCAAGTCCAAGCAACAATGAACAAATATAGTCAGAGTGTGTGAGAGCAGCTACCTATAAAGATTCTCTCCACCAGAGAACATCCCAGGCATGGAAGTGACACACTGCCTACCAACTGCCTACATTTGATTTTATAAACATCCTCTTTTCTGTGAGTAAACCATATATGTTGGTTTCTTCTGTTATTTTGTATGCAAATAGTCATCACTAAAACCTATCTGTAATTTCAGTGTGAGAATACAGGTCTTTTCCACATAAGAAAGGGAATACAAATCCAAATTTGGAAACATTCTATATAAAATCTTGGGTCTCTGCTTGGGTATATACTAGATGTTTAAACTTAGGAAAATGATTTAATTTCTTGGAGGTTCTGACTTCTGATCAGAAAATGAAGATGGTAACATTTTGCAGATGCTTTTGTGTTTTATACATGTAAAATACTAACATAGTACCAGTCACACGACAGACACTAAATAGATGATAGCAATTGTTTTCATTGCTGCCACTGTTTGTATCACAGGATGAAAAACTTCCATTTGTGTTTTAAGCAAGGACGTTCCCTTTCCAAACAGGCAAAAGAGTAAAAACGATCCCCATGACTTAAGAAAGACAGCTTTTTAAAGGTTTGCAGATATTTTTTAAACTGTTGTTCTTCTGCTAAAGATAATTACAATTCTCCTTAACCTACTATTACATTCTGAAATATATTCTGATTACCAGAACTTTTAGGTCCTTTGTATCTGCTGTATTTTTCTAGAAAATAGAATAAATAAGTATTATGGAATGGCATATTTTGCAGATAAATATTTATTAGAAGAGTTATGGATAGAAATTTTATGTAGTCTGTAATTACCTTTATTAATATAGAAATCGACATAGGAATCAGCATATTCCATAGGAAATATGGAATACATTCTGGAAAAGATTTCTGGCAGAATTATTTTCAATAATAATAATATATTTATATCAAGAATATATATCTATATATTGATATATATCAAGAAAAAATAATATATTTAACTATTTAAAGATAAATTAAATATTGAACATATTTTATAATCGGTAACTATGTTTAAAGATGCCTATGGCAGTATTTGCCAAAGATGCTATAATAGTTTCTAGGACTGTTGTAACAAATTACCTCAAACTGTGTGGCTTAAAACAAAGAAGTATATTCTCTCCCAGTTGTTGCCATCAGCAGTACAAAGTCTAATTAAGGGTGGAGACGCATGTCCTGCAGCTGTACTGGGGACCAATCCCTCCTCTTCCTCTCCCAGCTGCTTGCAGCTATTCATGTTCTTTGACTTGTGCATCTCTCTGCTTCATGGACTTTCCTGGGTGTGTCTCCACTATGTATCTGTCTTATAAAGATATTTGTCATTGGATTAGTTAATCATTGGTTAGCTATTGGTTAACCTAGGATCATCTCCCATTTTCCAGAACCTTAAGTACGGCTATGAAAACCTTTATTCCAGATAAGGTAACATTCACAAGTTCCAAGGATTAGGACACAGGCATATGTTTTGGGGGTAGGGGATACCATTTATCCCATTCCAGATGCTACTGGATGTACTGTGTTAAAATGTGCTCTGGACAAATGAATTTTGGATTCACTCCATGTTCTATTGCCCTCAGTGAGATTCACATTTGGAGAAATAAAACATCCTAAAGTAAACAAAATGGTTTCACTTTTTTCAGTACAGTAGATACATACTAATATATTTGGAGGCACTACTGGTCCATGGAACACATTTTTGACAACACCAGCCAGCATTTACACATACGAATATATCAGGTACAGAACCTTAAAAAGGCATGTTGTCAGTTTAATCTGGACCTACTGAAGTAACATAGGGATTTTTTGTTTGTTTGTTTTTTTAGACGGAGTCTCGCTCTGTCACCCAGGCTGGAGTGCAGTGGCACGATCTCGGCTCACTGCAGGCACCACCTCCCAGGTTCAAGCCATTCTCCTGCCTCAGCCTCTCGAGTAGCTGGGACTACAGGTGCCCGCCACCACGTCTGGCTAATTTTTTGTATTTTTAGTAGAGGTGGAGTTTCACCATGTTAGCCAGGATAGTCTTGATCTCCTGACCTCATGATCCACCCAGCTCAGCCTCCCAAAGTGCTAGGATTACAGGCATGAGCCACCACCCCTGGCCAACATAGGGATATTTTTAAAAGAAATTCCTCAGTAAGATTCATGAATGTAGGTAGTTAAAATTATTCCAGTAATCAAACTCCTCATTTATTATTGAAAATTATAATAAACTATGCTGTTCTTAGTCCCATCCTTAACTGACAATGAATTACAGAGAGTGATTTATTTCTTCAGCAAAATTATCCCTGGAAACATTCTTTACAACAATTGCACCAAGCATAACCCCATGAGCTTCATTTTTCCCACTTAAATTTTTATTTTGGCATCACTAACCATTAACATGTAAGCTAAATTTAAGCTGAGGACCACCTCACTCTGATCCACCCTACACACACTTAGGTGAAGGGACGCTATACTTTTCTGAGGTCGATTGTTGGTCAGTAAAGGGACTCAGATATTTCGCTGCATCAGCCAAATAATTATTTCTCCACCAATGATTCTGCTCATTCACCTCCTCTAACTCCTTTATTCACAGTGTATCGGAGTCTCTACAATGTACTTTTTATGGTGATCCTAACAGTTTTCTCAAGGACAGACATAATGGAGAATCTGCCCTAATCTACCTCTACATGGTAGGATTTTGTCCTCCTTTCTTGTGATTTGTGTCTTCTCAGTGTGTAGCAGAGCTAAGAAAGTCATTAGACATAAGCAGCAATTGAAAAACACTGGTAGTGTAGCATTTGCATTATGGATGAGATGTTAAGTAACATTTTCTCTGTGCATTCTGTTTAACTCAGTACAACAGATATTAATGGAATTCTATGTGCAGTGCCTATGATAGGCTAGAACAGGGCTCACTGCTGTAAGGAACAGAGATACATAAATAAATGCTGGCAGTTTATAGGGTTCTGGCTTTTCACTTCTTCCACTTCCTCGTCAAAGATCTGACTGATGAGCATGGCTATGTATTTGGTAGCCTAATAGAAAACAGATGACAATTTGGATTGTCTGTGCAAGCACATGATAACTGCAGTAAGCAACTTAAATAGCAAATTTATCCAGGCCTGGGGCTAAAGCAGAGGTCTTGGGTCACATAAACAGGTGTGCTCACAAAGAGAAGCAGAGTAGTAAGTGCAACGAAAATATAAAACAGCTGCATAAGAAGAGAAGGAAAGATAGTAGATCAGCCACTCTTATTATAGGCACAAAGAACAGAGTGAGGACAGGCCTCTCCCATACTCTCAATGGGAGGCAGAAGAAAGGGAGAGCTTGTCAAAGGTGGTCTTGCCTTGTTGTACACTTAGGTGATAATGCCAGTGGTGCACTGCTGTTCTGGACATGAGGCATGAAGGAGGGTGGATGTGCTCAACTTTTGTTATTGAGGCACAAAGTCCTGAGCCCCATGGAAGCTCTGATCTGCTCTTCATCTCTATGGAAAAAACAAAACAAAACATTCCTTCTAAAAGTTCCCAATGAAAGACCACAAGCGCAAATTCCATGTTCTTAGGCTTTTACAGGATGGAAACATGAGAAGTGATAGGTAAACTCCTTCTCATATGCCATTCAATTGTAAAACTGCATGCACAAGTAAGTACTATTATTATTACATTATATTTTGGGTATAATAGAAGTTGGTCATAAGGGAGTCTAATAGGAGTTGGTCATCCTGATTGCCACACACAAATTACTCTGTAAATTACAATTCAATATGAACGTGGCATTGGGAACATGTGTGTAAGGGTCAAAAAAAAGCTGAGGAAAAGCACTGAATACTTTTATCTCTAGGAATTTCACTAAAACAGGAAACTCTATAGGACATTTCAAGATAGAATATTTTTCAGAGATGGTGTTATCTGAATTAGGCACTTTAAATAAGTCTTATGTAATTAACTTTATTGGCTGACTTTAAACATTTAGTCTATTTCAATTCTTCTTTCATTGACTGAATTAAATACTCTTTAATAGCATCTACATTAAGCAAAGGACAAACAGAACTGCTATCAGTGGCAATGGTCACCTAATCTTACAATTCTCCAGGCCTAAAAGCTGCCTTCTTCCATGCTTGACATGCCTATGAGTTTACAATGGACTCTTCTACTGGAGCATGGATTAGAGGTGGCTCTTAGGACATCCTTACATGGAGATAGCTGTAATGCTAATGGCAGCTGTCAGTCTATCTCCCATACCCTAGATATTCATAAGTGCTCTTCATTTTCTGTTCACCAAAACAGAACTGTATCTTCATATTCTCATCCCCTCAGACCTGTAGTGTCTCACAGCGGGTGGAGGTGAAGATTATTCAGTGGCTCATTTTTCTCTAAGTTTTTTTTTTTTTTTTTTTTTTTTTTTTTTTAAGGAGGCTGGTTCAAGACATTACCTTACCTAAGTAGATAATTTAATGAATGGAAATACTCTTATGATAAAGTACAATTGACAATATATTATTAGGGTTAATAATTTTGAGCCAGACATATTCACTACCTTAGCAGTACCTTAATACCATTTTTCCCCCAAAGGATAAAAAATCTTAAATTTCCCTCAACAGCTTATAACCCAGCTTTCTTTGCTTAATCCCAACTTCTTTACTTTTATGTACTGAACAATAAAACTTTAAGAAATGTTCATTTATCAAACTTTGTTACAGAAGATAAGAAATCTCATCTATATGAAAAACCAGAGAAATAGCATTATGTATGTGCATACATGTATATTTCTGTGTGTTTGCACAAGCATGTATGTTTGTTGAACGGCGCTGGGGACCGAGATAGTATGAAAGAGATTCTGCAGATAAGAATGAAAAGTTAGGAAGGGTCATTACATGAAAGAACTTATATTCATGCAAATGGGCTTTAAATAAATTGTAATAGAACAATCAGGGTTTGTCACAAACAATTAAGAATGGAAGTTGATTTGTGAAACCTTTGTTTTATAATAGATGACAGATTAGATAGATTGATTATGTGTGTTTATACTAAGCATAAAATGTACTTCTTTTTTATTTTTATTTTTTATTATACTTTAAGTTCTAGGGTACATGTGCACAACGTGCAGGTTTGTTACATATGTATATATGTGCCATGTTGGTGTGCTGGACCCATTAACTTATCATTTACATTAGGTATATCTCCCAATGCTATCCCTCCCCGCTCCCCCAACCCCACAACCCCGGTGTGTGATGTTTCCCCTTCTGTGTCCAAGTGGTCTCGATTGTTTCAATTCCCCACCTTATTGAGTGGGGACCATTGTAGTGTTGCTTTCTGCCCTTGTGTATAGTTGGCGTGAGGATGAGTTTCCAGCTGCATCGCTAGTGCGGCGCTACAAAGCACCATGAACTCATCCTTTTTTATGGCTGGCATGAGTATTCCATGGTGTAATGTGTCCACAGTTTTCTTGATCCAGTCTATCATATGATGGACATTTGGTTAGGTTCCAAGGTCTTTGCTAGTGACATCAGTGCCAGCAAGTAACCATATATGTGCATGTGTCTGTTATAGCAGCATGATTTGTAATCTGTGTGGCTATAGACAGTACATGGGATGGCTGGGTCAAATGGTATTCTTGGTCTATCATCCTTGAGGAATCCGCTCCTTGTCTTCGCCAATGGTTGAACTCAGTGTACTGCTCCCAAGCCAAGCTGTGTAAAAGTGTTCCTATTTCTCCCACATCTCTCAACACTGTTGTTCCTGACTTATGGTCCACCATTCTAACACCTAGTTTGAGCA
The DNA here is from genome assembly GCF_001698545.2 of Rhinopithecus bieti. NCBI lineage: Eukaryota > Metazoa > Chordata > Mammalia > Primates > Cercopithecidae > Rhinopithecus > Rhinopithecus bieti. Next base: position 2,156,829 of record NW_016806392.1, on the reverse strand, counting down.
TGTATCTCATGTGGTTTTTGATTGCATTTCTCTGATTGGCTAGTGATGATGAGCATTTTCTTTCATGTGTCTGTGGCGTGCATAAATGCTTCTTTTGAGAAGAGTGTCCTGTTCATTCGTCCACCACTTTTTGATGGGGTGTTTGTTTTTTCTTGTATATTTTGTTTGAGTTAGTTCTTTGTAGATTTTGGATATTAGCCCTTTGTCGGATGTACTTCTTATTGTCCATATGAGCAAAAGTTTAAAAACTAACAACTTAGAGAGATTAAATGTTTATCAGTAGATTATTACTATCTACTTCTTATTTACATTCCTTATATAAAAAATTAGTGTGAGAGAATCATATGCAAATACAGCTGAGGAGAACAATAGCAATTATGAATCTAACATCCACAATTTCAAGTTGATGGGGGGAAGCGAGACCTGAGATGCAAGTGTTTGTCCAAGGTCACACACGTGACGGTCAGGGGAGCTGTGATCTACATTCAGGTAATGCTCTCCAGTTCTGTCATTGCTTTTATTCTGCCACTTACCACCATCATCAGAGCTAACTACAAATCTGTTATTGAGCTACATTGCTGTCTGGGGTGATAGCTAGGGTTCATTACCTCATGGCAAGAAACTTAAGGACTACAGCACACACAAAGAGTGAGTTTAAGACTGGAGGTTTAATAGGCAAAAGAAAGAGAAAGGAGAATACCTCTCTCCTGGGAGAGGGATGCCCGAATGGGACTTCCGGCCTATGTTGGAAGGCAATAGATTTTATAGACAGGTTTGAGAAGGCAGTGTCTGATTTACATAGGGCCCAAAGATTGGTTGGACCAATTGTGATGTTTACATAATGCTCGGGGAAGCTGGCTGCCCCACCCTAATCATTATGCAAATGAGGTTGTGGCGTGACTGGTGCCACATTGCCTGCTCGTTACTGTACACGTGGCTGTCAAAGAGAAGGGAACATGGAGCTGTCATTTTGAACATGCCTAATCCCAGGTAGTCTTTTTCTATTGGCACAACTGCCAGCATTCACCTTTGCAAGCTTCCAGCTTTCTTGTCTATGTCTGCAGCTCAATTTTACAGGCTGCTCTTTGTTAGAAAAGAAAATGATTTGGGGGCTGTTTTTCATTAAAAGGAAAATCTTACCAAGGACTTCCTTACCCTCACTATCTGCCTAAATAATTTCTTTTTAACTCCTGTATCACTATGGCTAATGGAAAAAAAAATTCATTAAAAAATATCGTGGCATAGGTAATATATTCTGTATTGTAGGAAATCTAAAATCTGTAAAGTGGGTTTTCTTTTAATTTCAGAATCTGCATCTTCCCCTGATCCCTTTTTTACTACAGTCCTTCTGTTTTTCTATTTCTTCATTTGCTGGTGCTCTGGGCATTTTTTTCACTGTGAGTCCTATATCCAGAGGTGCCACTCATGTATACAAATCTGAGCTGGGGGTGTTAAACAGTAATTTAAATGGTGATATTGTAGTTGGGATAATTGCTGCAGATGTTATGATTTATTTTTCCTATAGACAACAGCTTGACCCTAGCAACTAACACAATCCATCACCTGCTGTCAAGCAACCAAGAGCAAGAAAAGAAGTGGTGAGAAAAGGTACCACCAGCTCTGGAGTTTTATGGTCAGTAAAGTATGGAAGAACCAAAATAGGTTCTCAAAATAAATCAGAGCACAGCAAATACTTCTCTAAACCAAGTTCTGATTTTATACTATAGGAGAGAAAAAAAATGTTATATTTGAATATATTTTATAACACTGTAAGCTATGCTTAACTGAGAGAAAAATGTATTTAATAGTTTTTTGCAGTAATCAATATATAACTTAAGATTCAGAAATATTTCCTTTGAATACCTTTTTTTCCTTAAAATACAAAAAAACAGTACACATGTGTTTTTTTTTTTTTTTTTTTTTTTTTTTTTTTGAAAGTAGGGGTTTTATTGTGTTTATTTATGGTGAAAAATACCCAAGACAATAGTTCTCATTCTAAATTTATATTTCTGTATGTAGTATGAGTTTAAGATACTTAGAGTAATTACACAGAAAGAGGGAAAGTGTGAAGACTCAATAAGATAGTAGAAAAGTCTTTTATTGAAATAAATTTGGAAATACTTCAAAATGTAGAAAACTTCAATGATTAACACAAAAAGCCTGTAGTCACACAGATGATCAACTGTTGTTCACACATTTGCTTCATATTTTTGTAGATATAAATACTTACTGTGCTAACTGGTGTATCAAGAAAATATACACTATTATTGTTAGTATGGGTGGAGTTTAATTGTAAGAATTTGCCAAGAATAATTTATTTTATTTACTTCCTTTTCATACTAATTAGTTCATCTTTGATTTGTCAGAATAGCAAATACAATACATATACTTCTATCTCAATTTGCACCTTGGTCAGAGAGCCTCTATTGCAGTGCTTCCATGTGGCTGCTGCTCACTCCAAGATTGGGCAGCCCATAGTCTTCAATAAATAGGAATATAAATTGTTTGCTTCCAAAAGGGATTAACACAATTTAAACCCTTGCTAGTCTTATGCAAACATTCCTGTTCTTTCACATACATGCCACACTTGTTTAGCTTTAATAATTTTTCCATTATAATAGGCACAAATAGTATTTCATTTAATTCCCATTTTAATGATTATTAATGAGAAGATTTCTTTGCAGATTTAGCCACATTTTACTTTATTTTTCTGTTAATATCCTTTTAATATGTTTTGCCTATCTTCCTATCAATTTGGTTGCTTATTTTATTGCTTTGTAAAATTTAAAAATATTCTAGATACTATTGTTTGTTAGATATTTTATACTAGCTATCTTATGCCTGGCTCTTCAGCAAATAATGTTCTATTTTTATTAATTGGTTCTTCTTAGATTTGCCATATAAAATTCATCTTATTTAACACAGTGTAAAGTTAATCAATATTTCTATTTCTGAGCAAGATGAGCCTCTTAGAAAGATTTAATATATTCTTTCTCATCTCTCATATTACTTTTGAGTAATATTCATGTACTATATGTTTTTAAACTTCTAAATTATTTATAATTGCCAGATATAATCAATATTTTCTTAGATTTACCACTTCAGTAACAATTGCTTTGCTCACTATTACTTTTTCTGTTTTGTTTACCTCTTCAGAAAAAACTGTTCTTTAATCCATTTTTGAAATTACTTACATAACATTTAAATTAGTATTTTGGGAGATATTTTAGCTATATCTGGAATTCTAGGTTGAGAATTTTGGAGAGCTTTGGTTTTTTGTGTATTTTTAAAAATGTTCATTCATTTTGGCTTTTCCTCATTAATTAACACTAAAGATTTTCTTTCATTGCCACAGGCAATGTATATTTTGTATATATGGATGACATCTTTATAGATATGCATGTATTGCACTCTCTTCTCTGAAATATATGCATTTATGAATTCCTATTAGGAAATTTTATAATAAGTACCTGGTTATTATTTCAATAAAACCATAGGTTAGTAGTATTTTGCTGATGTTATTGTTGTGTGGATAACTGAGGTATAGTTAAATGCCTGGAGGTAAACATTTTTATATTCCTCATGTTGTTATCCTTGATTTATGTAATCATGTTATCCCTTATATTTACTCTCTACTGGAGAACATATGGAACTAAGTAAGACTAAATAAAGCATATCATAGTCAAAATGTTCCTGAGTTCCTAATTTAAACAGGGATTTTTCTTTGCTGAAGTCTCAGGCCTGGTGTCCAGAAGAGAGAGACCCACAGAAGAAACACTGAAATTTATTTTTCTCAAACTCTTGATGGCAGTTATTTCTGCATATCTTGGAAATGCATTGTTTTATAATGGTTGCTTTTACGTGTTGGAGACTCAGTAAGAGAGAACTGGTAATTAATTCACATAGAAAGTACTTTGTATTTCAAAAGTATTTATAAAAAATTACTTCTGTGACCTGGGCTTGGGACACTTTATTAAGTGTCCAGATCAGGAGTTTTTCAAGAGACTGCTCTTTGCCTCAATCCATTATCTCCCAAAACGCCATTGTTTTGTAGTCCCACTAACATTTATCACATGCATTTAATGATATGTCCTTTGTCCACTCTAACGGTCAGAAATCTGTGGAATATTCAACTTAAAAGAAAATCTCTAGAGCCCAATATAGTAAGTGTCTATATCGTTGTTAAGTTCACAATACATATTTGCTGACTGCCTCTGTGACTGAATGGCTGAATTAATGAGGAGTCAGCCATGCCCCGTCAGGTG
>NW_016806392.1:2122564-2147564 GCF_001698545.2 Rhinopithecus bieti | reverse complement strand
ATGAAAGTTATATTGACCTTTATTTTAAAATCTCTTATGGACATTAGATAGTAACACTGCTCTTTCAGTAACTTAGGGTACTTCGCAATTCCTTGAAAATACAGCACTGTCAACTGAAAATCGTTTCTGTTTGTTGGTTGTTTCTTCTTTTCTTTTTTTCAGTGGATGTGTCCGTGTGCTCAGGCCCCAGTGAAAACATGAAGTGCATATGAGGACATGAGGGTTAAGGGGATCTCCAGGGCTCCCTTTTCCATTCTCAGAATTCCTTATGATATATAAGCCACATAGATTGCTCAATGCCGTTTATAAGAAATGTCATTTTTTTTTAAATCAAAGTAAGCGTGGCTTTAAATGAAAAGCCCCATTTCTCTTCTTTCAGGGGGCGTGAAGATGGTGACGATGAGGGTCAGGTGGCGAGCCCACCTGCTCCAAAGTTCTAAAAGAAATGACCCCGCCTCATTGTGTGGATGTTTCTCATCCTTTTGCTTGATGTTGAATGGTGTCGCTGCCAGTTTTGGAAGTCTTTACCTCTTTTATGCTGTGACGGCAAGATGGAATTCTCTTGCTCAGCCTTGGGATTGTGGAGATTAGGTTGGGAAGAGCTGGGGAGGGCAGTGTAATGCCATTTGCCCCAGGCAGTCCCATGGGCATCCCGTGATTGACCCTGCTCTTGTGGGGCCAACAGTGCCTATGTCTCTGTCCCTGGGACAACAGCATTGTCCTAGCCCACTGCCACTCCCACAGCCATCCCTGTCTGCTCATCCCTGCCTTCCTGAATTTTATTTCACAGATGAATTGACTGTGGGGAATTTCTTGTCAGTTCAGCTTCAGGGACACCTTCAGACCCTGGATTTAGGAAAAGAGCATCCTTAGAAATGCAATAGCTAGCTTCCCATTTCTGAAATACGAATAACACACTTCTTCCAAGGAGAAAAGCTATCTGTTTGATTAGTCATACTTGCTACATTAAATTTTCAATAGTTCCTCTTAAAAAAATCTCTGCAATGAAAATGAAAATCTTGTGAGCTATAGGAGAAATATTCCCAAATGTATTATATTTCTAGCCTGGTTAAAATAGTTGATAAATGGTTATTTTAAAAATTTTCACATATATATATATATGGTGAATTTCATGGCAGTTGATATGTTCAATAATAACAGTACTGGGTATAAAGTATTGGATAATGCAATATGCTAGAATTACTTCCATTTTCTGAATGATAAATCCAATCTAATTAAGTCTGATTTTGAATGCTGTGGACTTCAAATGAGTTTTTAAAAATATCTTTCAACTGCTTACCAGCCCTTATTTAGTATGCCATATTTTGAACGCTTTATTCTTAAACAGTATCAAATATATTATCCAAAGCATTTGCAGAAAAGAAGAAACTTTTTTCTCTACAAATCGCTGTAAGCAAAGATCATTTTTCAAGCTAATGAAATCTTAGTATTTTCCAAATAATGCTTAGGGAAACATCAAAGGAAAGAACAGTAAATACCATTTCACATGTAGACATTATGGAAAGTAAATATTTTTCACTAGATATTCATAAAGATAGCAGCTATACATGAATTTGTATCAACCAGCTTAAAATCGCTTTATACAAAGGATCCATCACATTGGACTCATTGTAATTTCAAGGAAGCCCAGACAGATACTAATAGATCATGTGGCTGAGAATGATATATTCCCAAAAATACTTGTAGTTAAGAAAACAAAAGGTAGATAATATAGAGAATCATTGTATAACTTTAACATCCATCAACTTCCTCTACTATTATTTTTATTAGGCCATGATGAAATCTGTGCTCATCAAGACTACATTCTCTGTAGAGATTTACGGACAGGGTCATTAACAAAGTTAATGAAAACAGTCACAGAGACTCCGGATGTTCTCACTGTGGAATAATTCAGATCGAACGATGCATCACAAGACTTGTTAATTATATCAGAAACTAAAAATATGTAACTTTCAAATTACCATTGCATATTGTCTCTAAAATTTATATGTTTGAAATAGCAGAACGTTTCATTTTTAAAGGGCTTCACAAGCTTAACACAGTGCGTTTTAGGTTTGGAGCCAAAAAACCTGAGTTTTAATTTTTCCTTGCTGTTTATTAGGATAATGTATTTAATTTGATCACAATGATAACAGTTAATATCTATTTACCTATACTATGTGCCAGGTTCTGTTTGAATGCAATGTGTTGGGCACACTATAGACATATTTTACTAAGGGCTGCCAACAACTCCATCTGACAATATTATTCCCACTGCATAGAAGAGGAGAATGAAGTTGGGAAGGCTGGGGAAGAGACAGGTCTTAAAGAAGGCAGCACATCATCTCTCAGATATTGTCTGAGGCTGCATTCATCACCTGTAAAACTGAAATTGTGGTACCTCTCACAAAAAATTGTTGAGAGAATAAATGAGAACATGCATGTGAGGGTGCCTTATGATATAAGTAGGATGGTACAAATATTAGCTTTTACATAATATAGACCATATTCGTAAAATCATAATGTTCAAGATAAATCTGAAAATAAAGCTTAGCAGCGTTATTAATTAGTCAACGAATTGGAAGGAAGCCCAGTGCAATAAAATGATGCAGAGCATTGGATTCCCCTGCATGGGGTTTCTACCTCTGCTATCATGTTCTCCGAAGCACAGTAAATCCTCTGGCAGGTAGGCAGTAGCTACATCAAAGAGCCAGTGAGAATTTAGAAAAAAGCTTGAACTTGGAGATCTAAAACAAAAAACAAATCACATGGATTAAAAGAGAGAGATATTCGTGATTAACTTAAACAGACAGACTAGCCCTTCAGCTTAGCAACACAAGAATGACTGTATTAATAAATAGGAAGGAAGATATATTCATCAGAAGGGACTTGGTCCATCCTAAGGGAACAGCAAGTGCAGTCACTGAGATGAATGTGGTCATTGGAATTCATGTTCTGGTAGGGACAACATAATATTGAATGGTGGAGCTCAAGCATTGCAATCCTAGCTCAGCTGATGCATAACACAGCAGTATTTGGTAAAATCTGTATTTGTTTTGCTTTTAAGTTTTCTGTGGTGTCACAGTGTCAAATAATGATGAACACCTTAGGCCTTGCAATCAGATATGGTGGGTGGGAATTTCAGTTCAGACTTCCACTAGCTGCCTGGCCCTTGAGTACTTAGCATACCTATTCCTCATTTGCAGACTGGGGATAATAACAGAAGTCATAGAGTCCTCATAAGTTATAACTTGGGATAGTAACTGTAGTAATAGTGTCCTCATGGGGTTGTTTTTAATATTTAAGGAGAGAACTTACTTAAGGCCTAGCTAATTCCAGGATATACAGAAAAAGAGTTTCATAAGTGGGTGTCACTTTCTCACACAACAAAAAGGCACTAAGCAAGTTTTTAAAGTTTAATTAGGCTTCTTGTATGCATTTGCCTGCAGAAAGAGAATGTGATGGCATACAGATATTTACATTCCTTAATGAAAATTACTGAACTGCAAGAAAACTCAAGTATTTTCATTTCATAAATAATGTGAAAGAACTTTTAATGTTGATTCCAGTGAAATCTGCAAAGTGAACACATTGATAATCTCCTTTTATGATTTTTTGTGACCTCTACAAATGATTTCAATGTTTAAGGCATAACAAATATATATATTCCTGATGTTACATAAACCAGCCATTCAAAAGATGATATAAATAGATGTAAGTACAACAAAGTGTGTTTTCATAACAGTATCGCACCTCTAACTTTATCATTTACTTAATTGGTGGGTAGAAATTCCCATGGTCTTTTCATGTAAGACAGTTCCCGTAGGTAAAGTACCCGTGGTTAGACACAAGCATGGATTAGGTAATTCTGTATCTCTATTGCTGCAAAGTTGTTCATAGAGTTCTTGTTCTTACAGGGCTCTTCTCTTTGTGCATCCTATTCTAACCAAGGTAGTGGAACAATTGCTACATTTGTAGAATGGAGAAATTGCCCATGAATTGCAATTCAGAAACAGTTGCTCTACAAACTTGTTTAAAATTTCAACCTGAAGACATATAGCTACCTGGATTAGCAACATAGCCAGCAAGACCAATAGTGTAGTAAAATTTTTACAGATCTTTTTCTCCTAACTAAAACTCTTTGTATTTCTAGCTAATGGCTTTTTAGAATTCCTTCAGAAGGGATAGCTGACTTGTTCTGGGGTGTGCTTGCGAGAGAGAGAGGTGGGTCTTGTGTTGTCTACCATTACTATTTCAAAACACAATTTTGGGTCTCTATAATCCACCATACTGGAAAATAGGGTACCTTGTGAAATACGTTTCACATTTCTGGATTCATTTACTTGTTTGTCAAATGAGAGGTTAGGAGACAAGAATTAAGATAATTTTATCAAATAATCTTAGTGTTCTCTGACTTATCACAAATAAATGAAAATTTGGCTACACCTCCCAAATAGTACTGCCAGTTATATGATTGCAAATCCATAATCTATTTAGCCTGCCTACAAATAGTATCAGTCATTTAGCCTGCTCACTTGGGAACAATCATTAAAATTAGTGAGGAAAACCACAGTGTTTTTTCACTTTAATTGCACATCCTCTTCATCATAAAGAAAGCATGTCAAGGAAATATCTGCATTGTAGAGACATGCTCTACCAGAGATAGTTATGTTTGGCACAAATATTTTAATTAGATTTTCACCTTCACTTTTCCTATGGCATATGCTTTAATACTAGTAGCTTTGGAATATTTTCACTGGGAGAAATACTGTAAAAAGTTTGTATTTGCACTAAATCTCTTCTCTAAAACTCTTATTCTCAGTAGAAAATATGTTATTTAGAGCTAATAATTAATTTTATTTTCTGATGAGAGTTTGATTCATTAATATCAATAATGAAGATAGGGTGAAGAAAACAAATGCGTAATTCTACAAGTCTTCATTTTCTTGCTCTCAGGATCAGGTTTCTGTCAAATGTCAGTTAATTTTTTTCAAAGTAACTGTTGGTGATTGGGTAGTGAATTTCCAAATTAACCACAAATAGTTAGTAATAGTTTAAAATTCTGAATCCAAGTACTCTTTCATGTCATAAGACTAGTATATTACCTAAAGGGAGATTCTCTCCTTAATAGCTTTAGAAACTAATTTTAAAAATAATAATCTCAAATAAATAAATACATATAGATAAGCAGACATTTATATACACACACATCTGTACACATATATACAGAAGGTGCCTTATTTATAATGGTTCAACTTATACCTTTTCCACTTTATGATGGTGCAACCATTGTGATTTTGCTATACTTCAAATTCTAAATTTTGATCTTTTCCTTGGCCAGTGAATTTACACAATCAATTCAACACTTGATTATAAAATAGGCATTGTGTTAGATGGTTTTGTCAACTATAGGCTAATGTAAGTGTTCTGAGCAACTTTAAGGTAGATTAGGCTAAGCTATGGTGTTTGGTAGGTTAGGAGTATTATATGCATTTTTGACTTAGGATATTTTCAACTTACAATGGAGTTGATCAGGACATAAATTTATTATAAGTTGAGGAACATCGGTATACACATATACGTAAATATAGTAGAGAGAGAAATGGATAGATTGAGATACAGGTATATTGATATACAGGTTGAGCATCACAAACCTAAAAATCAAAATTCTGAAATGCTGTCATGAGGATTTCCTCATACTTGTTCAAGGAAATGCTCTTTGTTGCATTTCAGGTTTTAGATGTTCAGATTTGGGATGCTCAACCAGTAAGTATAATGTAAATATTCTAAAATCTGAAAAAAAAATAAAAATTTTGAAACACTTCTGGTGCTAAGCATTTCAGATAAGGGATACCCAACCTGTAGCACTTAAGCAGAGAGCTGATACAGGTTTCAACTTTTTAAAATTTGTTTATTGAATTTCACTGAATGAGCATACTATAATTTATAGACCCATTCAACAATTGATGAATGTTTGAACTGTTTCCAGTTCGGGGCTATAAAAAATAAAGATTCTATGAACATGTCTTTTGGTGGATAGAAACCTCATTGCATACCAAGAAGTTGAGGTGCAAGGTGATAGAGTGTACTTATGTTTAGCTATACTGGGTACTGCAAGATAGTTTCCAACAGGAATCTTTCATCAACAGTGTAAGAGAGTACAAGTAGCTCTATATCCACACTGGCACTTGCTATGGTAAGTGCTTTTACTTTTAGTTATTCTAGTTGGTGGGTCATGGTATTTAACGGTGTTTAATTTGCATTTCTCTAAGAACTAGTGACAGTGAGCCTATTTGCATTTATTCAACATTTTGAAATTCACTTTGTGAAGTGTCTATTTGAAGTTGTTTCCGGTTGTTTTTTTTTTTTTTAATTTGGTTATGTGTATCTAAAAAACCATTTGTAAGATTTCTTGTGTAGCCTAGCTGTGAGTTATTTTGTCAGGTATGCATTATGAATATCTTCTTTCAGTCTATGGCTTATAGATTTTCTTGCGTTCTTTCTTATTTCATGAACAAAAGTCTGATTTTTAATTCAGCGCAATTCATAGCTTTTACAATTTTGTATTCTGTTAAAAATCATAGCCTCTCCGAATTATTGGAAGCATTTTCCTATCTTTTTTTTCAAGCTTGATTGTTTCGGGTATGTGATTGATCTCAAATTAATTATTTGCATGCTTAAAATTAAGGTAATTGTTTTCCTCTCATATAGGCATTCAATTGACCCAGCACTGTTTATTGAAAAGGCTATCCTTCTCTCACTGAAATGCAGCAAAGTTGTTGTCTTAAATCAGGCCATTAAACATTTGTGAGTTTATTTCTGAATTACTTATTCTATTCCTTTGACCTCTTCGTTTTTTTTTTTCTTTTTTTTTTTTTTTTTTGCATCAATATCAAAAAACTACTTAAGCTTTACAGTAAGTGGTGATATATGGGAGATAAGGTATTTAGGCTTTTTTTCTTCTTTGGTATTGCTTTACCTACTGTAGGTCATTGCATTTTCATATATATTTGAGAATCAAGTCATCAGTTTACAAAAATATACCTGCTGAGATTTTCTGGGAGTTGTACTGAATCAATAGATCAGTTTGAGTATAAATTGCATTTTAGTACTGAGTTTTTGTTCTGTGAACATAAATGCATTCCTTCATTTATTTAGGTTTTTTATTTCTCTAACTGAGATTTTATAGTTTTCAGTGTAGAGGTATTATAAATTCTCAATTAGATTTATTCCTAAGTAGCTGTATTTTTATACTACAGTAAATAGTGTTTTAAAATATAATATTTTCAGTTGTTTGCTGCTAACATATAGGAATACAATTTATTTTACTATATTGAATCTGAATTCAGCAAACTTGCAAAATCGCTTACTATGGGTACTAGTTTGTAGTTTTGTGCATTGTTTTTGATTTTCTACATATACAGTATTATCATCTGTGAAAAATATCTGCATTATTTACACTCCAATTTTATAGTGTTTTCTCTCCTTACTGAATCGGCTAGAATCTCCAAGACAATGTATAGATATAGATGATAGTGGACATCTTTTCTTATTCAGGGGGAACATATCCACTACTTTGCTATTTGGTATAATTTTATCTCTAGAAACTTTTGTGTAAATGACATTTATCATATTTAGAAAGTGTTCTTGTATTCATAGCTTGTGGAGAGTTTTAAAACTGTTTACTTGAGAAATGTTATTGTATCATATTGTTCTTCATATATTGAGTCAAATATAATTATTGTTTTTCTTTTCCTTTTTTTTTTTTTTTTTGAGATGGAGTCTCGCTCTGTGGCCCAGGCTGGAGTGCAATGGCATGATCTTGGTTCACTGCAACCTCTGCCTCCCAGGTTCAAGTGATTCTCCTGCGTCAGCCTCCCGAGTAGCTGGGACTACAAGTGCCTGCCATCACACCTGGTTAATTTTTTGCATTTTTAATAGAGACGGGGTTTCACTGTCTTAGCCAGGATGTACTCGATCTCCTGACCTTGTGATCCGCCTGTCTCTCCCTCCCACAGTGCTGGAATTACAGATGTGAGCCACCTTGCCCGGCCTGTTTTCCTTTTGGTCATAGTTTTTATATATTGCAACAATTTTGTAATCTTGCATTTCTGGGGGTATAACCCTAAACTATCATAATATATTTTAGTTTATGTACATTTTTTGATTCAATATATAGCTTTTTAGATTTTTTTCATTTAAATTATAAGAGACACTAGTCCATAACTTTCCTGTATTATGATGTTCTTGTCAGGTTTTATAATTAATATGTCCTTATAAATGAACTGGGAAATATTTTTTTCATCATTTCTTTATTATTATTACTTTTATTTTAAATTGACATATAATATTTGTGCATATTTCTGGGCTTACCTTAGTATTTCTATTCTGTGGCAGAATTTACATAAGATTTTCCGTATTTTTTTCTTATATGTTTGTGAAAATTCACCAAAGAAGCCACTAGGACTGGATTTTTTTTCTGAGAATATTTTTCTATTACTGATTCAATTTCTTTAAGATTTTCTAATTCATCACATATCAATTTTAGGCAATTGTGTTTTCAAGAAAGTTTTAGGTTTATCTGAAATTTGTATAAAGTTGTATCTTATTGTCTTTTTAACATCTTTAGTATTTGCAGTGATTTTCTAATCCTTACTGATACTGCTAATTTGAATTTTTTCTCTTATTCCCTTTGGAATTGCTAGGGGATTTTCAATTTGATTCAGCTTTCAAAGTGAAAAACTATTTTATTGTTAGACTATTGTCCATTACCTCTTTTCTATTTATTTTATTTTATTGTTTTTGATTTATTACTCGAGTTCCTATTTTTATTCGTTTCTATGTTCTTACAGTTCAGTTTTCTGTTCCTTCATTAACTTCTTCAGATGGAATCTAAATTATTGACTTTCATCTTCTTTCATGTAACACATGCCCTTAAAACAATTATTTATTTCTTTAAGGGCTGCCTAAATGAATTTCATGAATTTTGATATGTCTTATTTTCATTTTTATTCAGCTGAGATATCATCTATCAACTGTGACACTCTAACTGACATAAGGGTTATTGAGAAGTGTAGGTATTATTATCATTTTGTGTTTTCTGAGACAACGTCCCACTCTGTTGCACAGGCTGGAGTGTAGTGGTGTGATCACAGCTCATTGCAGCCTCAACCTCCCAGGTTCACACAATCCTCCTGCCTCAGTCTCCTGGGTAGCTGGGACTGCAGGCATCCACCAACAAGCCTGGTTAATTTTTAATTCTTTGTAGAGATGAGATCTCACTATGTTGCAGAAGCTGGTCTTGAACTCCTGGATGCAAGAAATCATCTTGTTCTGGCCTCCCAAAGTTCTGAGATTACAGGCATGAGCCACTGCATCCAACCAAGGAGTATATATATTATTTTGTATATGGTTAGAAAATTTTGATTACTATTTTTGGACATTAATTTCCAAAGAGGTCAGAAATATACACTTTATGATTTTAAAGGTTTTAAATTAACTAAAGATTGCTTTCCTGCCCAGAACATAACATCATTAAATTTTTCATGTGCATTGAAAAAAGTGTGTATTTGTTCTGGAAGTACTATTTTTCCTATTTATTTTTTTAGCAATAAAGTCAAGTTGTTAAAGCATGTTAAGGCATGTTGCTCAAAATCATTCAAATGTTCTACATTCTTACAATTTTTTTCTTCTCATTCTGTCAGTTATTATGGTAGCAAATGTGTTTATTCTTTGAGTATGTGATATTTGATTTGTATGTTAAAGTTATGTTATGGTTTTAGACATACAAAAGTTTAGGATTAGCATATCTTTCTCTTATTAAATTGACAATTAATCATTGTGAAATATCTCTCTTCAATTATGGTAATGAGTTGCCCTAAAGTCTACTTTGGGAGAGAATGTTTATGGCATATGTCTTTACCTTGTCTTCCTTTTCAACATATATGACTGATTCCTTGTATTTGGAGTGGGTTTTATATGCAAATTGACAGTTATAAATTTGTAAAATTCTAGTATGACAATCTTGGTCTTTAACTCCTAGATTTATTTGTGCTTAATGCAGTTAGTAATGTAGTTGTGTATAAATCTACCATCTGGCTCTTTTAACAGTATAATATCTATTATTCTTGCTTATATTATTACTTAAATCTTCATAAATATTTTTGACAACTATTCCTTGTATATACCACCCTATGTATAAAACAACCTATTTCTGTATTTTAACCTACATACAAATTCATGATGACTGTTTTGTATGCAAAATTTAGAGCTAAAAGTAGCCTCATTAATTATTGCTGCAATTTTCTCTTGAAATCATACTTAAAACACCACATATCTACTTCAGCTGATTGATAGAATTACAATGTATGCAGTTACAAGAGCATTTTCACTCCAAGCACCATATAAAATGCTCTACTGTATTGGCAATGAAAGCTACATTTGGTCTCTACTGCTTCCAAAGAATGCACTTCATTTGTCCCAGTAGCAGCTGGCCTGAAATACTGAAAGCAGAGGCAAGCAGGCTGAACACATATAGAGCTTCAGAAACTCTAAGGAAAAACTTAATGGAAAAAAATGTGTGCTTCCTTTACAGACTTTTCAACTTAAGATATATGCAAAGGATGATTAGTTCTGAAATGTTACAGCGAACAGTAGTGAAGTCCCAGACACATCTGTTATGAACTCCTATCAAGTGTGAGGCAAAAAAAAAAAGATTTCTGTTCTGTGGAAAATTTTACTGGGGCTTAAAGTATGGCAATTCATATAGGTACAAAGTTCTATGGAAGTCCACCTAATCTTATCTTTTTTTTTTTTTTTTAACCATGGAACAAAATTAATTGACTTTCTCAATAATTTTCTATATGTATGTCATTTTAACTGTTTCCCCATAATCCCTGTATGGCAAAATTGGAAATAAATGAATATATCTTTGTTTTTTAAACTTTTTCTCAAGATTTACACAAATAATTTTAAAAACATTATCCAAATCCCAGTATCAAGAGAGAAACACTGTTAATGACTTGGGCATTAACAGTGCCTATACACACACACACACACACACACACACACACATTTATGGCTCTCTCTTTCTCTCTCTCTCTCTATATATGTATAAATATAGTTATGACTAGCTATTATTTATGAAACAATATGAGCTATGTTTTATACTAACTCAGAATTTAAGAGTTATCACATTTACTCCTTAAAATATTTATAATTATAAAGTAGAAGTTATTTTCAACTCTACTTGATAGAAGAAAGAAAGACAAAAGGAATTTTAATAAGTTGTCCAAGTCATGCAGGGATTAAAGAACTGGAATTTGAACAAAGCAAGAAACCATTGAAAAAAATGTTAACTTTCCCTCACTGTCTTCTGTCTCTTTCTCTCCATCCATTTAAATAGATCACTCTGTTTATATATTTTCATAACTATTTTGTCTCTTTTCTTGTTTTATCTAGTTAAAGCCTCTGTATATTTGTGCTTAAAATATGTTCATATCTATAGTAATATTCTTTGTAATTGTCTATTATATCTTTCATCAATGTTTCATTTTTTACCTGACACTGTTATTTTGTTTTTACTATTTGAATCTTCTTTAAGAGTAAGTAACTAATTTGACCTATTCTCAGATTAGCCCTCTGACACTTGTTGTCATGAGCAATATGTTTGGTGTTACTTTTCTGATCTTATATTATGCAGTTTTTGTTTCATTGTTGGAAAATTTCCTCATGTTTTCATTTTTACATTAATGATCTGGGAGTTATAGTTAGCAAAGTTAACAATTATCTTTTAGAAAACATAATTTACTCTGTTTGGCCATGGTCTGTATTAAGAATATTTCTTCCAGACTATGTGCAAGCCGATCCATGATTTAGTTATGAATTATGAATGAATTGTGAATTATCTATTTTCTGTCTATCTGTTGATCTATCTACCTGCCTGTCCTCTACCCCCCTTTTCCTGTGGTCCTCTGGTCACCCAGTCCCTCCACACTGCAGCCACCATGTTGTGTGTGCTGTCTACCCATCTGACTCCTTCAGCTGCTCTCCCCTGCTCTCTCTTGCTGCAGTCACAATATATAAGGAAGAAAGAGTGTGTGTACTTTTACCAGTCATTTAAATACATTGAGTCTTTCATGTTATGAACTACTGGCAAAATAAGTTCAACATAATATTAGCTGGAGAATATTCAAAGTAGAAGAAATAAGCTGTGTGATAGAGGTCATGCTACAGAAAGACTGGGAAATCTATTAGAAAATAAAAACTCTGAGAAATAGAATTCTGCATGGTTAGTGAGATTATACAAGAAAGTACTTCTGAGATAGAGAAAGCAAATTATAATTATTAAATAAGAGGTATCATGTATTTAATTGCCACAATGGAATTGCTAAAAGTGTTTTGTTTGTGGAGGGGGGGAAAGCTTCCCAGAGGAGCTGGCATCTGAATTGGATTTGGAAAGATGAGTCCGCTTTCTCTAGGGACTTGGTCTGATGGTTTAAGCACTTTGAATATGCCAGGTGCTAACCTAATTTAGATAAGTTTCTAACTAGGCCTATGTCAATTCAGCAATTTATTTAATTCTTAACAAAACAGATCATCAAATTTTAAACCAGATGAGTGAATTGTTGTCCAAATGGATGCTTAACCTTCCAAAATATCAGGTCATTGCCAGTTGATTGCGTGTTATAATATCCTATTTTTTGCATCATAAAAATCACACCAGGTTGACATTTCCTTCGTTGCATTGCCCCAATTACCTTTTGTGAAGAAGTTTATGCTTCTTTATGAGGTTGTTTATGTTTTATCAAGCTCTGCCCACTGTGACTTTCGCTTCACTCCCTTTCATTTTCCAAGAGGAGCTTAAACCATCTGGCTCTGAGAGAGGGTGCATTGCGTTACTGTCCCAGTGAGTGCTTCTGACTAATAAAGAGTCATCTACAAGACATTTTAAAAGCTTGTATTTAGCATCACAAATGCACATATAAGTGAATTTCTGTTCTTTACACCAACATTTTGCAAGTACCTGGCTTGTTGAAACATGCCATTGGGAAAAACAATCTGTTTTGCTAATACTTTAAGCTCTTTAGAGGGTAACTTCTGTGCTTTCTATGCATGGTTTACTTTATATCTTATCATAGGGGAAGCAAAGAGAAAATCTGTTCCTGTGTGTCGTTATAAACACAGTCGTAGAAGAACTGACAGTTGACCTATTTTCTAGTAACTAAAAAACAACACACACGAAAGCTATCTTAGAACAAATTGAGATGGATGCTTTCTTAAGTATCAATGAAAAAAAGTCATTAAAATTAAAATATTTCTTTCAATAAATGACGATTATCTTTTCCTTGGAATTTTCCCTTTGTTTTTGTTACCGGGTAATTTCATAACTATAATTTAGTTTTTCTATTCTAATTTCCTATCTATTTTTTTCTGAATGAAAATGTCAGAGGGCCATGTTGCAATGAATAATTACTCTTGATTGCACAGGAAAGAGTACCATTAACTGTTCATCTATGTTGGAAAATCTCACAGTAAATGTTTATATAAAGCACTGCCCATATCTATTAAATGAGATACTTTGTCTTACTTGGTAAAGAAGAAAGTTGTTCTTAATGTATAATCGTTTTCAATTACTGTATTAATGAAAGGAAAAAATAATAATAGGTAACCTTAAATTTTTCATATCTTTCTTATTTCAAGGATTTCAAGTGCAGAATCAAAGACATATAGCCATAATAAAATGTAAAATCACAAGCCCTCAGAATGAGAAGGGATGCCGAGGAAAATGCCTTCCCTGTCTCCACCTCTCTGAAGGCAGAGCACTGAAGCTTCTGTGCATCTGGTGAGCACATGGTCCAGAACTGCCAGTTTCAGGAGCCCTGATTAACTTGCCATAGAGGCTGGCTGTGTTAGACTTTCACTAAGGCCAAGAGATTTATTTTGTTCTATCTTATTTCATTACTATAAAAATCTGATTCTGGAGAGTTGCTTATTATTATGAACTCCTGTTTGAAGATAAGGAAATGAAAAAAATGAAGACCTAGGGTACTTTTTAAAAAGTGATACTATAAATAAGGAATAAAATGTGAAGTTGTATGGTTGCCTGGAGTTCTTCTGCTTCTCTCACCCATGTCAACACATATAAATAAATAAACTCCTAAGTACACTCATAATCTAGGTATTAATACTGTTTCACCAATTATACAAAGCAAGCTCAACTAGCCATTTTTCTTGGTCCATAATTTTTTCAGTGATACATTTTTGTCAGTGATGAAAGGCTCAGCTGGAAAATTCTTGCTTAGGATCTCTCACATACTTGTAGTCAGATATTGACTGGGGCTACAGTAATCTGAAAGCTCAACTGGGCTGAACCCAATTGGCTTGTTGATCTGGTATCCAAATGATGCTGCCTGGCAGGCTGGAGCTCAGCCAGGAGTGTGTGTGAAACAGAGGAGGTTTCTTATGGACTCACAACCACAGCAGCAATGTCAGAGTTGCTGGACTTGCTTCATGTGAACTAGATCCTTCCGGAGAAAACATTCCCAGAGTTACAGGAAGAAGATGTAGGGCATTTTATCAGTTATCCTGATAATCACAGAGCACCACTTCTGTCACTCTCAATTAATCAAAGCAGTCACACACCTACCCAGAGTCAAGGAGATGGGACATGAATTGCATATCCTAATGAAAGATTGTTCAAAATTCACTTTTATGTTGCCACAGTATAGAATAGTGTGTTGACTTCATTAGCATCAGTACTTTGTCATCAATATTTACAAAGGTCTATTACTCTCTAAGGAAAGTTTAAGTTATATTATTATTTTCTGTTCTCTAAGTTTATGTGCAAATTTAACCTATTCTTCAGGATTATCTACATTACTAGGTAAATCAGATTTGCATGATATATCTATATCTATAAGTATCATGTTAAACGGATGACAAACCCCTTGGAGCAGCCTCCATATTACTGATCATACGCCAAAGGGTCTGTCACTAGCAAGGCAAATGGTAACAAGGCATTAACGTACGTGGGCTTCACATGGCATTTATGTGGTCTTTCCTTTGGAATACTTCATACTAGATCGTGGATCACAGTAAAGTTCTTCATTTTTCCTATTACATGAAACATCTATACCTTTCAAATGCAGCTTTATTTTGATGGAATTAGAAAAGTGTTGTGATTTGACTTTTGCCTTCATCAATTGTTTGGCCACAGTATGGAAATAATAGCTTGATATATACCTATCTGTGATTTATGTCAGTCCTATTATTTGTCCCCATTTTTGGAAAATAAATAATACTTTATGTAAGCTAAAACCAATAGTAAGTGCTATCAGAGAGACTGAAATTCATCCTTATTCACTTTCGGGCTCGAAAAAATACTGTCAAAAAGCATAAATCAGAATTTTATTTATAAAAAATGACTTTTAATAAAATGAATGCATAAACTTTTTTCTATATCAAATCCTATGGGAAAGCATGTGCATAAAAGCAGCAGTCAGCTGTCTCCTTCCCTCTGTGTTCCATCACACAGCAACAAGTCCCTCAGCTCCTTTTTTATTCTTCTAATAGTTGCTTCCACAGCTCTCTATTTACTTCATTCAAACCCTTTCCACCAGACGTAATATTTATGTCACTTCATCTTTTGTGAGATTTCTTTAAGCAGTACATGTGATTCTCTGTTTCTAGGCCATCATTTTCCACAGTGTGTGTCTGAATTCCCATCTTTCAGAGGGCTACCCACTGTGTCTCCCATCTCCCACATTAACTTCCCTTGCCAGGCTGTGACGATACCTTTTTCCCTTGCACTATAATCAAGCCTGGACTCATCTACATTTTAGAGACCATGTTGGCCAGGTCCAATTCTGGACCGTGTAGGGTACTGGGATTACTTTTAATATCTATTAGTCCGAATCATGGATCTTGACCCATCCTGAGAGGAAGGACCCTGCCACAGGAGACAAATAAAATTTTCTCTCTTTATTTCTGTTAATCATTGTTCAATGCATCATATTGTACCATGATGTGTTTTATAATTCTTTTGTATTAGTTTCTTGCTGCTATAACAATTTCCTGGCTAAAAGCTACTAAGGTAGTCAATAATTAGAGAAAATTAATGTCATATCATAGTTCCTTTCTAATCCCATCAAAATAAAGCAGTTCTTGAAAGGCATTGATGTTTCATGCAGGAGGAAAAATGAAGAACATTACTCTTATCCCTAACATAGTATGAAGTACTTCAAAGGAAAAAACGCATGAACGCCATGTGAAGCCCATGTAAGTTAGTGTCCTGTTACCATTTGCCCTGCTAGTGACAGGCCCTTTGACCTGTAATTTGAAGGCTGCTCCAGTTTGACATCAGTTTAACCTAATAGATATAGATATGGATACATCAAGCAAACCTAACTTACCTAGTGATGTACATCATCTTGAAGAATAGGCTATATTTGCATATAAACTTACAAAACTGATAAAAACGCAGCACAAATTTAATATTTTACAGTTCTGGGGGGTCAGATGGAGGACATTGGTCTCACTGGGCTGAAACCAAGGTGTTGGTAGAGCTGAGCTTCTTCCTGGAGGCTCTCAGGGACAATTTTTTTTTTTTTTCTTGCATTTACCAACTTCCACAGGCTGCCACACTGGGTGGCTGGTGGCCCATTTTTCCACCCACAAAATCAGCAATACTGGTTCAGTATCTCCCACACCTCGTCTCTCTGGCATTGCTCCTGTCCTCATATCTCCCATTCTGTTTTGCTTGCCTTCCTCTCCCACTTTTAAAGCCCTTGTTTCACATTGGGTCCACCCAGAAAATCTAAGCTAGGATACTCTTCTTGGTAAGGTTAGCTGATTAGCAATCTCAAGTCTCATTTGCTATGTAGCATAAAGTATTCACAGGTTGTGGGGATCTGGATAGAAACCTGAGGGCATGGCAGGGGTTGTCAGAGGAGGGGGGCATTATTCTACTGACCACACCTTTGTTTTTGCAAAAATTTCTATTTTTTTCTTTATTTGTTGTTAGAATTTAGTCTGTCAAACCCATTTATTGTTTCTCATGACTCTTGGCTCTCAAAATATAAGTATTCTAATAATTAGAAATGCCCTGTAATTAGAACTGTAGGAATAAGGATGCAAAAGTAACTCAAACTTAAACTTTGATTGAGTTGGATAAAATAATTACAAGAATCTTATCAAAGCTTGTGATTCTGTGATTCTAAGAAGAGTTATATACTGAAATATAAACCCATAGCGTGTTTCCACTTCTCAACAAATTGTCCTTTGAAGGGTGGAGGGTGAGTCATATAATTTTGAATTTGGGAGAGACTAAAATGTATTCAGACTGTTCAGTCTTTGATAACATTTTTCCTCTGGGGTTGAACATAGGTTATTAGATTAATTTCTATTCTGTACACTCATGAGTCTTCAAACGACAATGAATTTGACCCATTTTAATCACAGCTTTTTGGCACACCTTTGAAAAAATAATATTGAGGATGGAATATTGTTTGAGTATTTGAGCATAGTATTTTTCTCACCTAGCTAATCTTATTTAATTGACTTGTCTCCTTTTCAGAACTGTAAGGCTTAGTATACTACAACATACTTAAAGAATATTTCAAAATTACTTGCAAATTGTCCACTTATGACCATTGCCTCAGAAATTGGTTAAAGAAAAATCACAAACCAGAGTAGCAAGATGTGACAAGTCATACTTTTCTCTCTAAAAGTGGAAAATAAGAGTTAGTCCAGAGCCACAAAGAAATCATTCTACTGCTCATCTAGGTTACCTAACCTCATCTCCTGTTGGGAAACCAAATGTGAGTTCAATTTTGAGAAGGATTTCAGACGGACACTTTCCTACATTGACTGGGGATTCCATTGAAATTGTCGTAAAAAAAAATAAGAGACAAATAAAATGGATCCCAAATGGTGACCAGGAATATGGGTAGAAGTGTGAGTCCACGTGCCTCCCTATGAATCTACTTCTAGGACTTCAACAGCTAAAGTTTAACCTTTATCTTTCAGCTTGCTTGAAGCAAGAAATGTTATATTTTTTTCCACTGTTCCTAAATGCTCCCAGAAAAAATTGTGCCATCCTTTGTTTTTGTCCTAAAATGCTGGTGTGCTGCCGCAGAATATTCCTCCAACAACAAAGTTACTTTTTGTGCAGAGTGCTAAGTGACGAGTGCATGATGCAGACATACTGTGCACACACAGCTGCACACAGACAGCACAGGACTTTCGAAGGGAGAGAAAGACAAAATTATGATTTGGATTCTGTATCTCCTTTTGTCATTCTTCTCCAATTTTGAGTCTTGTAGCTTATGTGCTAAGTTCCTTTTTGTTAAATATATTTTTTCCTACCCCAAAGTACATTCACGTTTATTTTGTCTCTACAGCTTACTGCAAAGTTAACTACAGTGAAGATGGAATTATCTTGTCAGAAACTGTAACATTAAATTACTCTAGAGGAGCATGCAGGTGCAAAACATGTTGTTTTTCAATGCAAATTCTGGGATTCTAATCCAAACACAACCTCCTTGCATATCTATCCCACAGACTAAAAATAAGGCTGATATATTTAAGATTGTGTGTGTGTGTATGTGCGTTTAAATTCAACTCAGTTAAAGGCATGCTTCTGGATAAGAATAGAAATTTCTATAATTTTAAATGTCCTAGATCTTGATGATTTGCACTCTAACCCTTCCCCAGAGTATATTTAATGTCAGTAAAAATATATGTTTTCTAAAATCAGAATATTAGACAACCAATTATGTTTAACAATAAAAAATCTGATAATGTACAGTTGGTTATTTTCTTGCAACACCACGATTTCATTTTTAGAGTTTCTCTGACAGATAAAAGTTCTTATGCTTCTAAAATCTTTAAAAAATAATAAAAATATATTTATACTGATTGTTATAAATCTCATTTTGTTAAAAATGTTGTGATATCTGACAGAGGACACTACTTGCCTTTATCTATGACATAAGAATATTCAATATGAATTACATAAAACCTGCCCTTAGAAACTCAAGATTTAGAAAAATTTTAGCATTATATCTATTTGGGTATAACTCCACATTGTAGAACAGTATAGATACTTGATCGAGTTGGCAAGTATTTAATCCTGGTATAAACTGCAATGTCTCTTGCTACGAGCAGAGACTGTAGCCTGAAGTTAAATGAGGAAACTTGAGGTAAGGATTTTATTTCCCCTCATGGGATATTTTCATATTTTTCCTAAAGGCACGGTGAAGGTAAAACGAGAGAGAAAAGTAGTTGACTTTTCACAACTCTAAATGATGAATAGCAAAAGGAAAGTAGAATTTAGGAACATAGAAGTAAATTTTTAAATGGGGAATGTGTATTTGTGTATCTGTATATCCGGCTTTGGGAAAGGGATAAACTATTTAATTGTAAGAGGGGGAAAGAAATATTACATTGAGGCCAGGCACGGTGACTCATGCCTGTAATCCCAGCACTTTGGGAGGCCAAGGATGGCAGAACACCTGAGATCATGAGCTTGAGACCAGCCTGGCCAACATGGTGAAACCTTGTCTCCAGTAAAAATACAAAAAATTACCCCGGCATGGTGGAGGACACCTGTAATCCCAGCTACTCCGGAGGCTGAAGCAGGAGAATTGCTTGAACCCGAAAGGAGGAGGCTGCGGTGAGCCGAGATCGTGCCACTGTACTCCAACCTGGGTGACAGAGCGAGACTTCGTCTCAAACAGTAACAAAAACAAAAACAGAAATATTACATTGAATCTCTCCCAAACTCCCAGGGCATGAGAGTTTAATCAGAAAACAAATAAACTAAAACAATTCACAACTGTGATACAAAATTATTTGCAACAAAAATAAAGCTCAATATATTTTGCTATCTCACAATTAAAATCAGCAGCTTTGTTCACTGAAAAAACCGCAGAGGCGGTGCATGTGCTGGCGAGAAGATGGCGGCGGCGGGGGAAGCAGCGTGAGCAGCCGGAGGAACGCCGAGTCCCATTGAAACGCACAGACATGGCCCTCCACAGCCCGCAGTAGATTTTTGGAGATTTTAGCCCTGATGAATTCAATCAGTTCTTTGTGACTCATCGATCTTCAGTTGAGCTTCCTCCGTACAGTGGAACAGTTCTGTGTGGCACACAGGCTGTGGATAAACTACCTGATGGACAAGAATATCAGAGAATTGAGTTTGGTGTCAACGAAGTCATTGAACACAGTGACACTTTGCCAAGAACCCCCAGCTACAGTATTTCAAGCACACTGAACCCTCAGGCCCCTGAATTTATTCTCGATTGTACAACTTCCAAAACAACCCCTGATGGTATCACTAAAGAAGCAAACTATGCCTCCATCGACGGCCAGTACCCAGGCTCTGCCCTCGCTCTGGATGGAATTTCTAATGTGGAGGCGAAAGTTTTGGAAAATGATAGTGTCTCAGGTGGTCTCGGACAAAGGGAGCGTAAAAAGAAGAAAAAATGGCCACCTGGATATTACAGCTATTTGAAAGATGGTGGTGATGATAGTATTTTCACAAAAGCCCTGGTTAATGGCCATGCCAGTTCAGCAGTCCTGAAGAGTGTCAGTGCAGAGCATGCAGAATTTATGGGTGACATGCCCCCATCCGTTTCTCCCAGGACTTGTAACAGCCCCCAGAACTCCACGGACTCTGTCAGTGACACTGTGCCTGACAGTCCTTTCCCCGGAGCACTCGGCAGTGACACCAGGACTGCAGGGCAGCCGGAGGGGGTCCCCGGGGCTAATTTTGGTCAGTCCTGCTTCTCTGCAGAGGCTGGCAGAGACACCCTGTCAAGGACAGCTGGGGCTCAGCCCTGCATTGGTACCGATACTACTGAAAACCTTGGAGTTGCTAATGGGCAAATACTTGAATCCTCGGGTGAGGTCACAGCTACCAACGGGGTGGAGTTGCACACCACGAAAAGCATAGACTTGGACCCAACCAAACCCGAGAGTGCATCACCTCCGGCTGACGGCACGGGCTCTGCATCAGGCACCCTTCCTGTCACCCAGCCCAAGTCCTGGGCCAGTCTCTTTCATGATTCTAAGTCCTCTTGCTCCTCGCCGGTGGCCTATGTAGAAACTAAGTATTCCCCTCCCGCCATATCTCCCCTGGTTTCTGTAAAGCAGGTTGAAGTCAAAGAAGGGCTTGTTCTAGTTTCAGAGGATCCTGTAGCCATAAAGATTGCAGAGTGACTGGAGAATGCAACCCTAATCCATAAACCAGTGTCGTTGCAACCCCGCGAGCTAATTAGTAAAGGGAAGTGGTGCTACATTAATGCTACACTGCAGGCACTGGTTGCTTGCCCGCCGATGTACCACCTGATGAAGTTCATTCCTCTGTATTCCAAAGTGCAAAGGCCTCGTACGTCAACACCCATGATAGACAGCTTTGTTCGGCTAATGAATGAGTTTACTAATATGCCATACCTCCAAAATCCCGACAAGCTCTTGGAGATAAAATCGTGAGGGGCATTCACCCTGGAACTGCCTTTGAGCCCACATATATTTACAGACGCCTGACAGTTAACAAGTGAAGCCTGTCTGAAAAGGGTCGACAAGACGATGCTGAGGAATACTTAGGCTTCATCCTAAATGGACTTCATGAGGAAATGTTGAACCTAAAGAAGCTTCTCCTACCAAATAATGAAAAACTTACGATTTCCAATGGTCCCCAAAACCACTCTATTAATGAAGAAGAGCAGGAAGAACAAAGTGAAGAAAGCGAGGATGAATGGGAGCAAGTGGATCCCCAGAACAAGACTTTCGTCGCCCGCCAGGCGGATTTTGTTCAGACTCCAATCACGGGCATTTTTGGTCTGTGGTTTACCAGCAGAGTTCAAAAGAATCTGCCACTTTGCAGCCGTTTTTCACATTACAGTAGGATATCCAGTCTAACAAGATACGCACACCCCAGGATGCACTGGAGAGCTTGGTGGCAAGAGAATCTGTCCAAGGTTATACCACAAAAACCAAACAAGAGGTTGAGATAAGTCGAAGGGTGACTCTGGAAAAACTCCCTCCTCTCCTTGTGCTACACCTGAAACGATTCATTTATGAGAAGACTGGTGGGTGCCAGAAGCTTATCAAAAATATTGAATATCCTGTGGACTTGGAAATTAGTAAAGAACTGCTTTCTCCAGGGGTTAAAAATAAGAATTTTAAATGCCACAGAACCTATTGGCTCGTTGCAGTGGTCTACCATCACGGCAACAGTGCGACGGGCGGCCAGTACACTACAGACGTCTTCCAGATCGGTCTGAATGGCTGGCAGCACATTGATGACCAGACAGTCAAGGTGATCAACCAGTACCAGGTGGTGAAAACAACTGCTGAACGCACAGCCTACCTCCTATATTACCGCCGAGTGGACCTGGTGTAAACCCTCTGTGCGCTGTGTGTGCGCCCAGTGCCCGCTTCGTAGGATACCACCTCACACTCACTTGCTGCCTCTCTTCAGTGGCTCTTTAGAGAGAAATTCTTTCTCCCTTTGCAAGAATGGGCTAGAATGAAAAGGAGATGCCTTGGGGTTCGTGCACAACATAGTTTCTGTTGACATAGTTTCTTCTCCAGAATTAGATTGTTTTTATAGAATGTTTTGTAGGAATCACCATTTTAATGTTCCCATAAATGAGTAAGGTATTTCAATTTGCTTTTTAAAAAATTCAATCCTGTACTTTTTTCACTGCGTTCAGCAGTTGTTTTCACCACCTGGTACTGGTTGATCACCTTGACTGTCTGGTCATCTATGCGCTGCCAGCCATTCAGACCGATCTGGAAGACGTCTGTAGCGTACTGGCTGCCCGTCGCACTGTTGCCGTGATGGTAGACCACTGGAACGAGCCAATAGGTTCTGTGGCATTTAAAATTCTTATTTTTAAGCCCTGGAGAAAGCAGTTCTTTACTAATTTCCAAGTACAATTCCAACATAGTTTCTAGCTTCCAAATCAAAATCATTTGGTTGAAACAGACTGTCGCTTGATTTTAGAAAAGCCACAAAAACCCATATTTCTGAAATAATGCTGATTCCTGAGATAAGAAAGTGGATTTGATCCCCAGTCTCATTGCTTAGTAGAATAAATCCTGCACCAGCAATAACACTTGTAAATTTGTGAAAATGAATTTTATCTTTCCTTAAAAGAAATTTTTTAATCCATCACACTTTTCTTCCCTACCCTTTAGTTTTGTTAAATGATAAAAATAAGCCAGTTATCAAAGAAGAACTAGTTCTTACTTCAAAAGAAAAATAAACATAAAAAATAAGTTGCTGGTTCCTAACAGGAAAAAATTTAATAATTGTGTGGAGAGAAACTGCTTACATACACATTGCAGATCAAATATTTGGAGTTAAAATGTTAGTCTACATAGATGGGTGATTGTAACTTTATTGTCATTAAAAGATTTCAAATCGCATTCATGCTTCTGTGTACACATAATGAAAAATGGGCAAATAATGAAGATCTCTCCTTCAGTCTGCTCTGTTTAATTCTGCTGTCTGCTCTTCTCTAATGCTGCATCCCTAATTGTACACAGTTTAGTGATATCTAGGAGTATAAAGTTGTCGCCCATCAATAAAAATCACAAAGTTGGTTTAAAAAAGAAAGAAAGAAAGAACCCCAGAGACAGTGAAACAAAGGAATTAAGAGGTATGAGGAGAAAATAAGAGTAAGGTGACACCAGAGGAGTGATAAGCAAGAGATCACATTGCTGGTATGCATGCTGTGGTTTGTTCAGAGAGAATATTTTCATGGACCTACTTCATGTTTAGATTTTAGGTTTGTATGAGTTCACCACATCAACATTTAAATTAAAAAACAAAACAAAACAAGGCAAACCAACCATATTTCAATAACAAGAGTGTGGTATGCAAAAGGAATTTTTACTATTCCCGTGTTGTGTCCCTGAAGCTACTAATACAAGATAGAAATACAAGGAAATAAACTAAACCAATAGGGTTAAGTTATAATTCTGTTAATGTTAATGAGGCTGTAAAGTGAACAATAAATATAAGAATAAAAAAATTAGAAGGTAGCATAAAGAAATAAAGATATGAAAAAAATTAAGGAAATACAAGAGAAATGGGGAACAGAATGAGAAGCTCTGACATATATTTAATGGGAAGTCTGGAAATTAAGTAGAGAGAGACAAAATTCAAAGAGGAAAACAGGGTAAATTTTTTCAAACTTGATGAACGGCATGATCATCAAGTTGAGGAAATACACCAAATGCCTAAACTGGATAAATAAAAGGAATTCTCAGAGAAAAGGTACAAGAACAGGAAAACAAAGAAAAAAAAATCTTATATGTGAACAAAAAGACAAGGTGGATGGGCTTCAAAAGTTAAACAAACAGCAGCATTAAAAGCAGATTAAGCATACATTTCACCAGCAAACAGTCAAATAAATGCAGGGAGGGATACTACCAAGTCATTTAGGAAGTGACTAATTACAGAGGATTCTCCATTATCTGCTCACTAATTCTCTTTCATGAGGTAGGACAAATTAAAGATAATATTCAGGTAAACAACTACTCAGACATTTTTCTTCCAATAGACAAGTAACTGTTACTGAAAAAACTGTGAAATATATAATTTAAAAGGAAGAAATCTGCTTAAAGAAAGAAAAAGGAGGCTGTCAGAAGCAATGCCAAGTAAATAAGTTAGAATATCCACAAAATTTCCCCCGTTCTACCACAAAACTGTCCATGAGACCAGAAAAGAAGAAACAAATTGTCATTTGAAGGCTTTATAAATATCCCTTTTCTTAAGATCTACAAATAACAATCGAAACTAATAAGATAAATTTAGGACTACTTGTTCCACAAAAAAAAAAATTTGGCTCAACTCATTAGCAACAATTAATTAAAATGCTTTTTAAATAAACTGCATTACTATATCAATGAAGTACATAAGATGGCTAGGAATAAAACTTAAAGATACATGAAGATAGAAAACAGTTATAAGACTTTAAAGGAT